>NC_054842.1:14153661-14456743 GCF_018345385.1 Vulpes lagopus
TACACACACACATATTTAATGTGAATGCATCATATGTGTGTGTAAGTATGTATATGAACATTAATTCACACAGATGTCATCAATACTAATCCAACACTACAGGGTTCTTTCTAGCATTCTCTGCACTGCTTTTTTATAAGTTCATTCTCTGACAATACAAAATCTGACTTTTCTTAGTTATAATATATTTACTTATTTGTTCAATTGTACTATACACATAAATTAATTTTGGAATTGCTAACCTGCATTATTGTGCCCCTGAGATAAACAAATTTACCAACTAAGGTATGGTATTTATGAATATTTCTTTTTTTCCTTAGGTTTACAGTATTGAGCCAAAAATTTATTCCCCAAAGTCTCTCAGCTTAGTACATTTTCCCCCATCCCCTTCAGTGACATTGTATCACA
Organism: Vulpes lagopus; assembly: GCF_018345385.1. Lineage (NCBI taxonomy): Eukaryota > Metazoa > Chordata > Mammalia > Carnivora > Canidae > Vulpes > Vulpes lagopus. Next base: position 14,154,070 of record NC_054842.1, read on the forward strand.
TATTGCTACTCAATTAGATTTATTTGTCTTAGACTATATCCTCTTCTGGTTGTTGGCAAAGAGTTTATCTTCACCCAAACTTTGATGGGCCCTTCTGAGCTCTCTTCTCAACTAGGCTTTGACTTTGGACTTCTACGTTTATCTTTACTGAGAATCTAGTTTCAGTAAGAAGCCCACTAAGTAGGTTTACAAAAAATCCCTGATTTGGTTTCTGACCAAGTTCTTCATCCCCCACCTTTGATGTCTGTCTTGACATGCCACTAGCAAGAATTTTGTCAGGTCAGCTAGGCAAGAGCCCTGCCAAAACTTCATGGCTCTTCTTAATAATTTTCTATTCACTGACCCCCCTCACTCTGTTCATTGGCTACCAATCCATAGCCGTCTTTGAATTCAAAGTTGAACCTAATCTCTCCCTTTTTGAGGTATTTTTATAGTCATAGTTTTGAATAACGTCTTTCTTGACGTTTTAACCAGTGTCAAAATAATTTTTTCTTTAATATTGCCCTGCCATCCTACTTGAGTTTTTAAAATTTGCATATAGTAAAATTAGCCCTTTGTGGTTTATTTTTATGGGGGTTTTTGAAAAAGGGATATAGTCAGATATCTGAAACTGCAGAATAGAAGAGTTACATCAACCTAAAAATTTCCTTGTGTGGTCCCTTTGTTATCAGTTACTCTACCTTTAAGTCTTGGCAACCAATAATCTCATATTATTCCTTTTTCTATAGTGTCGTGTATATGGAATCATATAAATGTTGCATGTAGAGTCTAGCAACTTTTATTTGGTAAAATGCCCTTCAGATTCACCCATGTTGTAATGTTAACAAATAGTTCATGCATTTTTCTTGGCTGAGTAGTAATCCTTCAAATGCATATACCATAGTTTCTTGATCTATTTATCTGTTGAAAGATTTCTTGGAGGGACGTCTGGGTGGCTCAGTGGTTGAGTGTCTGCCTTCTGCTCAGGGTGTGAACCTGGAGTACCAGGATGGAGTCCCGCATTGGGCTCCCTGCATGGAGCCTGCTTCTCCCTCTGCCTGTGTCTCTGCCTCTCTCTCTCTGTGTCTCTCATGAATAAATAAATAAAATCTTTAAAAAGAAAAGAAAGAAAGATTTCTTGGATATTCCAGCCTGGGGCAATTATAAATAAAGTTTCTATAAATGTTTGTATACAGGATTTTGTGTGAACATAAATTTTCAACGTTTGACTAAATGCTTAGGAGGGAATTTTTAAGTAATATGGAAAATATATCATCAACTTTACAAGAAACTCCGAAATGATTGTCTAAAATGACTATACCAGTTCATATCCCACTAGCAGTCTATGCAACTTTTTGTTGCTCAATATTCTTACAAGCACTTAGTGATATCAGTGTTTTTGTGGATATAAAAGAGGGGTAAAAATGTTTCCCCCTACCCTCTTGTGTTCAGTACTGGAACCTGTGAATTAATTGAAAAAAGACAAATTAATAGGACAAAGATTTATTTTGCATGCATGTTAGACCCAGAGACCTATACACCATTTTATCAAAGGGTCATAAAATGTGGGGAAGATATTAGACAAAGGAAAAGAGTATTTCAGCTTTTAGGGGAGGAAAGTAAGTGGTGAGAAGGGGACTAAGAAATAAATAGTAAATAAGGATTGTTCAGTAAGGTTTGTTATACAGACTCAAATCATTTCAGGTGATATACTTCCTTTGTAAAAGAGAAAATTTGCCTTGCTTCTGGCAGAAAGGAAAAAGGAAGAGAGTTCCTCCTGTGTTTGCTATTTCTCACTTACCTTCAGCTCAAAATTACTCTTATGCCAAAGTGGCATATTTTAAGGTGGCATATTCTGATCCCTTCAATGAGCATTTCCAGTGCCTGTACAGTGATGTGTCTTTGTGGTTTTAATTTGCATTTCCCTAACGACTGATAATGTTGAGCTTTTGTATATATCTATTGTCATCCATATATTTTATTTGGTGAATTTCATGTTCAGTATTTTGCCCATTTTTTAGATTCTGAATACAAGTACTCTCTCATAAATATAATTTAAAAATATTTTCTTCCAGGGTGCTTGGGTGGCCCAGTTGGTTAAGCATCTGACTTGGTTTCAGCTCAGATCATAATCTCAGGGTCCTGAGATTGAGCCCAATATCAGGTTCCACACTGAAGGAAGAGTTGGCCTGAGATTCTTTCCCCCTCCCTCTCCTTCTCTCTCTCTCATCCTTGTGCTCATGCTCTCTCTCTCTCTCTCTCTCTCTCATAAATAAATAAATAAACAAAATCTTTAAAAAACATATTTTATTCCAACCCTTGATTTATCTTTTCATTCTCTTACCAATTTTTTTCACAAAACAGAAGTTTAAATTCTGACCAACTGCAGCTTGTCAATTTTTCTTTTATGGGTCATGCTTTTGGTGTCACATTCAAAGAAACTCGTTGTCAAACTCAAAGTCAGCCAGATTTTTCTCCTGTTTTCTTCTAGAAGTTTTATAACTTTACATATATATCTATGATCCATGTTGCATTCGCTTTTATATAAAAATGTGTGTTATATATTGAGGTTCATCTATGTTGCATAATTACTCCTGGTTTCTCTAATACCATATGTTGAAAGAACTATCCTGTCTCCTTTGAATTGCCTTTGTACCCTGTGCTAGGGCAAATACAAATATAAATAAATCAATTCTCCCTCATACCAAAAGAGGAAGAGAACTTACTGCTCTCCTTTCTCTTTAGCATTTCCTTTGGAAAATATGAAAATGTAAATGCTCTCTTTGTTTTTTTTTTTTAATGCAGTTTAGTCCTTTTAAAAGCTAAATGAGCCTCTTGCCAGTTTTGCCTTCCAAAGTTTTCTTTTTTGGGAATAATGGACTATCTCTTTGAAATGCAAAGATCAAGAAGCATGACCTTGTCTCTCTGCCTCTGGGGGAGTTTTAACTTCGGTGTTTGACTCTCTTTCTGTTTGTTATAGAGATATGAGAAGTTTTATTTTTCCTTTTTGATAAAGACAATTAACATGTATGTAATGGATTGTATCTGCTTTGCTATATAAAATAACGTTATTTCTTTCTGTCTTTATAATCTCCTTAGATGTATCTCACATTCTGATTTAATGTTTATTCAATAATAAAGCTATTTTTTTTCTTTTCTACTTTTGTGGATAATTTTTTATGGGTTGGCAAGAGATTTTATTTATATAACAAGATTTCTCTTCAATTATCAATAATTGGTTACCTATATTTATATAGTTTATTTCTGGGCTGTTTATTCTGATGATTATAGCTTTATATTATGTTTTCAAACTGGATAGTCTGCCCTTCAAGTTACTTTGTTCTCAGAGTTGTTTGAGTTGTCCTAGCTCCTTTGTATTTCTATATAAATTTTGGAATCTTCTTGCTGATGTTTACAAAAAAAGTGGGGGCTAGGATTTTTGTTGGATTGTGTTGACTCTACAGTTCCAATTGGGGAATAATGATGTCTTAACAATTTCGAGTCTTCCAATTAATGGTCCAGTGTAGTGCTCCAATTATTTTGTTCTTGTGGGGAGCAAATTTTGCCAGTTCAAGGTATGCCTCTTTGACATTGATTATTTTAAGTTGGCTATTTGTTTTTTGAAATTTCATTTATTTATTTGAGAGAGAGAGAGCACAAGTGAGACTATGGGGTGGGGAAGGAGCAAAGGGAGAGGGAGAAGCAGACTCCTTGCTGAGTGGGGAGCCGATTCCAGGCCCTGACATCATGGCCTGAGCTGAAGGCAATGCTGAACTGACTGAGCCACCCAAGGGCCCCTAAGCTAGTTATTTTTAAGAAACTGTAGACACAAGCAAAGCTCTGAAAACCAAGTAGAAGTTGTACTTTTGTAATAGACATTTATAGGTATAAGGAAATCTCCATTTGTAAACATGTCTCCCTTTGTACCAGGAAGAGAGGGATGACTCTAAATCTAAAAATCTTCATCTATGGAGAAGGTAATGACTGCAGAACAAATTTACCTGTGTTTATCCTGCTTTTCTTGGTGACTTCCCATAACTGACTTCCCATCCACAATATCAGCTTTTGACTTTAGCTGGAGATGGTATTTAAGGTGATCGTATCAGCCATTTTGGGGTGTTACTCAGTTTTCCTGGGTCTTTCCCATATACATATAGGAGATATATATACTATTAAACTTTTGTTTGCTTTTCACCTGTTAATCTGTCTCATGTCCATTTGATTCTTAGACCAGCTAAAAGAAACTTGAAGGACAGAGTAAAATGTTTTCCTCCTCAATAGTCCTTTATATCCCTTGTAATCAGTTTATTACAGTTTTTAGCATACATATTTTGCATGTATTTTGTTAGCATTTAAACTAGCAGAACTTTCCTCACTTTGGGAAAGTCATAATTTTGTAATTTCTCCTTATTCTATCTCTTTACTAGTTATGCTCAGTCTGTATATTTACTGATGAATTTTATAATCTAAATTATTTTACTTCTTTTAACTAAATTCGATATCATTTTATTTTCTAATAAAATAGATCCATACTGTCTACTTAGCACTTTCTAATTATAAAAAAAGAAAAATGGGAACAACCCCAGTATCTTCGAGCAGAGTAAATGAAAAGATTGTAGTGTATCTATGTGTATGAAAAGATAAACTGAAGGATATTAAAATTTTGAAGTTTATTTGAACAACTATCATTTTGACTGGGCAGCACCAAATGAAAAGTTGTTAAGAGTATTCCACTGACAGGGACTAGAGATAGAGAAGACACAGAAGCAGAGTAAGGAAGTTATTTGATTTGCTATAGCTTAAGTGATTGCATTATTTGGAATAGACTAGTTTGCTCTTTGTGATTGGTTGTTCTTAACCTTGAGGCATTTATAGGATTTAACTCTGGGTTAAGTTTTAGTTTGCTTACTAGGCTACCAAGGCATTTGAGCCACTTCAATCTAATGGCATTCTTGTTTGATTACATTAACATGTGATTAAACACAACATGGCAGTTAAAATGAATAAGATATGTATCAACATAGATGGATTTCAAAAACATGACCTTAAGAAAAAAGGTGGTAGAACAATACATATAGAGTTACACTCAGAAATTTAGAAAAATCCTACATGGAAGATAACATTCCAGACTGTAGGTACATGCATTGATGGGAAGGATCCACATTTAATATATAATAGGGGTGGGCTCTGGGAAGCTCAACAGGAACAGGAATTAGGAACTAAGAATAGCTACCGAGATGGTGGTGGTATATTTATAATATTTTGTTTCTTTTTAAATGGAAGAGTAAATGCCGAATCAAATATGAAAAAGCACATTTATGAAGTCTGGATATATGGTATAGGCCTGGGTATGTGCTGAATTTTTCATTTTTTCTAATAAAAAAATGAATGAGAACAAAAAAAGCATGAACAACCACGGCAAACAACCACAACAAATAACAAGCCATAGTATTGAAGAAAATTCTGGGAATTGAAAAGTATAAACATTAATTAGAAATTACATAATCTATAGCAGCCTTGCACTGAAATTTGGAAAATGGAGCAAAATGGTCCAGAAGTAGTTTTTATTATAAGGACAAATCTACTGTGTCCTGAAGGAAATCACACAAATCAATCATAAATTAGTTTCTTACCATCATCCCTATGTTACATGATGTTGGGGTATCTGATTGGCAATTATAAAAATATAAATGATCTTCCCTCAAGCCCACACCATACACCTAAATACATTCTAGAGAAAATAAATAATTATTAAAAGAGAGTGTCACAGAAAATCTTTAAGAAAATAGCATTGGTTATTTATTAGATTTTTGGAAGACAGTTATTTTCTAAATCTGAATGCAGGAGAATTCATAAGGAAATAGAGTAAGTGATTTAGCTCCATACATATTTTAAAATTTGGATAGATTAAATGCACATTAGCAAAATGAAAAGGGAGATAAACCTGGGAAAGTGTGTCAACTATTATAATTTATAAAATTATTTAAGTATAAAAGATAAATATGTAAAAGACATGACAGATAATTCTCAGTGATAAAACTACAATCTCTAAACACATATGGAAAAAGTTCAACCTTCTATGGAAGAAATGCAAATAGTATCAACAATGATGTATAATCATGGAATATTAAATTAACGAAAAAGGGATACTATGTAGAGATGTAGAGCTGGTGAACGTGCTGGTGTTCTCATGCATTGTTGGTGGCAATAAAAATAGACACAATTATTCTGGCAAATAATTTGGTCATAGATGACAAGAACCATGAAAATATTCATCACTTCTTGTAATCTATCTTAAGGAAATGAAAAATATATAAATGTTAACATATGTAAAGATGCTCATCCTGCCAATATTCATAATGCTGGAAAATGGAAAGCGGGAAACAATGTAACAGATACCAATGCAAGAATGATAAATTAATAAGCATAGATACATGTGAAAGACAAAAAAAAAAATTAGAACAGGATACAAGATTGTTTGTTTTCCATGATTCTTCTCAACTCCGTATTAGGTTATGCATAGCAGTCTACATAACTCGTCTACATGATTATCCTCTGACTGTAATTTACTCAATCACTTCTATAATATTGACTGTTAAGTTTTTGAATGTTCAGTGAATTTAAACTTAGTATTAGCATTTTAAGAAATCACATTTAGTATCAATTACTGATGATTTATAACTTGTGGATGATTTAATGTCTTTACACAGTGCTACTGTATGAATGATTGAATTTCCTAACAAGTATCTTTATTGTTAACAAAATTCTTGTCTCATAAAACAAAACCACAAGGTATTGCCTATATTAACAGCTTTCTCCTGCCCTGTTTGTGCCAATAGCAGAGACATCCCTTCTAGTAATCATGACTCAGCACAGTCCATAGGGAGCTATAGTGAGGAGGCGTTCCAACAAAACTGGCTCTGTTCCAGAGGTAGGGTCTACTACCCCAACCAGGAAAAGCTGAAGAAAATATAATACTTCCTGGTTTCAGAAGATTTTCAGCTGATTCCATTCAGTCCCAAACAAGTTCAAGTGTGGAGGTTGAGAAGCTAGGAGGGTTTCAGCTAAATACCACCACCTTTATCTTTCTGCGTACCCAGTGCTCCACGCTCTAACTCGAAGGGCTTCTCAGTGCCCTGGGAAATTGAAAGGGGATTATCCACAAAGAACCTCAGATAGTGAATTGTAGTCTGCATTTTACTTTCAAATACTTCAGCACATACATTTGAGATGCATATGTTATATAAAGTAACTTTAATATACATTCCTCAGATAGATAGCTGCTCCGATCTTAATAAATATTCCAGGGATAGTTAATTCATATATAATTAAATGTCACATTTCATAGACTGTGACTACAAGTATTGCTCTTAGGCAGGGACTTGAGGATACGGTGAGTTTTAAGGGAAGCAAATCTGGATCTGTGATGCTCAAGTTTTCCCAAGAAAAATACCAGCTCCCTAGCAAGGCAAGAGACCAGAAGAGAGACAGAGCTGAACAAACCCAGAAATAATTTTCTTATTAATATTATTAATAATATTTATTAAGTAATATATTTTAATATAATATATATTTTTAATATTCCTATGTGCTATGTGTTATTTTCCCCAGCCCAGGAGAAAAATCAGGCTCCACTGATAACTGGAAACCAGAACTACCCAACACCTTCTTCCTTGTTCTTACTGCAGGAAACCTGAAACAATGGTAAAACCTCAAGAGTTAGTGGGGAAAGAAGCCCCCAAAATAAGGGCTGAATTTCCCACTAGTCCAGCAGGATAGGGATTCAGAATCAAAATTAAGTAGATTTATAGAAAAATAAGATATGTGACATTTCTTACACATCTGAGTTTGTAATCGGAGGTTAATAACCACTACAAATGAATTAGGATATCAAATTTTACTGCTACATACCATGTTTAGCTATAATGGTAACTCGTGCCTCTTAAAAATAAGATTCTAGAATGTCCTTCTGGCTTAATTCTGAGAAAAAGTTTCCAGAATGGGGAACTGGTGAGTTTATCACACTCACACACAAACACAAAAATATACACATAGAAAACAATTCTAAGATACATAAAAGTCTAGGGAGTCTATAGAAATGGAAAGTTTTCTTTCTTTTTTTCCTTCATTTCCTGTAAAATGGTTATTTTGTAATAGAAAAAAGGAAAGGACATATAAATATTAATGTGAGTAATTGAGATAATGAAAAGAAAGTACTTCGTTGGCTCTAAGTATTAGAGGAGTCTTACAATGTAGTTCCATTTTACAAATGAGAGGCTGAGCCCCACCTACTGTAAAGTACCCATGGTAACTTTTAAGCATTGCCTAAAATTCTTCATCACTTCTCCCATTGAGAGGTCTGAGGCCATGTCTCCTTGCTTTGAATTTCATTGACTTGCAACTACTTGGTTTAGGAGTGTGGGAGAAGTGATGTTATAAGACTTCCAACAAAATGTCATGTCCATGCAGTTTCTGCCTGGTTCTCTTGGCGCATTCACCCTAGAGGAAGCCAGCTGCCATTAAGAACTCTATTGCCCTGACAGTGCCAGCTGGCGGGGCCATGTGTAGGTGTTCTAGGTGTTTTAGATGATTGTCCCAACTGAGCTCCCAGCCAACAACCAGCATTAACTGCCAAGTGAGGTATCTTGGTTGTCCAGCTCAGCTGAGCCATCAGATGATTCTACCCCTAGTCAACATGGGAGTTCATTGGTAGAAGGGAGTACAAGTGAGATCTGTCCAGCACAAGATTTTCTCCTATTCCTGTCCCACAAAATTTGAGGAAAGTAAAATGATTGCTTTAAGCCACTAGGTTTTATTTACAGTAATTTGCTATGCTGGAATAATAATTAGAATACCTAAGGTCACAGAGGTAAGGGATTGAGAAATAAGACTTAGGCTAGACCTTAAATTCCCATCTTCACCCTTCCTGGGTTCCAAAGGAATGAGATGGGACATTGGAACAAGATGCATGCATATTTTCACACGTTCATAGTTTTTCTAAGTTTGGCACTGGTGTGAAATTCCATAATATAGTTGGAGTACCATGAATTTTTCCCTACATGGTATCAGGGGCTGTCAAACACAGGGTGACATCCAAAGAAGGTATAGTGGGTAAGAAAAGAATTGCCAAGTTCATTGCATTCCCATATTTCTGGAGGACATGTGCTTCTGGAAAAAAAAAATGACAGGTGTATAAACAGAATGTAAAGTCATTGAGATAAACGGTAATCCTTAAGTGATATTTTAATTATTGTACAGTATAAACATACCATTTGTGTATGTGTATTCAGATAGAAAATGAAACCAAATAAAATTTGTGAATCTGTCAGTGTCCTCTTTCAGAATGCCTCAAGTGACCAAAGGAAAGAGTCTTGGACTTGAGATTTTTTTTCATCTTGAAAGAATTTATACCAGAGGAATTGGCCAATACTCTATACTGGGTTGAATGATGGTCCCAAAAAAGATGTATCTATGTCCTGGTCCCCAGAACCTGTGAATGTGACCTTTTTTGGAAAAAGGGTCTTTGCAGATGGAATTTAGTTAAGAATCTTGAGATGCAATCATCCTGGGTTATCCAGGTGGGCCCCGACTCAAATGACAAATATCCTTATAAGATACACACAGAGAAGAAAAGAAAAAAGGTAATATGAAGATGGAAGCAGAGCCTGTAGTGTTGTGGCTATAAACTTCCAAGAAACACCTGGAGTCAATGGGGTCTGGACAAGTGAAGCTCCAGGCCTGACTATTCCCTAGAGACTTCAGAAGGAATGAGGTCCTGCTGACACCTTGATTTTGGACTTCTAGACTCTAAAACTGCGAGAGATTAAATTTCTGTTGGTTTAGGTTGTGGTAATTTGTTGCAGCAGCCTTAGGGGACAAGTGAAAGCTCCATGAGAGTGAGTTCTAGGGGAATTGAAGAAGTCAGACCATCCTGTTGTGGGGGTAGACGTGGTGGCTGGAGCATTACATCCATACGGGTAGGACAGGTATGGGACAGCAATTGAGTCCTCACTGGAATTTCTCTGCAAAACCTAGGCCTTTTTGGCCTCAGGCTAAATCACTCCAATAGGCCTTACCAGTAAGGACATGTCGATCATGTACTGTTTATTTGTATGTCTGTCTCCTCGGTCGGATTGTGAACTTCTAGAGCCAAGAGCCTTCTTTTCTTCTCTCAGTGGAAATTATTGAACAATTGTTATTATGCTCCACTCTGTGCTAGATGCTGGTATAAAATGCCGAGTAACATAGTTCTTGCTTTCAAAATGCAAGCAGATCTTGGATGGCAAACCACTTTGCATTTAACCAATGTATGCTGAATGAAGGAAAAAAAATATGGACAAAACAGCTTGGACATGTGGACGGTTTGTTCCAAGAGAGACTGGGTACAAACTGTAAACTTGCATGAGATACTTCTCACAATTTCCTTAACTGCAAAAGGGGGAAAATCATCCCTACCTCATAGGGTTGCTAGGATGATTACCATACACATATAAATGTTATACATGAGTGAGAATCTAATGTCCCAGCAAAGTTTCAGTGTATATATCCATGTCCAAAAATGGTAATACATCCTATCTTGCATCAACACTACGAATACTTTTCCCATGTATTTTTACTTAGTAGGTCATTTGATTTTTCTCCAACTTTCTAATGTCGTCAGGATAGGGAGGGGTCTCAGGTGAGGCACTAGAGCAAGAAACCAAAGTCATGGAAGAATGGGGTGGTGGATGGTGAAGCTATACTAAACCCCAAGATTGCTGGTCCCCCAGAGTCCTGCATTTACCACCACAACCATGCCAGGCACGTTGAGTAGAATACTCCCTTCAAGGATATGGGGTGTTCTGCTCACAGTTACAGTGAAATATGGTTCATTTTCCTCAAGAGTTCATTTTGCCCTCAAATTTGGGGAACAGTATGTCTGTAAAATATTACAATAGCTTCATCTTAGAGTAGAATGGAAAAAATGATCATCATCATCCTAACAACTAGTGCTTATGTGCACCAATCTCTATCCTAACCACTCTTAAAAGAGGAACTCTATTCTTATAGCAGTTCATACTACTCTCCCAGGTAGGTCCTATCGCTTCTCCCATTGTACACATTTAGAAGACAGAAGAACAAAATGGTTAACAGGCTTGCACAAAGTCACATAGCTAGTTGGTGGCAGAGCTGGGATTTGAACCAAGGGGTTCTGGCTCTAGAGGTCCCGATTTTAATGATTTTGTTATGAATATTCAGACGAAACAAAATTCAAAGGCATTTTATCTTTTTTGATGACCTGAAGGCATGTGGGCCACAGTTTTCCTGTCGTTTGCCATTGTGGGTTTATTCTGTCGTTTACCATGTAGCTGCATACAGAAGTGATTTTTAAGGACCACTTGTGCATGCACGCACATTACTAGAGTGAAAGAGAGCAAGCATTTTGCAGTGTGTGCAATTTCAGCTTAATTAGAATGGGAAGACTATTAACAAGTTATTTTTAAATGCAGCAAAGATCAGGAGAGGTACTAGAATGAAATTACGCTGCGTGAGGCTGATTGGCAGGCCATGTCATGTGGGAAAGTTCACAATCTTGTCCTTATCAGCACAGTTTGCAAAATGCCTGAAAACTGTGGCCCCAAACCCATAGTCTGGAGCGATAATTATTGAAGTTAAAAAAAAAAAAGTAATTGGAAATGTGATAAGTGACGATTAGAAGGCCTATTTCAGGAAGAAAATGAACAGAATGAGCAGATGCCAATTGCGGCGACTTTTGTGGACAAGGACAAGGACGGACATAGTAGTTGAAATGAAAAGTTTCCTGTCTGTCACCTCAGGAAGGGACTTCCCTCAGGACTGCACCATTAGCATGTCAGCACAAAGAGAGCTTACCACAAAGACTGCCGCCCCTAAACAGAACCTCCTGGACACACTTGAGCGCGCCTGCATTCAAAAGCTGGTGAGTGGTGCAAGAGACCGCATCCTTGCTGAGGGCACTTGGGAGACTTACTGCCAACTGGGAATGCTCCTGACCTTGCAGCAGCCAGCACTGAAATAACCCCAGCAAAACGGAGCCTGCAAAGGGGGTCAGAAGACCTTGGCTCCTGTTTTGGCTGAAGCTTTTGGGCTGGAGCCCAGAGTCCGTGTGCCTTTGAGGAATGACTTTCTCTCCCTGGGCTCCCTTATGGGCAACTCCCTCCCCTTCAGTGCAAACTGCATTTTCCTCTTCCATATTTGAAGCTAGCGAATCAGACTCTGGAGCATGCCAGAGGCTCCCCCATGGCCTTTTACACCAGCTTTATCTTGTGTCTAGTGTGGGCTTTGGAATCTCATTGCTTCCATTCAAATCCCAGCCTAAAGATGGCTAACCATGGGACTCTTAGTAATAGCTCACTCTCTGCCTCAACATCCTCATTGCAAACATGGAGGTAAGGCTACCTTGCAGGTTCGTGGTGAAGATTACAGCAGATAAAGAAGGCAAAAAAGAGAACAGTATTTGGTGCTTCTGAATACTCAGGCATATTAGTGCTTAATACAGAGTAATATTTGTGAAACCCCAGGCTTAAGGTGTTTATTTAATTTTTTTCATTGCATGTTAAAATAAAATCAGACCCACTGAAACCATGTATTTAAGGGTTGGCACAATCTGAAGTCATCTGAAGGACCTGTGTACATTTCACACGTTAGACAACGCTATCCACACAGATTCATTCATCTTCACACGTTAGACAACGCTATCCACACAGATTCATTCATCTTCAATCGTTCTTAAGGCTTTAGACACCATTGATCATATGAGTGGAGAGCAAGTGGACAATAGAGATGAAGAAGCACCTTCCCTGCCTGCGCTGAGCAAACAGATCCATGGTGGGGAGATGAGAACAATGATCACACTGTCAATGGAGTAGAACATGCCATCACAGTGTGACCTCTCATTCCACTGGGCAGGCCAGTTTCCTCAGGAAACAATTCAAGGTGGAGAAAAGAACCAAGCATTATTCCAAATTATTATTCCAAATTGTCCTAAATTCTAGGACAAGTTGGCCTTGTACCCAGATTCTACTTCTGGGAAACCTTAGGCTTCTTTCTTGAGTTCTCTCAGCATGACTTCTTATATTAAAATTGGCATAATATCTACCTCAGGGAGGTAGTGGGATTAAATTTGATGACACAGCAGGTACTTAGTGAATGAGAGTTCTCCTGAGATTATAATACGCAGGACAGAAACCTTTCTGTTCTGTTTCTGTTATCTGTAGCATGTGCCCAGATCTCTTCTAGGTTGTTAATGCTTTTTAGGGTCTACTTCAAATCTACCTCTTTGCAAAAGCAGCCATTGGCATACTAAACCAATTTAATGTTGGCCTATATGGTTTGCAGGCTTTCCAAGTTCAAGACACAATTCCAAAAACCTTTGCATGTATTCCTATCACAATGGTATCTTGTATAGGATGAGGCCTAGCTTACCATATTTAAACTGAGACACGGAGAGGTTAAGTAATTTATCCAGGTCACATAGCTGGTAAATGGAGGAGGAGGTTCCCACTAAAATTGCCGAGCTACTAGTTAAGATAGCACTGTAACTGATGCTCACAGTAGGATGGGACCACATTATCCAGTTCAATGATTCTCAGCTGAGAGTGATTTTGTCCCCTAGGGGACATCTGGCAATGTTTGGCCACATTTTTGGCTGTCACAGCTGTGTGGTGGGTGCCAGGAATGCTGCCTGCAATGCACAGGATGGGCCCACTCCCCAAACAAGGAATTATACAATGCAGAACGTCAGTAGTGCTGAGATATAGAAAGGCATTATCACATTAAATATTTAGAATCTTAACTATTTAGAACTCAGTTGGTAACTTAGAAGAAGCCATAGAATCTCTCAGATTCCAGAACAGGTAACACAAAATTTGGGCAGTAGTCATATAGTTACCAGAAGCTCTTTAAGCCATGACCTGGAACCGACTGCCTAAGGCACATTCATCTGATGATGCAGAGAACCCTGATTAAAATCCCCAAGTAGGATGCTGTGGCTAAGTAGGAAGGAAGAGGGAAGAAGCATGACACATGACAGAAGTCAAACAGACAGTCAACGGCTTGCAATGTGAGGGAAGAGGAAAATATAAGAAACAGAAGAGAGCTCTTAGCAGCAGGATTGGCTGTGCCAAAACCTGGAAGAAGCAAGCAGTCATGTGGTTGGAGGCAGTTCCTGGAACAGGCAAGGTGGTGGCTGGGAGACCTAGAGACTTCATGCCCAGGCCACCAGTGGCATCCGGTACATCTCATATTATGGAACTTTTGCGATTGCTTTTTTTTAAAGAAAAGGACTCGAGACTGTCAGTTGAAGGAGACGATGACTACTGGAAATTTGGAGAGAATGTGTCTTGTGACTTTTCCTGCATAAACCACAGAATAACCAAGTCAGGTTAAATGGCTTACTTATGATGAATAGAATCAGGAGGCAGGAAGCTGACCTGAGTATTTTTGCTTTATTCCATCTAATAAACATTTTATTTATATAAAAGACAAACAATGCATAGAATGAAAATAGGTGCTTGAGACATTTGATATAAGAAGAGTATATAGCATTCACATTCCTATTTTAATACATGAGTACTGCTGAATTGTTCCATAAAAGAATAAAATTTTCCCTTTATGTATAGTAGTAAATCAAAAGAATCAGTATTTTTAGGAACTACAGAATGTTATTCCTTGGTCTTCTTCTTGACAAAGAAAAAAAATAATAAAACAAGCCACAGTATCATCTGACACTACATTCCAGTTTATGCTGATGACCACCCAGACGTGATAAAGCTCTTTTGGATCTTGGAAAATCCCATTAATGGACCAGCATTCTAGAAATTCACCACTAGAGGTCGATGAGCAACAGCTATTGGGACAGCACCGACAAATCCTAAGGTACATGGAATTTCTGGGCGCTTCCATGGTACTGCAGGCAAACTGTCCCAAATTCTCTCAGCCCAACCCCAGGAGCAGGGTGCCTATGAGGTTCACCTAATCCCAAATCGCAGCACATCTGCTAAAACCTCAATGAGATGAGATCTTCCAAAAATCCAAATGGAACTCATCTACTCCCTGCCAGCCCTCTCCAATATTCCTATTTGGCTGAAAATAGGTAGCTTTAAAAACATTTTTTTAAAAGAGATTATTTGCAGCGTTTAACATTTGTTCGTGGATTAACAAGTTTCTATGGAGTATTAAAGCTCATTCTTTGTTCTTGCTCACGTGGACACAGACATCTTTACTGCAAATGGGACTCTCGTGGTGTCCCACATTCAAGTCCTGGCTAGCAAATCCTGCAAAGGGCGGGAAGGCTTGCATGGTGGAGAGGCTGATTACCGTGGTAAAAGCTTCTAGGTAAGAGCTCCTCTCCCCTAATGCAGGGGCGAAAGCTCTTAATATATAGACAAAATAGATTTGGCTTACCTGGGACCCCTTAGAGGGGGTCCCCTTCAGTCCAAGAAAAGACCAACTTCAAATCTTAACACCAGACCCAGAAGAGGGAGGGAATCAAATTCATAGTATAGTGCCAGAGAGTGACTGATGGAAGGCACATTTCTTCTGAGGTGCCTTGGTTAGGGGCAGGTTTAATTCCCAGACTGGGGTGGGGTGGGCAGTGGAAAACTCAAATATTTACGTTGAGAAGTTAAAGCAGCTTTATAAGTGTGTCCACACCTTTGTTTTGTGAATAATGTGGACTGGGAAAAAGTGAAACCATCTGCTATCTATCCTCACTTGCGGGATCCAGATTTTTTTTTTTTTCAAAACCTCCAAATATTTAAAAAGTGGCTCAATTTTGTTAAATGCCATGCTGGCCAAGCAAAAGACATGTTCAGAGTGCCTGAGGAAACAGTTCTGATCATGGCAGTGCTGCACAGCTCAGATCCTACTGACTAGCCCAAGATATACTTGAGCATTCAGGAGCCCAGAAAGATGGAACCCACTGGTGTTTGCATAGAAAGCTACAGGCTCAAGCCAAGCCTCACAAAAAATCAAACACACCGAACCCTGGACGGGACATTTGTTCCCTTTAAAGGATAGGGACACTGGCCGAGAGTATAGTAGCATAGATATGGGGGCAGGGGGTGGGAATTAAAGAAAAAGAAAGAATGATCTCTCCTTAGTAGAATATGTGTCAATTTTGTCAGTGGGGAAATTTGTCCTGCTTTTCACGCCTGTAGAGCCTGCAAAGGTAAAAAACGGAGCTCAAAGAACTTTTAAGCTCTTAGAAATGGGACAAGGCATCTGAGCTGGTTGAGGAAGGTGGCTCACAAACCAGATGTGGGCTTGAAGCTCAAGTGAAAAGTCCAGGAGACACAGTGGCACCTGGGGACCCCCAGGATCTGGTCCCCAAACAGTGCGACTATAATTGGCTCCATGGCCAGAAAAGCACCCCCCCCCCCCCGCAGGGAATTATTATCTTGCAAAAGCAAGTGCAGCGTGGCCACAGCAGGCTCTGAGACATGGAGCCCCCACTTCATGTAGTCAGGAAACCAGCGCACGTGTGATTGTCAAGTGCTAATGCTGTCACGGATCCCTTCCTTCTGCGCCTGGCTCCGGAGCTCTCCAAACAAACCAATATCCTGGGATATTTGATTTTATTTTCCTTGTCTCTTTCCAGAGTATGGCTGTATATATATAGATATAGACATATATAGATATATATAAAACAGAGCTATTCCATATTTATATACAGGCATTAATAAAGTGCAAATGTTATTGGCTAATGTAAAAATCATTCTCATTTCCTGAGGAAGTGCTAACACAGCTTATCCTATGACAATGTCAAAGGCATAGAATGCTTCATGTCACCCACTCCCTGCTGCCAGGGGTTCTGCTCATTGCCCACAGCTTACAGGGAGGGGAGTGACCCCCTGGGCTTCCAGGAAGCATTGGTTCAGGTTCAGGGGCAGCCTCCTGCTGCCTCTGTTCTTTGGTGACAGGGGCAGCCTGTTTAGACTTAGGCCATCCTGCCCCGGAAGAGCTATTTGGTAGTGTTCAGCGAGCCATCTTCGGGAATCTTCTCCTCAGAGCAGCTCCTCCCTGAGAGCCTGTCCAGGTGCTCCAGTTCGCTGAAGCGCTCCGCCACGCACTGGGCCGTGAGCCGGGCCTCCGGGTCGTGGTCCCAGCACTCGGTCAGAGTCTCGCACACCATCTGGATGCCCTGCAGTGGGAGAGAAGGCACAGGCACCCTGAGCTGCTGGTCTGCGGGGCTCCTCGGAGGGCGGCGTGGCCCACTGACCTTGCCTCTGCAGCACAGGCCCGGTGCCAAAGAGCCCGTGCATTCCCACGTCCTGACTGAGCGCCCACAAGATGGGGCCAGCCGCCTGTCTGTGGAACAAAGGGGGAGTGCACTGTCCCGGAAGCCTGCTGTGCCCATTTGCTCCCCTGCACCATTTGATCACAACAGGCTGTGAAATGGAGAGACCACAAGGACTCCCCAGTAGGCCTCTTGGGTACAGTAGGCCTCAGGGGTACAGTAGCATCCCCAATACCAGAAAATTCCCATGAAGTGGCCCCTAATGCTCTGTCACCATTTCTTTTTTTTGGTGGGGGGGTGGGCACTTTTTGGCTTTATTGTTTAGAGTGGTTTTAGGTTCATAGCAAAACTGAGTGGAAGGCCCAGAGGATTGCCACATACCTCCTCCCCCACCATCGACATCTTGCTTCAGTGTGGTATATTTTTTCCAATCAATGCACCAATGCTGATACATCACTACCAACCAAAGTCCACAGTTCATATCGGGGTACATGGTAGGGGCTCTGACAAACATACCGTGACATGTATGCACCATTATAGTATCCCATGGAATAAGTTCCCTATCCCTCCAAATCATCTGTGCCCCTCCACCCCTTCTTCTTTCCTCCCTGAGCCCCTGGAGACTGCAGATCTTAACGTCTCTGGGGTTTTGCCTTTCTAGAGTATCTTTATAGTTGGAATTATACATGCATTTATTTCTATTTATTTTATTTTATTTATTTATTTTTTTTTGCATTTATTTCTATTTAAACAGCACTGAATACCCCAATCAGAGTGAAGTCTAGGCTTTAGCCTGGTTTCAACTTGTAAAGTCACCTGTTCTGTGGACAGCTTCCAACAGCTGCTGAGGATGGCTTCTTATACCCCACTGCCCCCCAGCAACATCTGGCTGCACTCTAGAAGCAGCTGTCTGATAGGTCACCTGTGCCAGACTCCAGGTGACATCAGAGGGTTTAGTCCAACCCCATAAAGGGCTCATTCAAAAGGCCCATCCAGGAAATGCTGCCCAGTATGGTGGCATGGGTCTACACTCACAGTAATTTTTATTTTGCACTGCAAATATTTTTATCATTTCAAGCCTTTTTTTGGCAATAAAACGGGCAATAAATGGATGGGCAGAAACCGAGTGTGCTCCTGGCAGTTAGAGGCTTGCATGGTCATTGGTGATCCTTCACACAAGTGGTCCAGGTGGGATGGATATATCCCAGCACTTTCCAGTTCAACATCTACTACCAGTAACTTTCCAACACACCTAGGCGCCTCTCCCTCTTTCCCGACCTGTGAGCGAATTCATGATGTTGAATTAATTGTATAATTCACCTAATTGACGGTATTGATTGATGGCCTGTTAAGAGTGTAGTGGTATTGTTGGTACACAAGTAACATTTATTTTATTTTGGCACTGTAATTACAGGCAGTAAATTAAATTAAATATTAAGCATTAACTTGAAATCAATAGGGCAACAAATCTCATTAAGAGAAAAAAATGTATTATGCAAATTCTTTCCAGAATTTTATCATCATGAATAATGGCTTCATTACAAGAACTGTACAGCGGAGGAGGCAACAGAGTCTTCAAGAAATAACACCAGTGCCTCCTGATTTCAGACGTAACACCAAACAGTCTTGTGTTTTCAGTCAAAGAGGCTTTGCCCGAAACCCTGGGGAAGCCCTGGGCTACCGTGGCCTGGTTCTCGCTGTCTCCGCAGACTTTATTAGGGTCTGTCTGCTGCAGTGGCTCCAGGCCAGGACTGGCACAGACCCGGCTTCCTGCTCCATCTGTCTTCCTGATTGTGCGTGATTTGTTGTTTCTGTTTCTTATCTCCATTTGCCTTGCCCCGAGGAAAACCTATGACTTAGCCCCAGCCCTCACTGGATAAGGAAATTCTTTCAAAGGAGGCAATAAAATGTTTTCCTCAGTAGAAAGATCAGTTCTGTCGGTGAGAGAGGACACTATTCCCTCACATTCTTCCTTCACACTCTCTCCTGGGTATATCCCACGGCCCCCTCGGCCTCGCAACCTGCCTCTTCTCTTTTCTCTGACCATTGCCCTCGTCAAAAGGCCCCCAGACAAAGAATCTGGATAGTTCTCCCTTACCCTGTAAGTCCAGAACTATTGCCCTTGCACAGATGGCCTTGCCTACCATCTCATGAAAGGAAAGACTGCAGCCACGAAGATGTTCCCCACAGACACATTTCCTATTTGTTCACTTGCACTGTCCTATTTCTCTTGGCTTTCTTTTAATCCCCAACTGGCTTCCTCTTTGCAAACTGTATTCGTGGCCCGCACATGGCCCTGAGCACGCGGCCATCACCCCCAAAAGCCAGCTGGCTGCCAAACTCTGCTTACTTCTCACTCTGCTAAGTACTTCCCTCCTAGAGCTGAAGATTCCCAGGAGAACATATTTGGAACCCAAAAGGCAACACAACACAAGAACTCTAGGTGAAGGCTTAGGGGTGAGGGGCAGAGGCTGCGAACAAAATATTTTAACCCAGAAACAAACGGACTAGCACAGTGGGACAAGTGCCCTTGAGAGCCTTCTCTGAATGGTATGTCTACCTGCTTGGGACTTAGAACAATAGGTCCATGCCGCTTTATCGAAATGTTCTTAATAAACAAAATGTAACAGGGACGCCTGGGTGGCTCAGTGGTTGAGCGCCTGCCTTTGGCTCAGGGCGTGATCCTGGAGACCCAGGATCGAGTCCCACATTGGGCTCCCTGCAGGGAACCTGCTTCTCCCTCTGCCTGTGTCTCTGCCTCTTCCTCTGTGTCTCTCCTGAATAAATAAATAAAATCTTAAAAAACTAAACTAAACTAAAAGTAAGAGGATCTTAGAACACAAAGAGACCTGCCCTTAGGCTGAAGCCCAATAGCCCAAAATTCTCTCCCATCTTAGGGGCTAATTCAGGTAAATCTTCTCCCCTCAGAGCAGCCACTCCTTACCTGGTGGTTGAGCCAGGAGCTGGGAATTTCTGGTCGTCCTCGGTCTCTCAGCACATTGTCCTTCATGCTCTCAACACAGGGATGCTCTCGCACCTTGGAACCAAACGGGGGCTCATAATCTTTCACTTCTGTCAAAGAGAGCAGGTGAACACAAGGCCATTGAGAGTGGATATGAACAATTTGAGAGGACTGGCTGAGGAGCTTGAAGCACCCAGCATCAGGATATATCTGTGATTACTCTGAGAGCAATTTTTAAGAACAGTGGATTCAAATAAGGAAGGAGTGGTTGTGGAAAGAGCTTGAGAAATATGCAACAGGTAATTGTTGAGGGTTTGCTATGTGCTAGGTACTGTGCTAACAGTTGGGGACAGTGAAAACAAGACCAACAAGGTCACTGAGCTTACATTTTATTTATTTTTAAAATTAATTAATTAGTTAATT
The DNA here is from genome assembly GCF_018345385.1 of Vulpes lagopus. Lineage (NCBI taxonomy): Eukaryota > Metazoa > Chordata > Mammalia > Carnivora > Canidae > Vulpes > Vulpes lagopus. The sequence continues at coordinate 14,174,691 of NC_054842.1, forward strand.
ATTTTGGAGAGAGAGAGAGCGCGGGTGTCAGTGCATGAGCAGGGGGAGGGGCAGAGGGAGAGGGACAAGCTGACTCTGCACTGAGCTCAGAGCCCGCTTGGGGCTCCATCTCACAACCCTGAGATCACCATCTGAGCTGAAATCAAGATTCAGATGCTCAACCACCTGAGCCATGCAGGTGCCCTCTGAGCTTACATTTTAATGCAAGCATTCTCAATGGGGTGATGGTTCTTGGGAGATAGTTCTTAAGGTCCCCACTACACAAGCATGTTTAATATGTGGTGGAAAAACCTCATGGGATATCCAGCCTCGAAAGGAATGAAATTCTGACATGGTTCAACATGGATGAACCTTAAGAATATTAAGTGAAATAAGGTAGTCACAAGAGGCAAATATTGCATGATACCATTTATGAGGTACCTAAAATAGTCTAATTCAGAGAGACAGAAAGAACAGTGGCTGCCAGGGACTGGGGGGAGAAGAGAGGGAGAGTTATTGTTTAATGAGTACAATAGAGTTTCAGTTGCGGGGGATGAGAAGGTTCTGGAAATAGGTAATGGTGATGGTTAGGCAACACTGTGAATGTACTTAATGCTAGTGAATTCAATACTTAAAAATGGTTGAAAGGGTGAATTTTAGACTATGTATATTTTTCCATGAAGGAAAAACATTGATGTTGAGTGTCAATGAAGATAAAAAAATGTTGGGGCACCTGGCTAGCTCAGTAAGTAAAGCATGTGACTCTTGATCTCAGGGTTGTGAGTTCAAGCCCCACATTGGGTGTGGGGGCTACTTAAAAAACAAACAAACAAACAAACAAAAATCACACAGAAAACAATGTCTATAAAGGCTCCTTACCATAGCACAGATGACACAAATGTTGAGCAATGCTGTTTACTAGGATGACGGAAAGAGATTAATAACACACCAACAAACAAAATTTAGAAAGGTAATTCTCCTTTAGTGATACAAAGGAGATAAGAGAGGGTGAAATACCTCTTCCCTAGGGGTTTAGATTTCAACTAAGGTCAATCTCTTTACAGAAACTTCCTTGAATATCCCCCAAGGCATTCCTGGCTAGGTGTCCTGGGCAGAGCTCTATTTTAGCCTGTATCATATTTTGATATAATCACATGTTTATTTGTCATCTAACAAGACTGTGAGCATCTGAGGGCAGGTTCCAACTCCCTTTTGTCATTCTTGTATTCCTAGCACCCCTGACAGGGCCACAAATATACAAGAGGCTCTCAACACATTCTTTGTTGAGGAATGAATGAATGAATGAATGAATGAATGAATCTTAGGTCCTGTCCAAAGTGGCAATGCTTAAACTCTAGGTGAGTACTAAAACAACACACTAATTTAAATGGGTGGATCAACATACATGTCGTTGCAGCACAGGACAACCTAAAAGAAAACACTCCTATACTAAAACATGTCTGCACTGGGAAGGGAGGATGGGCTGTATCTAACATTCTTCTCCACAGAAAGTAAGACCTTTGACCTTTAACAAAATAATCTTGTTTAATGAGTAAAACTTTCAATAATTTGCCCTTCCAGGCCTAGAGTTGAAGGAGCTTTCAAGGTACATTTTGAAAAAAGCTGGCCTATTCTTGTTTATTTTTCTTCCCAGAACCCCATTTGCATATTCATCTTCTGTGATATCCCCACCTCCACCCCCCAAATAGAAAAGCAGCCAAGATACCATCCTTTTTTTTGGAGATTTGTGATTAAGGCCTCCCATCACATTGAGACAAGTACAAAATAGCCTTCTGTGTATCCATTTTGCCCTCAGGTGCCATAGCACTTAATCCTTACTGTTCTAGGGGTGAGATCTGGATTCTGATCAGCGTAATATTCCTATTTCTTTCTTCTATTCCCTGATCTTTTATAGACTGTAAATTCCTAAGGTCCAAGGCAGAAGCTGAGTCTAGAGTCTTCCAATTCCCTGCCTAGTGCTTAAGATCGTGCCACACACACCGGAGGCATTCAATAGATAGGAGTTGGGTTGAATTCAGACAAAAGCAGAGGACTGGTAACCAGAGCTGGTTCTCAGTACAGTTTCCTCTAACCTATCTCTTCCCTTCTATAAAAGGAAGGGGCTGAATTGGATGACCTCCATGTTCCCCTCCAGACTTATCTTGTACTCCAATGTAATCGAACAATATGATGCTCTCTGGGTACCATGCCTTGAGGTATGTATCTTCAAATACAACATAATGTGATAGGATTTATATGTGATATAAAACGTTCCTTAGTTAATCTACCAGTCCACCCCATTTCCATTTCCAATTGTTTTGGCTGCCATAACTCATGTCACTGGCTCCCTGCGTGGATCCCTTTACTAAGCCAGGAGCACCAGACCCAGCTGCCACAGGTGTTGAGTCCTGAGGTCTCATACCTTTGCCCTTTCCTGGAGGACTGTCCTTGGCTGACGAGAGAGCCGCCTGGCCTGGAGGTTTCCAGAAAGCCTCACCCCCAAGAGGCAAGCCTGCAGCCAATGATAAATTAAAGTGGTAGTTTTAATTGTCTAACCCTCTTGCCTCTGCAGGGAGATCACTGTGGTGCAATTCACTCTCTACAGTTTCCCATGAGACCAGGCTGAGGCTAGACCTCTCTTGAAACTACAAGTTTGCTGAGCTCTTCCCCATCCTGCTTCTCTTAGTCCCTTCCCCTGAAACCCATCCTCAATAAACCATTGCACAAAAATCTTTGTGTCAGACTACTTCTAGTAAAGCTGGCCTAAGATAGCTGCCAACGAAGTGCTTTCTCTTTAGGTCAACCTCTAAGTTAAACTGCCCCATCTGACCCTGGTTACAAAGCCACCCCGAGGAAACCTTGAGAGGACATCTTCTTAAAAAAAATGAATGTACTAATCCATCAATAATTCTCACAGCATGGGTCTCAGAAAGGGGCAGGGAATGGCCAAGGTCAGCGAAGGAAAATGGTGGGATCAGCATCAATCCCAAGTGTCGATCTCATGGCTGAGATTCCTACACGACAAAGAAAAAGTCTCCATAGTTGAGGTCATAACCCAGCCAATTTATTTCATTTCTAGTCCTAATCTTCAAAGTCGCATAAACCACAGTGTCTAATTTTGTACGTTCCGTGGGGGGCCAAAGCAGGTTTTCACGGGGAATGGAGGAGAGGTCAGAGAGGACGGCATAGGACTTGTTTTCTGCTTAAAGAAAAAGTAATGAACGCTCCTTTGGAAAAGAAGACAAAGGCAATGGTCCTTTCCCAGGGCAAGGAGAATTGTAACTGGATTATTTCCTATGCTTCCTAAATCCTTGGGAAGATGTGAGATTCTCTAGTATCCCTGAGGGATATGAGGCCTGGTACCAGTCTGTGACTTGTGGGAGATTTTACAGGGAAAGGAGATCAAGCATAGCCTGAAAGCTGAACTGGGAGAGTGTGAATCTATGAATCTCCTTCAAAGTCTAAATTAGACAAGTCTGGGTAACCATCATGTGACCCAAACAGGCACACCCTAATCCCTTAACACTGAAGTAGTCTTTCAGGTGATGGAGATTTAAAGTGCATGAATGCTTAAAAAAATAAAAAGAAAAAGAAGGATGCCTGGGTGGCTTAGCTGGTTAAGAGTCTGACTCCTGATTTCGGCTAAGGTCATGATATCAGGGTCGTGAGAGTGAGCCCTGCACCAGACCCTGTGCTGAGGGTGGTGGCTGCTAAAGATTTTCTCTCTTCCTCTCTCCCCCTGCCCCTGCCTTGCCTGTGCTTTCTCTCTAAAATAAATAAATAAATAAATAAATAAATAAATAAATAAATAAATAAATAATAAATGAAAATGAAAAATAAAGTATGCACGTTTTAAGCTGGCCTTTACTTCACCTTTACTGTCATATTTATATAAGACAATATTTTCCAAAATAGCTAAGTGGGCTTTTTGTCTTATTGCGGATTTTCGCGATTCCTCTTTCTTTGCTCTTTGCCTCGGTTTAAACATGCTACTCCCACCCATTTTTTTAGTCATACCCTAGAATGTATGTAAAGATGACCTAGGCTTGGAAACACTTCTCCAGCCACCAGCTTTAATATCTGATTGTGGCCGTCATGAAAACCACTGTCAGGCAGCCTTCATTTGGGGTATTTCTTTTTTTTTTTTTTCCTCTTGTGACTGTTACGGCAAGGCCATTCTCAGGCCTCTGTCAGGATGCAGAAGATAACCGCTGCCAGACACTATGCTGGAGGCCTTTTCTTCCCGGAGGCCTTGTGCTAACTGCTCCTCAGGTCTGCCCAGGGGCCCTCGGGATGTGAAGCACATCTGCTCTGCCTCAACAGAAGGAGGAGGCCACAGACACCAGGGTCAAGGCCTTAACTCCAGGGCAGGTGGTTGAGGGCAGGAGGCCTCTGTCAGCCAGGTGGGTACCGATGGTTCTCCCTGGGACAGATTGTCAAGTACTGACACCTGGATGGTTCTGGGAAATGGAGCAGCGGGCGTGACTGGCCAAACCAGAGGCTACTGTTAGCTCCAACTGTCTCTCGTGGTTTCCGGCATCTGGAGGCCGAGACACTTCATCCACTCTGGAAAAACTGCTGGGTTCGAATCACATATCTTTTATCCCGATCTGTTTATCTTTTATCCTTATCTATTTATTTTTCATGCTGGTGCTTAAATTATTTTTATTTTAGAAAAATGCATGTGATGAAAACTCCAAATTAGTAAACAAATGGATATAGGCGAAAGCAAATCTTTCTCTCACTCCTCATCATTAATTGCACAAAGTGGCTTAGATTGAATGCTGGGTGAGAGGTGATTTAAATTTTCCCTTTATTGTTTACAAGGAACACTTCTAAATCATATATATATTTTTATAAAAGATGAGGTGCTTTGCCATCCCCCCTCCCCCATCACTGGGGACTGAGGCTTGAGTAAAACACCATAGAAACAAATCACAAGAGAAATGAACGCTACTTGGGTGTTGTGGGCAACAACAAATCGCTATTAAAGTCACCGAATACCCACTCTGTCCTCATCATAGCACAAATAAGGGACAACCCATCTGAGGACCAGCACCGCACCGCCCACAGACCACACTTGGAGTAGCACTGCTGCAAATGTTTGGCAAGGCCCAGAAGTTGCATCTTGACAGAGGAAGTGAATACGAGTTATTAAACATACTTTAAGCATTTCAGATGAGTCAGACAGAGAATGTTGAAGAAGAGTCTTCAAAGACATGATCCAACACTTCATTTCACAGTTGAGAAAAGAGAGGCCAGAGAGTGCGCTGGATTCCAGGAAAAACACTCAGAATTGCATACTATATTACCGTTACTCTGAAAATGGCTTTGCCTTTTTAGGAAGCCTGCATGCTTTGTCCTCTCTACCAAGCATCTCAGGGAGCTCTTTCTCCCCCCAACCAGAACAAGCCCAGCTGGGGCAGCCCCAGGTGGGAACATGCCTGTCACAAATGTGACAAATGTGTTCCTCCCTGCCTTGGCTGGCCCCTCCGCACCGCATGACTCTGAGAAAGGGAACCTTATGGAGCCTCTCAAATGGGGATAGTTTGTAATTTCTGAACAAGTTATGCAAAAAGTCACTGATTACGAAGAGCAGCCCTCTCCTTAACTACTATTATTTACTGACATTCAACCCAAACATTCGTCCATTTGGGGTTTAGGGAAACAAGTGAGACCGGTGGTGGTGGATGTGGGGAAAATGAGCCTGTCACCACTGAAGCTGTGAGCACTAGATCAGGGAAGGGTTGGGAGTGGAGTTAATGCATGATTTTCTAGTTTTCTAGAGTTCCTCTTTGAGCATTTGATCCAATAAGGCCCAGGCTCAGGTCTCCCTTCTATGAAGAACTGCAGAGCAAGCAAGTTAAGGGATGAGAGGGCTCCCTGCACCATTACTCAGTATCCTCCTGGAAGACAGCTGGCTGCACAACTTTCCAGGTCCACTGGCCCAACTCCATGTGGAACAGGCTGGGCAGCTTGGGTTCCCCCTCCAAACAGCCTCAGGAGCAACCCTTGACTCAATACGGATGGGGGCTGGAAGGCAGACATCCAGCTTCCTTGCAAGTTAAGTGGTGTGTGTTGGATTCTGCATCCAGGGTTCCCGGCAGGACTGGGCTCCAGCTGTCCACAGTGGTGCCCTGCTCAATGACGCACCACTTCTTGGCTACCTTCTCCTTTCTAACTCACTTCCCCAATCCGTAACTGGCAATTCCTGAGATCGTTTCTCAAATAAATCACTTAGGCTCAATTCTTGGCCCAGGCTCTGAGGCACCCAACCCAAGTGCCCATACAACAGAATCACTCAGTCAAACCAAGTCTCTTTTCCACCATTGGGCTGTCTCCATTGCCAGACACAGCAAGGCCCAACACCTCACTATCTCCCTGATGGCCTCAAATCATACCTTTTCTAAGAAACTTCTTTATTGGGAACAACTTGCTCTTCTTTCTAGCTCCCCTTCCCCAGCCTTTCCCCCAAGGCTTTTCACTAATGGAAGCCACCCTGTGCTCCCAGATCCTTGCAGCTTCTTTTAATTTCTCTCCGAAGACTCTGAAGAGAAACCACGCCTGCCTCTCCCTTCCACTCCTGGCCCCCTCTCCCCCCCCACCCCCCAGTTCTGTGCACGTAGAGGGCAAGTCTCTGGGACACAGTGCTGTTCCTCTGGAAGTCAGCATCTGGAACACAGCTGTTGTTTTGATGCAGTTCCAACTTAACAGAGCAGCAACGCTGTTGACAGTTTTCCCCAAAGCAGCACCCCTGAGTTTTATATCTGCTTTCAGATTATTCTCCCCTGAAACCCAGGAAAACGAAGCGCTTCTATCCTGTCTCCCTTCAGCCCTTCTCCCTTTTTGCTCCTTGTTGTTGTTGTTTTCTCTGTCTTTCCTTCCTTCTGATGCATGTGCACTTTCTGTCTGTTCTACAAGGCTGTGGCAAGCTGACAGTCTGCTCAGGAGCTATGTTTCTCCTCTTGTTAAACGCTTGCTCGGCTGGCTGCTGTGTGTCAGCTTCTATTCAAAGGACTAAATGGCCAGGGATTTGGAAGTCGGTTTGCTTGTGGGCCTGTTTTGGCTGGGGTTTTGGCTGGGGATGATGTGAATGTTGTGCCTGCTGTGCTCGCCAGCAGGGGCCCTGAAAGGGTCCCCGCCTCCATCCGCCTCCCACACACCACAAACACTTGCATGAACACCAAACAAACCGAAAGCCGGACAGAGATTTCTTTGTAAAACAGAGCCAGTCTCTGCGTCTGTCTTTGCTGAATGACGATTTCATGACTTTCCTTCCTCTTTATAAGACAGTAATAGACCAATCACCTTCTTCTTCGAACAGCTCTGAGAGACCTGTTTTCTTGACTTTTGTACTCTTTCAGATGATCCAACTGTCTGAAATAATGCCCTCTGTCACATTCTGTCCCTAACCTATTTTTCTTTCTAAAATCGTCATATCTGCCTCCTTCTACCCCTAGTGTTGTATCACGTATCTATTTGTTCACTGTTTGTCTTTCTAGAATATTAGCTCTTCAAAGAATCCTTGTCCCTTGAGGACAGAGACTGTTTTTTTTTAATTTTTCACTGCTGTGTCCTTAGCATTTTGAACATACCTGCCATGTAACTGGTACTCAATAAATATCTGAGGGAAGGAAGGAATGAATAAATAGATCTTCAGAGAAAAAAAGGACAAGAAAATTATCTCCAACTTTAAGGCACTGAGCCTATAACATGCTCAGAAATGAAACAGCTTTGTGATTCTGTTAACAGAGATGCACCCAGAGGAGACCGGCACATCAGCCCCTGAAGACTTTCATGAGTAAGACCATCACTGAACATTTCCTCAAGCGTGTGACTGTCTTGCCAGCTACTTCCAGGAAGGCATCTAATTAAAAGCCAGGATGCACAAAGTAGTGCTGGGTGCTTGATCCATAATGATAATAAAAGTGATGGCAGCTGTCCTTGAAGATGTCCTTCTCTGGTCAGGCCAGTGTTGTCCTAGGAAGGTTGGGGCCAGCAGGTTAGAGTCAGACAGCAAGGCTCTGATTCCTGGGTGCACAGCTTGCCCACCTCCTGACACTTCACTTTTTCCATCTGTGAAATGCAGCCAATCACAGCACAGTGGTCCTTGGTAGACAGGATGAGCTGACCCTTGAAGCAACTGCCACTACTCCTCCTTCATGGCTTTGCTCATGATCAAACCTGCTTCCACTAGGAAACCTTTCCCTTTTGACCACCGATTTCGATGATTACAGACCATTTCTTGAGCTCTTAGGTGCAAATGGAGCTGTACCAGTTGGTTTCCAAAGAGGATTATTATCATCTGTTTGCATTTTCTCATCTGGTAAGAGACTTCTCCAGCGTAGTGTCCTCTCTTTCTCTGTTCCCCCCTCAGCCGCTCTGCACGGAGGAGAGGCTGATCAAGAAGTAACTCAAGAGGGGGATGCCTGGGTGGCTCAGCGGTTGAGCACCTGCCTTTGGCTCAGAACATGATCCCGGACCCCTGGGATCGAGTCCCACATCAGGCTCCTTGCATGAAGCCTGCTTCTCCCTCTGCCTATGTCTCTGTGTGTGTCTCTCTCTGTGTGTCTCTCATGAATAAATAAATAAAATCTTAAAAAAAAAAAGTAACTCAAGATGACACTCCTGAGTCTTTCCTTTCCTTCCAGAGCTGACCTAACCCTCCCTGCCTGCTCCTACTGTCTCACTCCCTTCGGTTGACATGGGCTTTCAGCCTCCCATGCCCTTGCCTTACCTTCCTGCAGCGCTGGTCACAACTGAACCACACTTGCCTGTTTAAAAGTCTATTTCAGTTCCAGCTAATGGCATGAGACAAAGCCTAGTGTTGAGACCTAAAAGACATTCACATTCATAGAAGACGTGCAGTGAGGAACAACAGTACTTCGGGAGACGAGCCTAAAAGGTGAGCAAGGGTGAGGTTCAGAGTCCAGGGAAGAGTCTGGGCTCAACCACAAGAACAGAATCAAGTCTCTTAAAGGCAGAAAAGCTGGGGTACCTGGGTGGCTCAGTAGTTGAGCATCGGCCTTTGGCTCAGGTTCTGATCCTGGGGTCCTGGGATCGAGTACTGCATCAGGCTCCCTGAAGGAGCCTGCTTCTCCCTCTGCCTATGTCTCTGCCTCTGTGTTTCTTATGAATAAATAAATAAAGTATTTTTTAAAAAGGTGGGAAAGCTGGGGTGTCTTATTCCTTGCAAGACTGTCCCCTGATGGTTAGTGTCCTACCACAGTTCAGCTAGATGCTTTGCTGCCCAGAATAAAACCAGATGGAATATTAGTTGGACCTGTGGGGCAAAATAAAATCTCGATCTACAATCGAGATCATACCAAGTTAAGCTTCCTATTCCACATTTCCTTTTTTTGAAACGAGACTGTCCTCGAAAAACAGTAATTATATACATTGTATTTCAGGTTACAGAAAAGGTTTAAGCTTAAAAGGAAAGCTTTTTTATATCCTGTCCTCTTTCTTACACCTTCAAAATTAAAGCCTAACATATCAACTGGAGGGAATTATTAGACATTTTATTTCTAAGAAATGTGTCCACATGTGTAAATTTTTAAAAAGTAAAGAAGAAAAAATAAAAGTCTATCAGTAGGCTACAAACTTCCTGAGGGCAAGACCTGTCCTTCTGCCACATATCTACAACAGCTGGGAGGGAAGGCATTGACCTGTGGGCTTTGTGCTGTTTCCACGGGACTCCTGAAATATAGAAGAAAAGTCTCTGAAACTAAGACAAGGCTAGGAATCTGTCTTTCATGTTTTTAAGATACATCCCCCCTCAAAAAAAAAAAATCCTAAACCAAAAAACAATACTTTCAAAAGAAGGTTAACAAAAGGGCTTAATACGTGAGTTCACACAGTAAATCAACTGAAATGCTTTCAGTTGGACCAACGTGAGCACAGATAAATAACTTGGGTTTCTGCAGCCTGAGAAGAGATGGGAGAAACAGGACTGTGGGCTTAAGATCAAACAACATGAGAACCGGGATGGCCTCCTTCCGGTTCCCCAAAAGCCGTCTGTTCTTATCCTAAAGGTTATGAAAGGTTTTTGGAGACTAGCTGAGCAAATGAGATCCTGTTCCTTCCTTGGGAAAACTTGTTTATACTGTATCCATTTTTAGACCTTGTAAAAGTTGGTGAACTCACTTCTTCCCCCATTAGCCCAAATTCTTCCCCACTCAGCAAATATCAACAGGAAAAGGCTTCAGTCATTGATAACAATGAAAGCAGGGAGCTCACATAGGGCCTTAATAAGGCGGCTGCGCTGACAGAGGGAAAGACAGAGACACAATCTCCAGCTCATGTTTATAGAATAACGGGTTTGAAAGGAGAGAAAAAATACCGAAATCTAGGTAAATTTATTCTGACAGTGACAACAGCATTGTCTCTTACACAACTCATACCTCTGAGGATTCATTTTGGAACTGTCAAAGCTTTCAAGCAGAAAATTATTCTCAGTGGCTGAAACTTGGTTAAACAAATTTCACTGTGCAAGAAAAAACCAAGTTAGTTTTGGAAGTGCTATGTGGGAGGAAACCCAGGCAAGACAGCCAGATAGGAAGTGCCAGCCCCTTGCAGGGACCCAGACAAATAGGTGATGGGATGGTAAGGTTTCCAGTGGAAAAGAGTGACCTGGACCCATCCTGGAAAGTCAGCTAAGAAAGTTCTAACAGGATGAAGACTCAGGGCCAGCGCGGTGTCAAGCAGATCCACCATGAGTAAAATGTTGGGTAGTGTGCTCCAGTGACCAAGCTGTGGCAATCTGAGCAACAGAATAAATATTGCTGATAATGGACACTCATAGAATAAAATGCATAGTCACAACTCCATACTGGTATAAATGCTCAAGAAAAAGAATAAATACCAGGGGTGGTAAGAGAAAGGACAGATCTTCCTTACAGTAGAAGATCTACTAATACATGTAGAAGGGATAAAAAAAATAGAAAATCACTGTTAGGCAAACATGGCAATCGTATTTGTTGTCAGAAAGAATGACTGACAGTAGGTAAAGTTGTGATATGAAACAGGTCTAGCATCCTTACAAAACAGTGGTTGATTATCTTTAGAAACAGGTCAAGGCACCTTCTTATAAGATATGTATTAATAACAAATGGAAAAAAATAGTATCTCTACAGGGTTGAAACCTGGCAGACACCAGGACCAAACTGAACAGACACCCCAACATCCTGTGCCCCCGTCTATGAGCTGCTGAGAAGGGCACAGAACCGTTTCTATTCTCTTCTTTCCCCAAATGCACAATCTCAACTCAACCATGAGAAACACTGGAAAAACCCCAAGTGAGAGACCGTCTATGAAATAGCTAGTCTAACTTCTTCCTGAGTTGCAAGGTCACAAAAGACAAAAGACACAGACTGAAGAGCTGTGACGAGTTGGAGGACACTAAGGAGGCATGGATGTAATATTGGATCCTGAACTGGACTCTGCTCCAGAAAAGAACATAACTAGAACTTGGAAATATGAATAACTTCTACAGATGAATTAAGAGTACTATGCCAATGTTTATCTGTCTTCAATAGCTGTGCTGTGGTTTAGCTAAGATGTTAACAGTAGGGGAAACTGGGTGCAGAGTATATGGGAACTTCCTATACTATTTCTGTAACTGTTCTGAGAGTCTAGAAATATTATAAAACAAAGAGTTAAAAATAAAATTGGAGTTGGCTTGGCTTCATTTAGCAGCTAGCCAGGATCAAGTTGAGATGCATATATTTTAAGGTGGGAGCTAAGACCATTATAGAAACTACTGAAAAGAATCAGAAAAGGGTAAAAATGTAGACCTGAGCCATTCTCATGTCCGGGGAGCAGGAGGTGGATGGGGCATCCACCCTCCCATCCCTGAAGAATACTGCATTCCTTAATCACCTCTCTGTTAGATTTTTAAAAAGCTAAACAAATATATATCAAATCATCCTGCTTGTTTTCTCCAACAAAGGAAAGTCATCTCCATAAAAATAAGTTTTGAGCCAAATCTACCACCTGGACTTTATAATTTTTAAGGTTTAAAAACCTTAAAATAGAAAAACCAATAAAAATCAGACATTTTCCTGAAAAATATTTTCCATTTGATAAATAGAACTAATTCTTATAAATATTATCAGTGTTCACCTCCTGCCAGATATTTAAATATCTGTGGAAAGATGTAAGAGAAAAGCAATTATACTTCAAAAGGGGGATTAAAAAGCATTATGTTGGGCAGCCCCGGTGGTGGCTCAGCAGTTTAGCGCTGCTTTCAGCCCAGGGTGTGATCCTGGAGACCCAGGATTGAGTCCCACATTGGGCTCCCTTCATGGAGCCTGCTTCTCCCTCTGCCTGTGTCTCTGCTGATCTCTCTCTCTCTCTCTCTCTCTCTGCCTGTCTTTCATGATTAAATAAATTAAAAAATACAAATCCTTGAGGAAAAAAAAACTTTATGCTCCAAACATGGCTTTCAGCTTAAAAATCTAGGCTTTTTTAGTGCAATTCCCAATCATTCTGGAATGGGTACATACTAACAGATCTCAACTAGCTCTCACTGTGGGGCTAACTCTTCAGTACCCTGGAATTATGATGGAAGCAAACAACATGACATCATTTTGAAGACACATCAACCCCTGCACCATGATGGCAGTCCATACATACCTCCCACTGCATTACAGCGAGATGTCATTTCCCAGAGTACCAGGGCCATGGAGTAGACATCAGTCTGCTTAAAGGATTCAACGTTCTCCAAATTCATCCTGGACTCTAGGACTTCGGGAGCCATGTATCTTGCAGTTCCCACCTAAAGCAATAAGAGACACAGAGGCCCATCATTTAATTCCAACTGCATTTTTATTTTAAAAATATAACTGATATGTGTTCTCTACACATGCAAATGATCTTTGAAAAGCACAATGGTCTTTTAAATAATGAGACTGGCAAAAAAAGGTACAGCTTATGAAATTATTTTTAAAAATGGGTTTTTTCTCCCTGAAAACACTTTAAAAAATTTAAACAAAGTATACCAAAATAAGGAAATGCCAAACCCCAGAGCTGTTTTATCTAGCTTCATGATATATGTCATCATATTATACAATAACATCCTCACAGATAACTGGGGAGACAACCTCTGTGACACTTTAGGTCTTTATTTTTGCTTTTGCAAATTAACTACTTTCTCATTCCCAAAACACCGAGATTTGTGGGGCATATAAGAATTATTGCTATTTGCTTCAGTCACTTAAGGACTGTCTCAATCTTCTTTGTTTACTCCATGGTACATTCTAGTGTGCCAAGAATGTAGTATCATTTCATAAAATCTCTATTGAACTAAACTGCACGGAAGTATTTCGACAGTAAAAGACCAAATCTAGATCATTTTATAATTTTGATGGATATGCTATGTAGTTTTGTTTGGAAAATGACGGATAATGTGAAAACATTGGTATACATAGGAAAAAAGAGAAAGATATTTCAAAGGGAAGGAATCACTTTTAAATGTTTGATTTTGTAGCATGTACAGCTTGACTCAGTAACAATGAAGTCCTACCTTTTTGAGAAGCTAAGGAAGGAAGCTAAGCTCAGGTGAGTTGATATTATTATCCTAAGGAATGTTTCTTAATGGTATGTATCAGGAGAAATTTTTCTTCTTAAGAGGTCACTGCATGACTCATTACGCTGCCATATTAATCTGTTCATATTTCACTCAATACGTTTATCTGGACATTGGCTGTGCAGCCAAAGACTCAAGAGGTCAGACGGAGCAGTAACCAAATGCTTCAGCAGCACATATCCTCACCTGCTTAGAGGAAACAATGGTGCTTTCCAGACTCCACTGTAATCCACATCAACATTTCAGTGTGTGAAAACATGGGGCACCATCATTCATAAAGGATGGCTTGGTAATTTCTAGTGACCTTTCAATATCTCCTTACCCAACAAAGGTTTCTATTTTCATTTGTGAGATGCTTCAAAAGAACTGTAGAATTATATATTCACTCCATCCGTCAACTCACTCAATAAATATTTATTGGTCACTCTCGCTCATTCAAGGCATTGTGCTAGATGTGACCAAATGGATGTGGATTTGGGCTACAAAGAGGCTGCCTTCTAGAAAGGTAAAAAGAAAACAAGGTAGCCACCAATAGTTCAGAGTAGGAAGGGCTAAGTATAAGCATACAAGAGGAAAAAGAGAGACAAAGCATGAAGCGTGTTGGAAGCAATGAAAAGTAATTTGCAAATGAGAGATAAGAAATGAAGATGGGCTCAAGGAGAAGAACGTCTGTCCTGAATTAGGTGGGGTTGGCAGAAAGAGGAGAAATAGCCTTCACCAGAAAAGCACCTTGACAGAAAAGAGTGGGGCATGCCGGGATGAGTGTCAACACCTGACTTCAGCTAGATTCCCTAGACAAGTATCCAGAGTATAAGGCTGTTTAGGACAAAAGACATTGAGAGATGGATGGAGGGGTAGCATAGTCTCTCTACAAGTAAGGGATCAAGGTCTAACTTACTTGCCCACTGTTGGCCAGGTCATCCACGGACAGAGTCGGGTCCAGGCGCAGGGAAAGGCCAAAGTCACACAGGCAGCAGGTCAGGTCGTTCTTCACCAGGATATTGGAGCTCTTGAGGTCCCTGTGCACAATAGGCATCTTGGGCCTCCCACACAGGGTGTGGTCACTGTGCAGGTGAGCAATGCCCCGGGCGAGGGAGCTGCCCAGCTTTCGCAGGTCCTCCCAGCTGATGACATGCCGAGTGAGGTACTCCTGCAGGTTGCCCTTGGCATGGAAGGCCGTGATCAGCCAATACTGCTTTCCCAGCTCCGTCTTCCGCTCCTCGGCTGTCAGGAACTGCAGTATGTTCTCGTGCTTCAGATTGATGTCTGAGAAGATGTCCTTCTCCGTCTTCCAGGAGGCATACTCCTCGTAAGGGAAGATCTTGACTGCCACAGTCTCGAACTGCTCTGAAGTGTTCTGCTTCAGCTTGGCCTTGTAGACCTCAGCAAAGCGACCTTTCCCCACCAGGGTGTCCAGCTCAATGGGCAGCAGCTCCGTGTTGTGGTTGATGTTGTTGGCGCAGGTAGAGCTGATGTCGGACCGGTCGTCTTCCAGAATGATGGCCAGGTGCTCGCTGAACTCCATGAGCTTCCGTGGCTTGCTGGTCTCCCATGATGGGCTCAGCTTCTGCTGCCGATGAACGCGGTAGCAGTAGAAGGTGACAATGACAGCTATGGCGATTCCCAGGGGCGGCAGGAGGCTGACGCCTGTCACTTGGAATATGACTAACAACAAGTCAGGGTTGTTGGTGGCATATTC
This sequence comes from Vulpes lagopus, assembly GCF_018345385.1. NCBI lineage: Eukaryota > Metazoa > Chordata > Mammalia > Carnivora > Canidae > Vulpes > Vulpes lagopus. The sequence goes on from NC_054842.1 coordinate 14,189,957, forward strand.
TGATATGGAAACAAAATGAGGGAGAGAAGTTGGGTTCAGTTGGGTTCGGTCAGGGAGTGGGGCCACACCACAGACATCTGGAGGTTTTAACATCTGTATAGTTTTTTGGGTAATAAATTTTGACTTTTTATTCTGGGGATGGATGCACCTGTCCAGACTTCTCTATCTCTGGCCACCTATTCAAGATCTCCTATTCTTCTCTCAAAGTTCAGCTTAAATGTCACTCTCTAAAGGAGATCCAGGAGGGATGCCTGGGTGGCTCAGTGTTGAGTGTCTGCCTTTGGTTCAGGTTGTGATCCCAGGGTCCTGGGATCAAGTCCCACATTAGGCTCCCTGCAGTGAGCCTGCTCCTCCCTCTGCCTCTCTCTCTGTGTCTCTCATGAATAAATAAAATCTTAAAAAAAAAAAAAAAAAAGATGATCCAGGAAACCGTGGGGGAAATGTTTTATTTTATATATTCTCATAACACTCTCCATTTTTCATATGTGACAACTTGGCACACTTTGAATTATATCCTTATGACTCCAGTTATGGGTTTCATATTGCCACCCTCAATGGACTGAGAACTCCATGCTGGCAGGGGCCATGTGTTTTTTCTTCACTACCGTAAATAGAGCCAAGCACACACATCAGGTCTGCAGTGAGTGTTGGATAAATGGACAAGGCATTTACTGAGTGTTGACTAAGCCCAAGGCATGACAGGAGGCTTTGGGAATATGGAAAGAATGATATAGCTCCTGCCTCCAAAAAGCTCGTGTGGATGTATTAAGTAAAAATGAAGAGACTGTCATAGTTCTAGCATCATCTTTTTCTTTTCTAAACTCCAGCTTGTCTTCTTCTGATCAATACCCAGGCCACACTTAACATAGGTGGTGGGGAGACAAGTCTATGCAAAAGGGTCTCTTTGGAAGTCAGTTACCTTATATACACTCAACATCCCTCTTTTCAATGTGCATGTGACTTGCAGTTTTCTAGAACAGGAAATCTTACTAACAACAGTGGGGATATTACTACAAAGAGGGGTCAAAAAAAGAGGGGTAAAAAGAAGGAAATGCAGCCAGTTTTCTAATTTGGACTCGTGGGGTAATGGAGGAGAGTCCTTAGAATCAGCTAACTGACAGCATATAAAGTCTTACATGTCAAACTTTGGTTCATGTGCTAGCCTTGGCCAGCTCTGGTTAAACAGTTTTCCTTTTAGGAAGAAAAACATGGATGGAAACAGTCAGTGGCAGGAGATAGTGAAAGGCAGTTACGGTTCAATGAGAGCTTTGTGCAAGAATGCCAGAATTCTATTCCTTTTATATGTCATTCATTTTCCCTCAAAGGCAACAAGCAGTCCTCATGATCGGATGTTAGATTCACTCATTAAACACAGCACTGCTGGGTGCCTCCTATGGGTATGGCACTGCCCTCAAAAAGGTTATAACCCAGGAGAGGATTAGGGTGCATACACAGATGCATACTGACATAGGGCAATCCAGGGCAGGGGCTGAATGGGTATTGCAATTGACACATTGGTGAATGTAGAAAAGTTTAGAGAAACAGGGAACCACATGGCAAGGACTATCTTTGAGTTGGTCAATGGAAGATGGGAAAAAGTCAATGCTGGCTAGAAGGAATGCTATGTTAAAAAATACCAATATAAGATCTATTTGAGGAAGGGCAATTTTCCTAAACCAATAACTCCACACAAGGGGATAGAAAGGAAAAGAAAAGGTTGGGTGGGTGACATGTAAGTGGACATCATGCCAGAGGAGAAAGTAACTATAATTGTTCCCTTGGCAGTTTTCAGCTACTGTAGGTGTTGGATGAGAATACGGTGATAAGAATATAGTTCAGGTGCAAGGGAGAGAACCAGAACCTCTCGAAGAGAACCCATTACCTAAATTATGTTTGATACCATCGCCTAAAGAAGCACAGTAAGAAATGAAGCTTGTATTATGCCAGTTTGGGATGTTCAGGTTTTTATTTTGAGGAGGTATTCAGGTTTAACTGTCCTAAGGTCAGTTCTAAGTGGAAATGCCAACTTCTACTGCCTATATGTTCTAACGGAAAACCTTAGCTTTTAAATTTATTTGATGACTGAAAAACTGGAAAAGTAAACCCAAAAACATCTGAATTTCAGCAACCAAGAGGAAAAATAGTCACTATTTTTGGGAAAGATATATCAGTGCATTAAAAAGAAAAGGAAATGAGAAACAATAGGGTAATTGACTCTTGGAAACCCAAATTTTTTCTCACGCTGGGAGGCATGAATACAACAGAACAGGGAGTGAGAGTAGGGGGGAATTGACAATGGGATAAAGCAATGACAGAGGGCACTGGAGTCACAAAAGAAAAAAAGTAAAGAAAAGTGGACAAGTATAGGCTTGTCCCCATGTTCAGCAAAGTACAAGCCTGGAGAACAAGGTTAAGGGGGCGGATGAAAGAGGTGTCAGAGCAGAAAACAACGTTCCCTCCCAGTAACTCTGCCTCTATTATTTGAAATATCTCATGAATGTGTCTGCTTGAAGCACCCACTCATCTCTAACACAGAAGATGCTTATAATCATAAATCTGTTTGATTCCCATGTTGCTTTTTTTCCTCAAGAGAAAGTGAGCTCTACAGGGTAAATCTACTCCTTGATCATGACGCTATACCCAGCAGCTGGCTCAGGTTAGGGTACCTACAGTACTCAGCAAATGTTGGTTATAGAAGCCGAATGAATGATGATTCACACGAGACAGTGACCCTCACACATTTTTATGTTCTATAGCAAGGCTGGCAAACCATGGCCCCAAGGCCTATTTGGTACAGCCCTATAGACTACAAATGTTTGTGTTTTAAAGAGTTGTTTAGAAAAAGAAAGAAACTAAGAAGTTCATGCAGCAGAGATGGTATCCGGCCTGGAAAGCCTAAAATATTTACTAACTGGCCCCTCTTGTATAGATGTTATTTGTTTCACAATCTCTAAGGCATTGGCAAAATTTGGGGAGAGTTCACTTTGGTCCAATGTGAATATTCTCTTTCACGTATGGGGCAACAACACAACTAGAAAATAAGAGATACTAATTGCATAATAACTTGACTATGTCTTCAATTGGTTAAAGAGTGCAAAATGTTCAAATGAACTGTTCACTTATCACTGATAATTTTATTTTATAATTCCTGGCCATAGATGAAATTTTATAATTCCTTGCTAACTTCTATTCTTTTTCAGGCTAAGGAAAACAAAAAAACAGAAATCCCCTGAAATTTATGTGTGAAGAAGATTCTAGAAATCCCCCGTTCAGTATCAGAAACCAAAGTTTTACTTTCCCCTCAAACTTCCTGTGATTTCTTTTTGAAAACCTACATGTAAAAATTTGGTGGGGCGGGAATTACTGAATAACATCTGTCAATCTTGAAACTTCAAAGAGGTGGTGAAAAACCCTAACAATAGCAAACCAGGTTAAAAGGGAGCTTTGGGATGTGGTTTTATCTAAACAGGAGCCACCCACACCCTCTTCTAGTATTAACCCTTGGGCTGCTACTAGAAAACCAACAGCTGTATGTATAAGCACAAGCTGGCACCTCCTTTACTCAGAGACTAGCAGGAGGTATTTCTTTGGGCCAAACCACAATTACACGAAAACTCAGAAATCAAATACTTAGTATGAGCCTGGTTATGTGCTAAGGGTTTTATATAATATTTGTATCAATCGACAGAAAAACCCTATGAGGTAGGTATCACTATTATGGTAAGCCCCATTTCACAGATAGGAAAGCTAAGGGTTGTATGGATTAAATGATTTCCCAAGATCATACATTTAGACAACAGCAAAGCTAATATTTGAAATGAACTGTCTGATTGGAGACAAGACAATTAATCTTGCTCTTAATCCCATGTCATGTTGTCTCTACACTTCACATTGGTGAGAGTCGATTAAGATTGACTATAAAACTTCTTGACTTGATAAACTGGTTGCCTTCATTGGGGGATAGGCTAAGTGGTTTTACAGCCATCAATTAAGTAATACTGGTAATTCTTAGATAATGCATTCCAAAGGGCATATTCTAGGTGTGCACACATTTTTCTTTGGTTCCTAACTAAGAACCACAGTTGAATAGTATCTCTGCAAATATATATATTTTTTCCCTGCTGAGGAAGAAAAAGTCTTACATGAGGAAGAAAGACTCTTAAAATCTCATTTGTCAGAGTTTAACCTAGGGCCTATAACATAGGATGCTCAATATATAATTCCTGAACCACTGAAATTTTTATATAAACTGTATCTTACATGTCCAGTCCTTAAGAATTTGACATTTACATCATGTTCCCTTGTTACGTAACATCAAGTCAGACATTGGTATTCTCCACTTTTCAAAAGTTCCTATTAAGCCACTCGCTTTTATAAAAGACCTATATTAGTACCTGTTTTTGCTAATTGCAAGAAATTCAAAGAGGACTTTCAGTTCCATGAAAGAAGGCAAAAAGAGAAAACAGCAGTCAGTGTTTGTGTTGCAGTGAGCTGCTACAGAGGTGACACACATCCCAGTAGCAAGAGTGGCCCCACCAACCTCCTTCCTTGAGAACCAACCATACTCAGCATCTCAGCATCCAGCTGCCATAGCTTTGAACTCTGTGAACATCTGTGCTTTATCTCAATTTATTTTGTGCATCTGTTAGCAAGATGTGTCCCAAAGTATCAGAAAAGCCTAAAAGTGGTAATTTCAGGGGGTGTCTGGGAATGCTCAAAAATGTTTCCAAATAAATTAATGGTAATTGCTTTTTTGCTTCATACCATTTAGGCTGGCAAAAGGTTTCTTCTTATTTAAACTTTATTTATTTATTTGTGTGAGAGAGAGAGCACAAGTGGCATGAGGGGAAGAGGGAGAAGCAGACTCCCCATTGAGCAGGGAGCCCAAAGCGGGGCTTGATGCAGGGCTCCATCCCAGGGCTCTGAGATGATCACCTGAGCCGAAGGCAGATGCTTAACTGACTGAGCCACCCAGGTGCCTCTTGTGAAAAAGCTCCGTAGGAACGCTCTACTTTTGGGTAGCAAGAGACACCTGTAAAATGCTGGGAGGGGAGGATTAAAGATAAGAATAGAATTTCTCTAAAGATTCATAAAAAGTAAAGCTCTATAGTGTAATAACAAAAGTTAACCTGAGTTCCATGGGTAGAATTCAGTAGATCTTTGAATGTGAATGGGCAAAACTTAAATCTTTTTATTTTCCTCCAATCATTAGGTAAAATTTAGCATTTCCTATTAGCAGCTGTCACCAATGGAAACCAGAGATATTTCCATACCATGTTACATTTGCTGCAGGTGTCTTGGTGTATCATTTATAGTCATCATTTAGATATTTTAATATCTTAGATCTGATGCTGGATCTTGTCATTTAAAGCATGACTATAGAAGCACATATTACTATACCTCAAGTTTATTTTTTAAAAATATCTGTTAATTATATTTCAGTATCAGTAATTTTCTTTGAAATCCCGTGTATTGTATTTCATGCATTTCAAAACACCCCTTTGAGAAGGGGTCCACAGGGTTCACCAGACTTCCAAGAAGTCCATGGCACATGCACAGAGTAAGTGAAGAACCCTTGGCAGAGGGAAGGCACTGTAGCTCCAGTCTCTGCCAGGATTTCCTAGAGCAGAGATTTTGAGATTTGGCTGTTTCTCTGGGAAGTTACTAAGGGAGCAAGCTGGTGCCAATGACAGATCCTCCTGGCATAATGTGTTCTGTCCCCCAAGGGCAACTCTGAATTCTGTTAGACCTTCTGTCCCTTCTATCCTGCATAAAGAGAGGTCTGCAATGGAAAATGCTGGGAAGCCCTTCTTTGAAATCTTCAAAACAATAAAGATAACATAAAATGTGCTTTATTGAACTAGGCACTGAGCAATTCACTTTATAAGCATCATCTCACTTTATTTCTCCAACCACTAAGTCAGGTTCTGTGAATAGCCCTGTTTTATAGAGAAGGATACTGAGCCTCGGTGGATTCTACAACATTCTCCTTTACTTAGTTTACTTAGGAAACAAAATAAAAGCTGTCCCTTGTATCAATTTTCCTGCCAATTTTCTCTGGCACAGTCAACGTAGAATTATAGTGGTTAAAGAGATAGGTTTTTGCTCATACATAATGCTCACAGCTTGGCACACAACTAAGGAGACAAGTCAAATTTGTTGAGTAGATGAATAGAATAGATTTGATGAATCAATCTGATTAGGAATAATTCTGCAGAATTGACCCCCTCTCCTCCAAAGGCCAAATTCCAGGGATAAGCCAAGCTCTCCTGTTTAAGTGCCTGCTTCATATCACACTCAGTCTCTCTGTAGTTTGCATATAGCATGTGGGGACTGTAAGCATGAGTACTTGGGATGTGGTGTGAAGGAAGGAGGGTTAGATTGGAAATCAGGAATCTGAGATCCTATTCCTGTATCTACCATAATCACCATAAAATCTGAGGCAAGTCATTTAACTTCAGTAGGACTCCAGTTCCTATAAAAGCTTCTGGTTCTTGGTTCCCACTTGAGAAAAAAAAAAAAAAGAGCCTCATCAACAGAATGCTTCCAATAGAAGAAACCAGAGTTTCTTGGCAAGATGGCCAATTCTAGGTCTGGGGCTGGAAATAATGAGTTTGGAAGATTTTGTTACACCAAATAACAGGAAGTGATCAAAGACTACTAAGGTCATGACAAAAGAATCCAGGAGCCACCTTGAAGAGACTCTTGCTGGCCTTGCAAGATACGACACGTAGAAATTTAATGAAGATTTTTAAAAAAGCAACACACTAGGATACATTAAGTATGCTTAAGCTTATGATATCAGAATGATTAAAAAACAGATTTATCAACTTCTGAAGATAAAAGGATGTCAGCTCATTATATTGAAAACTAGAAAATGAAAAGAAACATCAAGCATGCATCCTGCCTTTTTCATCTGAACCATAGTACCAGGTAACCAAAGAGTTGAAGAAAGCAACTCCTTATTAAATTATTCCAGCTAATAAATGAAAATGAATTGATAGAAATAGATTATCCTTTTTTAACCCTTAATTTATTAAATGGATCTAGGCAGCAAGCATCCATGCCAACTAATATTACAAAACAAGAGCTACGCAGACATCATAACCTGACTTATAGACTTGACAAAAAGATCTAAATGGAATCTGATAAAGCCTCCAGATCCAACTGCCAATTTGCAAACAATACAGGAGGCAGAGAAACCCAGCAAACTGCACCATGAATGCATTAGCAACATCCAGACTGTAAAGTAGTACAGGTTAAAGGGGTTCTTCAACAGATATGCTATAAAGGAAAAAAGAAGGAATTGGGGAAGACAGTGATTAACAGAAACTGTAGGTTTATCAAATTACCAAAATAATAATAATAATAATAATAATAGGACTAAGCTAGTGTCTACAGAGGCAAACTTGGATGATAAAGCCATTTAAGAAAATACAGAAAGTGATCATTATAAAAGAAGAATAGTAGTTAACTTTGGAGGGAAGGAGGGTTTTGTGTTGAGTTGAGGAACATGCAAGAACCCGGATGTCTGGCAAAGTTGTATTTTTGAGGCCTGGGCAGAGGTTATAAGAATGTTAGCATTATTCACTAAGCAGGACATTTATTTATGTGATTTTCTCTATTTGTATTTTATTTTGGAATGAAAATATTTTTTTTTTCGAAAGAGAGAAATCAGAAGAATAATTATGGAAGCCATGCCTTGCTCCTGCGCTAAGTATGTTATTTTGGATGCTCTTGAGGGGAAAAGAAAGGGGAGACAAAACCAATTTTATTTTGGTGCACCCACTATATACCAGGAATTTCAAATATGTAATCTCATTTGATTTTCATAATACCCCTTCAAGTATTCACCTCATCTTAGGGATTAAGAAATTAAGTTCCTGTCTCAACATATATGGACCACTATTGGTCCTTTCGAGGTACGACTGATGCTGCAAGAAACACTCTTGCAATGTGGAAGGAAAGAAGGAAGAGAGGCAGGGAGGGAAGGAGAGAGGAAGGAAGAGAAATTGAGACCTAAGGTGAATCACTCCTAGGCAAATAAGGGAGCCTGTTTCCCCAGTGTGAGTGACTCCAAAGCCTTTGTTCTTTCAATGCCATCAAACTGTCTCCCTAGCAAGGAACTCAGAGTTCTATTTAATAATTATGAAAATCTCCAACCCAATGTGCCCCACATACAGAAGCCAGACCTAGTTGCAAATAAGGAACCATTTGCAAATGCCATAGCCTTGATAAATATTTTTTTAAAGACAAACGTCAAAGATAAATGTTAGTATGCCATAAAAAAATACAAACTGGCAAAAAAATCTCAAGGGGAAATTTCATGGTATACATGCTTTTTGAGAGATTTTAAAGTAAACAAGTTGCGGAGTAATCTGTGCATATATACACAAATTGCCTAACAACACACACACAGGCGCACACACACACACACACAAACACACACACACACGCACACATGCAAATGACCATGAAGACAGGCTCTTCCCAGCCTCTTCTAAGTCCTTTCTTAATGCCCAAATCCAACACTGGTTGCTAAAAGGAACTTAAAATTGAACCTCTCTAATTCACAGTTTCAAAAAAAAAATCAGACAGTAAAAAGGATAGTAAGTGAAGGTCAACATAGTAAAAAAGACACAGGCATATTGATAAAAGCCAAATCACCACAGGTGAATTTGAGAGATGGACTCCTACTTTTAGTATTTGAAATTGTTTCGGCAATTCCTCTACTTCATGAAGGAGTTTTGGGCACAAATTTACCAAGATATTGGTATCCAAGCAATAGAAAGGGGTAGGGATGATTGTTTTCTGCAAGCTTTGGTGTGTGGGTATACTAATGAACACCGCATGACAGCCCAGAGATTCTTGAAGATGGCAGTGACAATCTAATCACTAAGCTTTTACCCACAAATACCATCTAAAGCAACAGGATATATATGCAACTGGCTGAGATCCAAAGAAGGAAACTGTGCTAAAGAGAGATAGGCTGGGGGCAGGGAGGGAGAACTTCCTGTCTCAAGTCATGCTGTTCATTATAATGTTAAAAAGCACAGTACTCATTTATTGAGCACCTACTTCGTGCCAAACACTGTTTTGCATGGGTTATTTTGAGCTTTTGTAGCCACACTGCTAGATACGTATTCTTTATTCCCATGTCCTAGAAATGGTAACTGGGAAAATGTACACCAAGTGAGCTGAAACAAAGTGAGGGAACCTTGCGTGGTAGGTAGTGGCACACACAAAGGGAGTGGAATTTCACTGAAGAGGGATGTTTCTGGTAGCTATGGGGTCCTTCAGCCAGCATGGGATTGGTTCAACACAGAAAAGAGGACAAAGAAGAGAACAAGAGCACTAGAAAGAGGACAAGACTAGAGAGCCACAGAAGAGTAGAATGAAAGAGATAGTAAAGATAAAAGTTGAATGGTGAAATAGGAAACAAAGACAGAACACCCCAAATTGGTTGTGCACACTGACTAATGCAATATATAAGCTTCTGTGAAATTGTTAAGGCAATAAAGCAAAGTCATAGAGGGGGCATAATTACAGGTATAGCAAAGATTCAAAGAACCATGAAAACTTTTTGCTAATAACTGTAAAAATTTAGATAATGGCTAAAGTTCTAAATATATACTCTATGTGTAACTTACCAAAACTAACCCAAGAAAAGCTATGAAACTTGAATAATCTCATAAATATTAAAGAAATTGAATGAGTAAAAATTTTCCTAGTTTCATAATTTTCTCTCTCTCTCTCTCTCTCTCTCTCTTTTTAAGCCTTTTACTGTCAAATTAGTGTCTTTGGTATTAATATGTCTGAATATACATCTCAGAATTTTATTTTTGCAGGACTGTCAACCTTCCACCCCAAATTTTCCCACAAAAAAACAAAAAAACAAAAAAACGAGTGGGATCCTTTAAAGAAAAATTTAGTCTGAATCTAATCAATCTGAAGGAAATGAAATCATTATCCCAAAGAGATAGATGCACCCCTATGTTCATTCCAGCATTATTTACTATAGCCAAGACATGGAAACAACCTAAGTGTCCATGGATGGATGAAAGGATAAGAAAATACAATGTATACATAAAAATATATAAATACAGACACAATAGGATACTATTAAGCCGTAAAAAGAAGGAAGTCCTACCACTTATGACAACATGGATAGACATATGAGTGCAGTATTGCTAGGTGAAATAAGTCAGACAAAGACTAATACTTTATCATCTAAGTTATATGTGGGATCTAAAAGGATGAAAAACAAAACTAAACTCATAGAGAACAGACTGGTGGTTGCTAGAGGTGGGGGTAGGTAGGAGAAGGGCATGAAGGTGGTCAAAAGTACAAACTTCCAGTAATAAAACATGTCTGGAGGATGTAATGTACAGCCTGGTGACCCTAGTTAAAAATACCATATTGCATATTTGAAAGTTGCTAAGAGAGTAAATCTTGAAGTTCTCATCACAAGAAAAAAAATGTTTGTAACCATGTAGATGAATGTTAACTAGACTTATTGTGGTGATCGCTATACATATGATGAATCATTATGCTATACACCTGAAACTAAAATAATGTTATATGTCAATTATATCTCAATAAACAAAAAGAATCTCATTAAACAGGGGCCATCAGACAAATCCAGAATGAAATAAATGAGCTAGTCTGTTTAAAGTCAACATCACGAAAAACAAGAAACACACACATGAGGCAAAAAAACAAATGCAAAAGGTAGTCCTTGACTGGATCCTGAATTTAAACAACAACAGCAACCCCACAGCTTTGGGGAAATATGAATATTGACAATAATATACACAGACATGTGCACACACATGCAGGCACATACAGAGAAATGAGGATGTAGTAAAATGTAGTAAAAATGGGGTAAATACTGAGAAAGGGAAGGAGTGTACAGGGTAAACTGCATGATGATCCTTTCAACTTTTCTACAAGTTTAAAAATTTTTTAAAGATCTTATTTATTTATTTGAGATAGAGAGAGCACTTAAGCACAAGCAGGGGAAGGGACCGAAGGAGAGGGAGAAGCAGACTCCCCGCTGAGCAGGGAGCCCAGTATGGGGCTCTATCCTGGGATCCTAACATCATGATTTGAGCTGAAGGCAGACACTTAATGAACTGAGCCACCAAGGCACTCCTATTTTTTTTAAATAAAGAGTGGGGGAGAAGGTAACCCAAGACATTTGAGCAACAGTGTTCCCCCCAAAGCCCCAAATGCATACCAGTCCCAGATGAAGTTGAGTGCTAACAAACTTGCAAGAAACAGGTCATTTCAATTTCACACAGTCTTTCAGAGAACAGAAAGAAGTGTACCATGGCTCAATTCCTCTTATGTAAATAAATACAATCAGAGCAGACAAGAAGAGTATGAGAAAAGAACATTATAGAATAATCTCACTCTGTCAGCGATTAAAAAAGTTAATTCTAACTAAATGGCAAATCAAATCCATTAGAGGATATAAAACAAAGATAAGACAGCAGGACCAGGTTACCAGGGAGGCATGTCTTAGCACTAAAAACAAACAAAACAACCCACTATTGTTTACCATCTTAATAAATTAAAGGAGAAAAAACTATATGATCAGTTCAGTGGACACAGAGAAAGTAGATGAGGACTCTAAACACCTTGATAAGGAATATACACCAATGACCTTCAACAAATCTTAATGCAGAAATGTTAGATGCATTTCTTTTTTTTTTCCCTAAAGATGTATTTATTTGGGAGAGAGAGAGAGAATGAACAGGGGAAGTGGTAGGGGCAAAGAGAGAATCTCAAGCACACTCCACACCAAGTGTGGAGCCTGACATGGGGCTCGATCTTATGACCTGAGCTGAAATCAAGAGTTCAACGCTTAACTGACAGAGCCAGGTGCCCCTAGGTGAATTTCTTTTAAAAACAGGAACAGGATGCCAACCATAGCTATCTCTGCTGAACATGAATTGGAGATCTTAACACCAGCATAGTGAAATGAAATGGAGGAATCTGTGTTACAATATAAATAATTTTTATAAATCTGCAGCTTTGTCTAGCTTAGTACCTGGTCTCAATGACTATCGGTCTCCAGGTGTCCCTGTGCTAGCTCACCCGCTATATAACCAGATTCACTGACACGTGGCTTCTTTTCTAATGAAATAATCTATTTGTAAACTATGATATAGGTTATCAGGAAGGACAGGAATTCACGTTATTAAATGTACTCTTATTTTCAGCCAAGGAACTATTATTTGCAAATAAACTAGCACTGAGAACATTTTGTTGAAACAGCTCATTTGAGGATTTTTATCCCAAGTCGCTCAATATAACCCAGAATCATCTTTCTTTGCCATGCTGTTTGGCTGCCTGGGATTTAAGGTCCCTTTACTTTCCTTAAACTATTTAGCAGTATATTCTGTAGCAGTCACTACATTTAAAACCCTGAAGTGGGATCCCTGGGTGGCTTAGCGGTTTAGTGCCTGCCTTCAGCCCAGGGCATGATCCTGGAGTCCAGGGATCAAGTCCCACATCAGGCTCCCTGCATGGAGCCTGCTTCTCCCTCTGCCTGTGTCTCTGCCTCTCTCTCTGTGTGTGTGTGTGTCTCTCTCATGAATAAATAAAATCTTAAAAAAAAAAAAACCTGAAGCTCTTGCCACTCTTGGAGACAGAGTTCTCTTGATTCTTCCAGGAATAAGTGACGAAGTATCCTTCATGCTACTTCACCCCCCAACTACAGTATTTCTAGACACCACATTGAGCTAAGATCCAGTTTCATGACTTTTTCAATGCACACTGAAAAGCTGAATTTTTGGCAATTTGCAGGGAGGAAAAAAAAAAAAACAGCTCTAGATTCAAACTAGTAACATTTCATCAGGCAACAGGAAGCCCCAAAACCAAAGTAAATCCTGAGATTGAAAAAATTACAGAAATCATTCTGTATATTTAGAAGCAGTATAACTTGGTTTTCAAAAAATTTGGAATCTGATTTTAGATCCAACTTTGTTTCTTTCTCCTTCCTCATTTGCATAATGAAGACAACCCAGGACCAACCCCACTGGGTTCTTAGAAGACTTACAAGAGATGTGTGTCAGGCTCTTAAGTATTTCTCAAGCTCTTTAAGGTAGGAAATATTCAATAAATATGTTTGTATTATTCTGTGATAAATCCAAACAAAAAATAGTTCTCAATAATAACATATTTCACAGATTTTCAACCAGAAAAAAAAAATCCTGATTTGGTAAAGAAGCATTAAAATATCACTAGGTATGTGATTTGATTGGCTTGGCTTCTTTTTGTATCATGTCTGACGATAATGCTGCTTTTAGAGAACCCCCATTTTCCCTGTGACTACATGAGCTGCAACATTCTCTTTCTTGAAAAAGTGAAGCAATATCACCTAGTCGGAAATAAGTTTAAGATAGTGTATACTGTAGAGTTTGAAGTGAAATAGCAACAGTAAGGTAGAAGGCTTATTTAGGGAAGTCAGGAGGTAGTCTGGCTATATTGGAAAAATGACAGCATGCACTTTTTGGTTTGGTTGTTGTCCTCCCAGGGACACAACTCAGTTGAACCATATGCCTAACCGAGTTGGACCCCGTTACAATGAAGAAAGTGGCAGAAGGGAACAAAAGATATTGATAACTCCTATACATTTACTGAATATGTTTCATGTATGTTCACTCAAAATGCAAAGAAGGTATTATGAAGCCACAGCCTTCTTCAGGCACACACATGCAGGGATCCCCAGACAGCAAGATAAAGGATTTTATAAGAAGCAAAACAAATTGTCTCTCTTGATTCTGTTACATCCCATATCCTTATTATCTTTCCTTTGTTCTTGCTCAAATCACCATATTTTACACACACACACACACACACACACACACACACACACACACTTCCTAACTTAGGGGTTCTAATATCTTACCAACATTTTCTGCATTTAAAAAAAAAATTTGGTGGTGATTAGGCTCCATACCTCAGTGGGTTAGAGCACTGTCTTGTAAAAACTTTGGTAGCATGATACAGAAGGAATCTTTTGACACCCTGCTGCTCAAAGTGTGTTCCCCGGTTGTACACCTGTAACTAATACAACATTGTGGGTCAACTATACTCAGATGAAACATTTTAAAACACACACACAAAAAAACAAGGTGTGTTCCCCAGACTAACAGCATCAGTAGGCATCACTTGGGCACTTATTTGAAATGCACTATCTGAGCCCTGTCCTAAATTCCTGAATCCGAATCTGCATTTTACAAAGATCCCTAGTTGCTTAATTTACACAGTAGAGTTTGAGAAGCTGGGCTTTGGCAAACATGAAACAAGCTCCTTGGTACTCTGCCATAGAGTTGTTTACCTTTCACTTAGAAAATCTGTAGCGTTGGACGCCTGGATGGCTCAGTCAGTTAAGTGTCTGCCTTCAATCAGCTCAGGTTGTGATCCTGGGGTCCTGGGATCCAGTTCCACATTGGGCCCCCTGCTGTGTGGGGAGCCTGCTTCTCCCTCTGCCTCTGCCTCTGCCTCTCTGTCTCTCATGAATAAATAAATACAATCTTTTAAAAATAAAAAAAAATAGTGGACCTGTTTGCAAAGCCCTAGTAGAATTGTATTCAGTGCTAGCCAGTGAGAAGATGGTCTGTGAGAATTTCCTAGAGAGATCAGTGCTGCAGGAGTGCAGAATGAGATAGGATTCCTCCTCCATCATTTCAACAAAAAGCAAACAACTACATACAGGCAAACAACAAGAAATCATTTTAATTAAACAACAGAATGACAGTGAGCTCACTGAGCATATACAATTGAATTTAGCTTCCAGAATATTGACAGGACTGCTTGACAGTCTGGACAGATTTTGAGGATAATTTTTCCCAGGATAACGGAAGATGTCTTCCCTCCTACCCTTGTGATTGTCTTATTCCAATTACACATATTTCAAAATTAAGCCATTCCCTAGCTTTGAATCATATTCCATTGTCTTCCTTACATTATTTCCTTCCCATCTCTATCAACAAAAGTACCTTACAGGTAGTCTGGCATGACAACCTTTTCTGGAATATTCCTGAGATGCAGAGATCAAACCTTTGTTCGGAATGTTATGACAGAAGGACCACACTTCTCTGTAAATCATCCCATAATCTAATCTCAATAGATCTAGCTATGGATCTATTAGGATAAAGCCTAAACACTGGGATATTTAAGAATTTATTTTTTATATTAAGTCAAACGTAGCCCTCCTGCTCATCTACGTACTGGTTTTCATGCTGTTCTCTAAAGCAAAAGACAACAAAATGTATTCTTCTTTTATGGGATGGATGACAGCTTTTAAACGCTTGGTGAGCATTTCACCTGTTTCCCCAAACTGTTTATTTTTCAGGTTTCACATCTCTGTTTCCTTCAATCACTCTTCAAAAGATTTATGGGTCAGACTCTCAAGTCTGCCTGAGGCACCCGCTAAATGCCAGGTCCCTTTTCGAAGTGTAAAATGATCAATTCTCTGAAATCATTCTTGCTACTCCAGATTCTCCATGTTTCGCTAGAGCCAGCCACAATACTTGGAATGTAATCTGTGTAATAACAAAGATTACATTGGGACTCTTGGCGCCCCTTCCAATGAGCACAGTTGAAGACTGTGCTAACCAACTTGGTTGGTTAGTTGGTTCTATTGTTTTGTTTCCATACACTCGGTCAGATCACCCTGAATTCAAAATGACCTTAACTCACGTGTAAACCCCTGGGTCTTTATCACATCAACAGATGCTAAGCCAGCTTTTGATGAGCTCTCTTCTGCCATCAATCAGTTAAGCCTATACGCCTGACTTTACATGAATCTGTTAAGTTTCATATGACTGGGCATTCCAGGCAATTGAAGCCCTAATTCTGTTTCTGCTGTAGTGGGCATTCTTTCCATTGCACTCACCATATTTCATGGTCCTCCTTGGGGTATAGATTCTTGCTACTTTTGTTGCTGTGACTTTAGGAGGTCAACCAACATTAATAGAGAACCTAAATCATGCCAGGCTTTGCCCAAGAAATGATCACATGTCTTATGAATGCCTATTTCCCCACTGACAGAGATGCAGCCTGACATATGTTCTTTGGAGCTGCATTTTTCTTCATGTTAATCTTCTGACCACTTAGCCTGGGTTTTGTTAGGCTCCCCCACCTGCCCTAATTCTTCTATTCTTTTTTGGGATTGCCTGTCTGGAGGACATCTCGTAACCTGTCTAGGGTCCCTTCATGCAGTCAGAAAACCTGAAAGCAGAGAGACAGTAAGTTATTTCAGTATCTTCTCCAACAGGGAGACCAGACGACTTTAGAAGAGCACATTAGTTTTTCACACTAGCAACCCCTCTTTGGCCACTTGAAACACATCCTCGCTTCTCTTCTGGCCTTCCATGGAAAACACCACTTGTTGCACTTCCTTCTACCTGATGGTCTTCACCTCCTACAACTATGCATACCACCTCCCCTCACTGCCTTGTCTTCACCGAGGCAGTGGCACCCAAAATTTGCCATCCAACCTTCCAGTTACACTTTGAAGTTTAAAATACGTCTGCTTTTAATGTATAATTTCATTGGTTCTAAAACCTCAGGTGCCTCCACCTTCTATTATTCCTCAGGGAGGTGGTAATATAGTTATTTTGTTTGGTTGTTTTTCTCCTCCTCTAACCTAGAAGGCTGAATTTCAGCTACTTTGTGTGGTGCTTATCATTCTCTAATTGTTACCATCCCTTTCTAGGTTATATGAGGAACCTGAAAAAAATATAAAAATATTTGGCAGAACAAACTGTCTTGAGTTAAGTGGTTCCCAAAACTGGCTGCATATTAGAATATCTTGGGGAGTTATTATTTTTTTTTAATCCTGACACCAGCTCTCAGACCAATTAAGTCTGAATTTGCAGGGCTAAGACCCAGTTAATGAGTAGTTTTTAAAGATTCTCAGGTGTTTCCAAAGTGCAGCCAAAGCAGAGAACAATGACTTCAGCCGAATGGGAGAAATAGGCATCCTGAATAGGATGGGACCTGGAGAAAGAAGGAATGGAAGGAATTTTTTTTTTTAAATAAATTTTGAGCATGGCAGTTCCTAAACACTATTTTTTTTAAAGATTTTATTTATTTATTCATGACAGACAGAGACAGAGAGAGAGAGAGAGAGAGGCAGAGACACAGGCAGAGGGAGAGAAGCAGGCTCCATGCAGGGAACCCAACACGGGACTTGATCCTGGGTCTCCAGGATCATGCCCTAGGCCGAAGGCGGCACTAAACAGCTGGGCCACCGGGGCTGCCTGGAATGGAAGGAATTTTAATGCCTACTTTTAGGACCAATTGTTCATGACACTGGAACCAGCTATATCCTAATGAGCAATGTAAGGTATATATTTTTTTAAAGTAAAATATGAATTTGGTCCTTGAAATGATGAAATGTTACAACAGAGAGAGCCTACTCCCCCGTAAATAATCCCATAATCTATTCCCAAAAGATCTAGCTATGCATCTAGCTATGCATTAGACCTATGAGGATAAGGTCTAAAGGCTAGGATATTCAAAAATTCATTCTTTACCTTAAGTCAAAGTGCCTTTCTGTACATCCACTTACTGGTTTTCATGCTGTTCACTAAAGCAAAAGATAAGACAAAATGGTTCCTTCTTAATGACTGTACAATGATTGCTGGTAAATTTGATATTTTGCATATTTAGCACCATGCAGGAGTGATTTCAGGATCAGAAAAGGTTTTACAAAAGCATGTCAGCCAGATGTCCAACTGGTGGTAAGTACAGCCACTGGAGTTTAGGTGAGTGGAAATGAAACTCAATTTCATGGTGGTTAGCTAGCTTGCTAGTGTTTTTCCACTGGTGGGACAGCAGCAAAAGGATCTCCGTGGGGACGCCTGGGTGGCTCAGTGGTTTAGCACCTGCCTTCAGCTCGGGTCATGATCCTGGAGTCCCAGGATCGAGTCCCACATCAGGCTCCCTGCTAGGAGCCTGCTTCTCCCTCTGCCTGTGTCTCTGCCTCTCTCTCTCTGGGTCTCTCATGAATAAATAAATAAAATCATTAAAAAAAGGGTTTCTGTGGACCCTTTTTGCTGTCACCCATCCGTGTGTCATTTGTAGAACACAAGGGGGTGGTCCCGGGGTGATGAGAGACTGCAGATGTACCACCACCAACTGTTTAACTGGTCACCCACACCCAGTGGCTGGGATTTGAGACAGATTGTATCCTTACTGGATTCCACTCTGCCATGATTCATATCAAAATGAGGCTCCAGGGCAGAAATAGTCACAACTGGCAACCACATGTAGCCTCAGAGCATCTTTGTTTACTCTGCTGCTGGGGGTGGGGGTTTGGGGGTTGGGGGGGAATCTACAGAAACGAGTTGCTTTGCCTAGAGAAGCTACAAATATGTTCTAAGCTTCACTTGACTGAGTCACAATGCCCTCTGGCATGTATGATCTTTATTATTTTCTTGGCGAGACATGGGCCATATTCACATATTCAGAGGATGCTTTCTAACCTAGCTCATTCACAACCAAAGGCTCCTTCAGCACTGAGTCATCACCTCAAATAACTGATTTCTCTTCCCAGGAATGAAACCAGTGACTTTCATCCATAATTTTCTTCCTCTTCTAACAACTCTTCACAACTATATTTCCACACTCACTTTTTTCTTCTGCATTTAGACCGGAAAGTAAATCTGGTTTGTTTCTCCTAAAACAAAAACGCACGGCTGGCAAGCCAGCTATTTTGAGTAGCGACTGCACAGTTCAAAGGCAGCACACCCAGAAGTCCCAGAGCTGCCAAAGCACCATTTAGTCTTCTCATTCCTTCCATGCAAGAACTAAGAGTTTCCTCCAAGAAGCCAGCTCCATGATGCTGGGTCAGAACAGACACAAAATGGAATTTAAGATGAAGGGGGCGGCACTCCCAGGTCTTCTCTGACTCACGAACCAATACGAGTCAATAAAGTGCATGAGGCATGTGATCAATACACAGAGTGGGTTTACTGGATGGCGTGAGGCCATGTTATTAAGGTCACAATAGGTCTAAGGGGAACCAGCTGGCTGAGATGTTCTGCTGGCAAGTTAAACATAGACAGGAAACCGCGTGTCTGATACTGTAAAAAAATCATTTGTCTTCCTGCCAGAGTTAGGCCTGCAAACCAGAGGCTGTTTTCATGTAAAAGAAATTCTACAATGAGAGAGGAAGGAATGAAACCCTGTTGCTACTGGGAGCCCCTCTCTCTCTTCTCTCAGCCTCTCAAGTTCAAGGGCATGCTAACTGCAAAAGTCTGCATGTAGCTGCCACATCAGCAGTGAACACACATTGGGTGGCAGGCGACATCGGATGGTCTGCTTCTCTGTTTAACCACATCGGTTGAACTTTGAGTCAGAAGTGGTTTCTAGAGTCCTCGTGTCTAAATTGACTGCATATAATTGATGTATTCACTGATAGTTCCATCCTGTTTAACAAAAAAAGCTCAGGTAGAGTAGGGAAGGAAGACAAGAGAAGTAAAAGTAAGGTGATGGAATGAAGACAATGAGAAGACAAATGCGGAACACAGGCAAGCAGGGGTGTTATCAGTAGACACATACTTGCTAGAAGCCCAACTTAGTTGGTATTGAACGGGGATATACCAAAAAAAGAAAAAAAAAAAAAAACAACCCACAATCTACGTCAGGAGCTGAGGTCTGTTTTTGTAAATGAAGTGTTATTGGAACACAGCTGCATCCAATTGTTTATATGCTGTCTCTGGCAGCTTCCACAGCAGAGCGGCGTAGCAGGAACAGAGAGACTCGAGGGCCCACAAAGCTAGAAACTATTTACTAAGTGGTCCTTTAGCAAAGGAGTTTGCTGACCTCTACTCTATATGCTTCAAAGTGTCCTTAAGATCAGAAACAAACAGGACCCCATGAGGGAAACACTCTTTCTAAGGGGGGCAGCTGAGAGAAATTTCTCCTGGCTTCTTCCTGAACAGAACAATGCAATGCAACAGTTTCCCCAGCAGTATTCCTTACAGTAAACATATAGTCCTGATTTCCCTTCTCAAAGCTCCTTGCTCATCTGCCTACATCCAATGATAAGATATCTGAATCTAGGGGAGCAGTAGTCACCAAACAGCCAAAGTTTTATTGAAGACTTGTCTCTGCCAGGTACAACTCTAAGTCCCCTACATGGACGAAGTCATTTATCTTCACAAGAATCCTGTCCAAAGAAGCGTTATTTCTATCCCTATTTTTCAGAGAGGAAAGCAGAGGTGAAGTAGTTCACTCAGGGAGAGTTTATAAGTGGTGTAGTGGGCATCTGCACTCATCATCTTACTGGGGGAAGGGGGGAACCATGAGCTTCCCAAAAGGTGAGCATCCTGCTGGCCATCCGTTACATTATAAACATCATTTCTCACAAATTCACGAACAGCGTAAGCCAGAGATGGTACGTCTTGCCAAAGATTTGTTGAATAGTGAGTCTGTACTTCAGTTCAGTGACTGGTCCTGTATCCACAGAAGAGGCGGCCTCTTATGTGAGGGGTGCAAACTGCCATGGCTGTACACCTGACAAAAAAGCATACACCCCTACACACCCGACCTGACTGTGGAAGACTGAGGGAATTCCCTGAGGAAGAGACAAGATTCTCTGATTCTCTGTGGACAAAAGGTGAAGAACCAACTGTGAGATCTTGGGAAATTCATGCCACTCTCTGGAGACACACTTCTTTGTAATAAGTAAAATGAAAAGTTCAGATGAGCTTATTTCAAAGGACTCACTTCAGTGTAAAAGATTATGACCCCGAAAGAGGCAGGAGATAACAAATGTCAGGAAGTGGAGAGAAGGAAACTTGTTTGCACTGTTGGTGGGAATGTACATTGGCACAGCCACGAAACAATATGGTGGTTCCTCAAAAAATTAAAAGTAGAAATACTATATGATCCAGCGATCCCACTTCAGATTAAATAACCAAAGGAAATGAAAACAGGATCTTAAATATATATCTGCACTTCCATATTCACTGCAGCATCACCTGCAATGGTTGAGAAACAGAAACAACCTAAGTGCCCATTATTTGGTGACTGGATAAAGATGTAGACTATATACACACACAAACACGATGGAGTAATATTCAGCCCTGGGAAGAAGGCAGTTCACAACAACATGGATGGACCTCCAAGGGCATTAACTGAGTAAAATAAGCTAGACAGAGAAAGATAATTACTGCATGGTATCACTTTTATGTGGACTCTTAAAAAAAAAGTCAAACTCATAGAAAGTAGAAAGCCTTCACAGGCTGGAGAGAAAGAGAAATAGAGGTTGATAAAAAGGTAGAGCCTTTCAGCTAGAAGGTGAATACGATCAGAAGATCTAATGTAAAACATGGTGAATATAGTTGGTAATGCTGTCTCATATCATCGAAATTTGTTAAAAGAGTAGAATCTAAAGTCTCACACACACACATAAATATGTGAGGTGATGGCGGTTATTAACTGGATGAAAGGAATCCCTTCATAATTTCATAATGAATGTGTAAACATTTAACATCTTACAATTCTATTTGCCTATTATACATTAGTAAAGCTGGAAACAATGCTGAACATGTCAGAAAAAAAACACTAGGGGTGCCTTGGTGGCTCAGTTGGTTGAGCATGCAAATCTTGATTTCAGTTCAGGTCATATCTCAGGGTCACAGGATCAAGCCCTGTGTGGGGCTCCACACTAGGTGGGGAATCTGCTTGGGATTTTCTCTCTCTCTCTCTCTTCCTCCACCCTTTACCCCTCTAAAATAAATAAGTGAATATTCAAATATATATGTGTCTCTAGGAAACAAGACCGCATACCTGAGAGTGGTTAGCACAGGTGACCATTCCAACCCAGTGCAGTGATCATTGCTGCTAATGTTCTAATTATTCTATGAATTTCCACAGCGTGGGTGCTAAACAAGGCATCAGCTTGCTAGCTCTTCAGTTAAGGAAGGGGCTGGGTCTCTAGCCTTGAAACTAGACTTTTTAAAATTCAGGACTTGAGTTTAATGCTAATTCCCTTTCTTGCAGAGCCATAGTGTCTCTCAATTTCCAGAATGAGAAGTTCACAAGTCAGAGGGAAAGGTGGGATGGCCAGGGGTCCAGTCATCTGGGAGCTGGAAGCTCCTATAAGTCACCTTCTTGTTTTCCACATATCCAACTCTAGCAAATGATCGTAACAGACAACTGAGGAACAAACCGATTTAGGCAAATTCTTCTTAATGTTACTATACTACTTGGCCAGAGCTCCCCAGGGCTACCAAAATCCCCTCCTCAGTAGACCCAATTCAGAACCACATCCGAAAAGTGTTCCCAAACATCTTGCTTTGAGATGTATCAGGGGACAATCCCCCAGACAGATGAACATAAACACTATCATGGAAACCAAAGAAATGTTACCTAAAAGGTGTTTGATATCTACATGCAGCTGTTAGCACCAACTTTGTGGAGTATTTATAAAAAAAAAAAAAAGACCTTTACTATCACTGTTGAAAGACACCCACAATTCACTGGCGAGTTCTGCTACATGATACATGAATGGACTGAATACAATGACTTTAGCTCATTCCCAAATGACCAGGTTTAAGGCCAAATGTATTTCTCTTGGGCTGATTAGCTCAGCAAGTTACCAAGCATGAACTTCACAAGGCCCAGCTCTGGTACCATGTTCAGCTGGGTGAGTTCACACCAGTGCTTTTCACTTCGGTGTGCAAATGAATCACCACGGACATTGTTATAGAGCAGATGCTGGTGCAAGAGGTCCAGGAGGCTGTGTACATCTGACAAGCTCCCTGGTAAGGCTGCCCCTGCTGGTGCACTAAGACTTTGTGTATGAAAGGTTCTCACCATTTGGAAGAGTTGTTCTCCTTGGCACAGTGTTCCCCTTCCCCAGCAAGGAAAGAGTAAGCCAGACTCTGTACTGGCTACTGTGCTGGGCTCTCCCAGCATCACCCACCTCCTTTGGCCACCACCCCCGCCCCAGCCATGCCAGGCCAGAGGTCCCACTCTCAGCACGAGGAGGTCAATGGTGGCACAGCCACTCAATGAGAAGGCACATGGCCCAAAGCGAGCCTTCTGCTGAGAACAAGTATCGGGAGTGGATTCCTTCAGCAAGGACAGTGTGACTGCCCTGGTCACTGATCTGAGAGGTACTTGTGACTTTTATTTAGCTGCCTCCTGCTGTGATTCTGAGTCAAAACAGGAACAAGGTGCCTAATTTGTAATATCATCCGGCCATGTAAGGGATGTGGTTCGCTTTGATTAGAAATCCTAGACTCAACATGTTCCCCTTGCCTCCATGAAGGCGTGTGGAGGATGAGACAAAACACGCCCTCTGTGTGATACCCAGAGGGGTCTGAACACTCTGCTGGCATGCCATGGTCAACCCACAACTCTACAACCTCAGTCCTGGTGCAGACCTAGGACCTAGACGCTACACGGTTCTACTCCTCATCTCAAGCAAAAGTCCCAAATCCTGTACAAAGCCCTAAATAATATTAGCAGCCAAGAGTGACTCCTCCCACCGTACTGGGCACAGATGTAAATGCTCTGCGTGCACCCATCTATTCAACTCTGCCAATGCCACCTCACTCCCACCCCGCCCTTTCATTCCCATCTCACACACAAGAGGACTGCAACATAGAGATATCAGGCAACTGGCCCAAGGTGGCAAAGCTAGCAAGCAGCGGAATAGGCCTTCAATGCTGGGAAACCCATCTCAGGCTCTCACTCTTGACCAATCACACTACACGGTTTCTCTCTTTCCTAAAACAGCAAAAATCACCCCCGTGCTCAGGGCCCTGCAAATTAAGGATCTTTGCTGCCCTGAGAAACTGTTTATGGAATGAATAAAACGGAGTGGTTGTGTTGGATTCTTAAAGGTTCAGTGGGAGCTGAATAACCGCACACCCACACTGTCTTTGCAAAGTGGGTATCTGCAAGTCAACAGAGCAGCTGCTTACTCCAGATTCCCCTCCTCCCACATTCTATGCTCAGTCTAGAAGCCTGACAGATCTCCTCTAACAGCTGTCACAAGCCCATCAATAAGGATTCTCACTGGAATTTGAGGTCTGGGTGAGTCCAAGGGGCATTCCCTGACTTCTCAGAATTCTACATAGCACCTTTTGGCCAAGGGTCTTTCAGAGAGAGACAGGATCCATTCTCTCGAATGTCAGCTATCATGAATAAGAGCACTGAAAATAAAGATTACATTTAAAAAGAAAATCTTGTGGCTCATCTTTTTCCCTTAAGTTTTTTTTTTAAATTATTTATTATTATATAGAGAGATTGAGATTGTAGGAGGCAGGGGCAGAGGAGGAAGAAAGAGAGAGAGAGAATCTC
The DNA here is from genome assembly GCF_018345385.1 of Vulpes lagopus. Lineage (NCBI taxonomy): Eukaryota > Metazoa > Chordata > Mammalia > Carnivora > Canidae > Vulpes > Vulpes lagopus. The sequence continues at coordinate 14,214,299 of NC_054842.1, forward strand.
AAGTAGACTCCCCACTTCTGAGCACAGAGCTCTATTCAGGGCTCGACCCCAGGACCCTGAGACCATGACCTGAGCTGAAATCAAGAGTCATGCTCAACCAACTGAGCCACCCAGGGGCCCCTTCCCTTGAATGTTTAAGAAAAAAGGAAGATGTAAGTAATTATTATTCACTGTGTTTGCAGATCAGAAATCTGGCAATGAGAACAGAGCACTATATAATACAAATAGAGCATAAAACACTTTAGAGTGTTTGTGTTTAACATTTTATTTGACTTGGAGTGGAGAAATAAAGATTGCTTCAAGAGATTTCATTCCTCAGTGTAAGGGAGAGATGGTGGCAATAAGAGTGGAAGTGGGTCCTTAAATATTGCTAATTATGTGGTATTTTAGGTAGGGGAACTATCCCACTGCAGAAATGGGAAATGTCTAAAAATCAAGCATTCCCTGGAGCATTTTAGGAGACTCTGAAGTCATCCAAGCAACCAAGTCATCAGCTCTGCTGGATTTCCTGAGCTGTACAAGGAGAAATGCCTTTATGCTGATTATCTCGCATCATAAGGAAAGAAATAGTCTGATAATGAGGAAGAGGGAAAATATAGACATGGGCCCGTGATTATCACCTGAGTTGAAATACACTGAAAACTGAAGTCATGAATAGCTTAAGAGCTTATACTAATATCTATACTAATATCTATTATCTCCAACTTATAGGCCATTTATTAACTTTTGTTCCTTTTGGGTAAAATAAACTCTTACATTGTAGATAACCCAGTAGACAAAAGGACAGAAAAGTTTTAAGAATGGTAATAAACTTGTTTGGATATTCTGCTATTAGAGATTAATTCCTTTGGCTTAAGCTGGGAGTTCTTTGAAAAGGTGAACTACTTGGGGAAAGAAGATGCTATGTCAGGATATCCAGTGTTACCATGTTTTAGTGTGATTTAATACAGTTACATCTTCCCTCCTAACTCAAATACATAAGAGAAATGAAAGAAAAGGAGTATTTACAGGATGACAAGATAGGAGGGAGAAGTGATTTTAGAAAGTGTGGTGCCGACAAGATGACTATGTCTTACTTTGTACACTGAATAGTTGGCATCGGTAAGGGGTTGGACAAAAAAAGCAGGGAAATGGCAATAGGTGAAGGACACAGAGAGAGAAAAAGGTGGGTGAGCAGTGCTATTGAGTACCACACACAAAGCATGAGACATCGTTTTCATAGTTGGGATATACATAGTAGCAGGGATAGTGTGTAAACCTAGAACTTGTGTTCTAATACTTTAGAGCTTTTTTATTGAATACTTTTTTTTATTGAATCAGACCTATTTGGGGCTAAAATAATCTTTCCCCACTCTGAATTTACATTCCTAAAACCAAGAGAATATTATTTTCATTATCAGACTGGCAAAATTAAAAGGCTTGTATCTCCAGTGTTAAAGAGCCATGGATATCCACATACCTAGATATCTTTGTGGGGAGAACAATTTAATAGTGGTTATCCAGATTTAAAATGTGTTTAACTTCTGACCCAAAATTTCATTTCTAGAAATCTATCTTACAGAAATATTAGCACAAATGTACAAGACATTTTTACAAAGATATTCAATGTAGCGTGAAGTGGAAAAGCAGAGACACCTAAATAATCTACCAACAGGGGAATAGCTGAATCAATCAGAGAAGATAATCCATATTATGGAATTTCTAGAAAATAGTTAAAAGGCACATAGTATATCCATATATATTGTTTTGTTTAAAAGGAGAAGCAAAAGTGGTTGGGTGAAAAAATATTGTCAAATAATATTTATTGTATGCTCAACTATTTGCATTGAAAAGTGGATGAATGTATGAGATGGATGGATGGAGGGAAAAATGGATGGATGGATAGATGAGTGGATGGACAGATACGTGGATTGAGGAAGAGTCAGAAGGAAGAAGAGAGGGAAGAAACAGGGAAAGAGAGGAGGTGAGGAAGGATAATATAAATGAATGATAGAGGCAAGTATGCATCCAACAGACTATCCATGCTAGTTATCTGTCAGGTCAGGAGATGGGATGAGGTTCATGTACCTCCATTTAAAAATTCTTATATACTGTTGGACTGTTTCAATTTTTGACAAGGAGCATACGCTATTTTGTAGCTAAAATCACTGAATTGTGTCTTAAATCGAAGGAGCTGTGTGTGCTCTCCTTTTAAGCTGAGCGAATCCTGAACTTCAAAGATGGAGGATCGAATCTAACCTTGCCTTTCCCTGCCTCCCTGGGTAAACCCTGCCTCCCTGGGTATCCCTTACATGCCCTCTGCATTTCAGTTCTTCTCTCAGAAAGTATCCTTCAGCCAAATCCTAGGAACATGTACACAAAACCACTTGAGTTAATTCAAGGTAAGTCTCCCCCCAGTATCCAACAGCTTCCTCCAATCTCCAGACAAGTAGTTTTCACATTTGAGTGGCATCAGAATCACCTGGAGGGCTTGCTCAAACACAGACTGTGGCACCCACACCCAGAGTGTCTGCTTCCATAGTCTGGTGTGGGGCCCCCAGATTCTACGTTGCTGGCAATTTCTCAGGTGATTCTGCTACTGCTGCTCCAGGGGTGAAGAACCACCGCTGCAGGTTGAAGGTGAGCAATAATGTGGGCTCTATAAGGAAGAGGGGCTATGGGCCAGGACCAACCCCGCACTCCTTAAGCATCTTGTCCTGCCCGGTGACTAGGTTCCTAAACCACAGAGTATAAACTCCCTCTCCGGGCCCAGAAGACGGAGTTGAAGACCAGAGACCATGGACAAGGGACACAAGACATGAACACAGATAAGCTGGGCTCCAGACTCTCAAAGGAAGAAAACTCACCTTCGGAGAAGATGATGTAGTCGTTGCACTCGTCGGAGCTACAGGAACACATAAAGAAAGTCTCCCCCAGCACCTTCTTTTCCTTCATAATGCACTTCGAAGAGGCAGCATCCTCGAGAACAATTCCATGGTAGGTATCCTTGGGGTCATGGCAGAGCGTCTCTAGTGTTATGTTCTCATCGTTCTTTCTCCTAGGGTGCAGAGGTTCATGGCAGGGAGACAAAAGAGATAGAATGAATGAAGAAAGCCTGGACAGAAGACCAATCTGGACTGTATTTCCTGCACAAAGTCGTTCAAACAGTGGCAGCTGATTCCTGTTCTCCAACGGTAACACACTGGCCTCCAGCCTCCTGTGCTTTTCTACTCATTTCAGTTTTTCTATTGCGTATTCTCAAAACCCATCTAGGATTGGAAACATGAAGACCTTTCTTGGGGGCTGTCTGACTAGAGCACTTTACTACATGTTAAGTCCTAAGGAAATCAGTAGAAAGGAAAGCATGGTAAACTGAAGACCACAAGGTCCTCGGAGTTAAACCTTCTGTCCTGAAAGCACTGCCAGGCTCATGCTGCCTCCCCAGTTTATCTGACAAAATGGGGGTCACATCTAGCTGAATTGTTCTCAAGGAGCATTCCGGGAAAGTAGCTGCAGTTCCCCGGGTCTGTTTGCTGGGCCCCAGCATGCTCTGTGTGAGGGCGTATTCCGTATCAGCAGCTGGCTGTGTGGACAGAACAGAACACACTTCCTCGATGAAGCACTGGAAGTTTTTTTGACTCACAGAAAGGAACGGAAGAAGGAAAAAATGAAAACACATGGGAAAGAACTGCAAGGTGTTCTTTATTTGCAGTTCAGTAAAATATTTTATGCTGTCATGAGCGAACTGCTTCTACGTTTACTAGCCCTTCACATCACGTAGCTGAAGCCTAACTCAGCTAAGGGCTCAGAGAATCTCTCATGTGGCATTTTGCTGAGGCCCTAGAGAGTGCTCAGTTGGCTCTATGAGTACATTACATTTAAAAACGACATGACTAATGCCCACTAGTATAATTGCAAAACCAAAATAAAACTCCAGTATCCTTGGAAAAGTATATTATTCTCTGCCTCCTCCAATCTGCTTCTCTCATTAACTTGCCATCTTGGATGACTCCATCCAACACATCCAACACAGAGGTTGGTCTGACCTCTTTCCTCCAATCTCTGACCTTTTCAGATGCAATGTACCTGTTGTCTTGAACGGTAGTGTCTATATCTAGAGGGGGAGTCTAGGGGAGGGCACCAATCAGGCCCGAATGACTGTCAGTTTTGCAGATATAATCTTCCCTGGAAAGGACTGTGAGTGTGTGCAGGGGAGTGCCTATACATGCCCACATGCCTGCTCACACACACCAGCCTCCCCTCTACAAGCTCACTGCTCACAGCAAGGACAATAGAAGCCAGGCTGAGGCAAGAAGCAGCTAAAGTACAGCCTTTTCCTGAAGAACAGGTGGGGCCATCTCCACAGAGAAAGAGGAACTGGACGGTACCACCTCTGAGAGTGCAACACAATATGTGAACAAGGGGATAAGATGCAGCTGGAAGAGTCTAACTAGGAATGGGAGCCAACGTGTCCATGCAACCCAGAGGTGGCTCCTGCAGAGGCATATGTGGCCTTGGTGAAGGAGCTCAAGGGTTCTGGTTCTGGAACTAACACTCCAGCAGGCACAAAAGGAGCAAGCCCTTGCTAAGTAGGTCCCTACTGGTAAAGGAAGAGCCATGATTGGATTCCTTTTTCTAGGGTAGATAGCAGGGAACTATGTGAAACTTAACTTGGCATGATCACACAGCGAACTGTGTACATTTAAAAATCCTCTTATCCTGGGGCACCCGGGTGGCTCAGTGGATGAGCATCTGCCTTTGGCTCAGGTCATGATCCCAGGGTCCTAGGATCCCTCTACCTATGTCTCTGCCTCTCTCTCTGTCTCTCACGAATAAATAAATAAAATCTTTTTTAAAAATCCATTTATCCTTCACCCAAAGCTACTGGGAAGTCTTGGCAAAAATGGCAGCCATGAAACTATAGTACCTTCCTTCCTGTCCCCCCAGTGGAGCAGATGTATGTGTATGTGCACATGTGCATGCCCAATTAGGGTTGTTTCCCGGTTTGGGTAACAAAATGAAGGCATGCTCAGTCTTCCATACCCCCAAGTAAAAGAATAGTGTCTCTTCCTTAGGAAGCTTCTAGAGCCAAGGAATGGAATGAGGAAGGTACTGGGAGTCCTGAAGGAAAGCTGCTCTATAACCACTGGGCAGTTCTTCAAGAGAATCTTGCCTTCCACTCCCTCGCTGCTTAGAGAATTAAAATCACAGAGAGGAAATTCAATTAGACTACTTGAGCCTGGGGAAAGTCCTTAACTGCTTTCTCCACTCATTCCTCTAACAGTGCTCCTGGGCACGCAAAGTCAACTTTGCAAAATATCTTTGGATACAGCTGAGCATAGGAAGGGAAAATACAATGAAATAAATACAGACTTCCTTGTCCTGAAACATTAGCTCTGAGCCACTGAAGAGGTTTTTCATGATCCACTCACAAAAGAACCACGAAAATAAAACCAATTTCAGTTCCAGGGGATTTTTATCTTGGAAAGAACTTACACATTTGACATGGTATGGGTGCACAACTGACTTCAGTTAAATGAACAAGCGAATCCATGAATGAATGAAAGAAACACCAAGATGAATCGAGGCACTGCAACATACTACCAGGATAGAGCCTTTCAATTTCCACATCTGGCTGTTAGTTTGGGTTCCCTAGAAACAGACCTTAAGGCTGTGAGATTTCTGTGCAGAGAGTTTTTGGAGAGGAACCTGTAAGGGAAGCAGCACTGCACACAGTGGGGATTGAACCACAACGCAGATCTTAGCAACTGACTCTGATCCCTTGGAAGCTGTGAAGCTCAGATGGTGGGTCAGAGCTGTCCTGAAGGACAGCTCCACTCCCCAAGGAGTATTTGTCTTTGCTTAGACAGGTAAAAACAATATTCACTGTATTAACTCTTGATGGTGGGAACAGTGAGGAGACAGGAAGGTTTTCTCTCCTCTACATGGTCATATTTTCTGAGACAGCAAGTAATGCCTCAATTCTAGTTATTGGAATCCCAGGGAGACTTGATTCCCATTCAGTCACTGGGTCTTGTACCATGGGTCAATAAAAAAATATCTTTATTAGATGAGCCTGTCTGGAGTAGTAGAAGTAAGCTGTCTTGCCACAGTGCATATGTAAGTAAGGATGATCAGCAGAGAACAGAAGCAAAGAAGGAACCACTGAAGCCACCCAATCTGGTATCTCAATCTTTCCTGCACTAGACTTGATGGGTGGTCCCTCGGCATCTCCTGAACTTTGACTCCTCAGAGGAGGAAGCCTGTTTTGCTGTTAAGAAACCACGACTGTGAAAATGTTTAAACTTATACTGAAGCCTGCCCTCTTATAAATTTTATGGATCCTCTTTTTGCCCTTCAGAATTACCCAGAACAAGTTTATTATATTTTCTACTTGAGAACCCACCCAGCACATCTCTCAACAGAACTCATGTCTTCTCTCTACTGGACTTGCTGTGTCTGATTTCATCAGGCATTCCTCACGTGGCAAACTTCCTAAGCCTGCAGTCATACTGGCCCCTTTGTGTCTCAACAGGATCTATGTCAAAATCCTTTTTGCAAAAGCATTGTTCAAAACCGGACCTGAATGAAGTTGGCAGGTACAGCAAGCTGTCACGACAGCTCTTTGCTCTTAACATTCCTTTAGTTCTTAAGAAACTAGTTCATCCTCAGCATGTACAGAAATTTGCAAGCTGTTCAGATCTACCATCAAGGCTAACTGTATGTGGTCAGAAGACTTGTTCCCCAAACGAGGGGGTGGGAAGATATTTGGGTTTATATCCTCATTTATCAACTGGCAGGGAGATGCCTAGGTTACTTAAGAAAAACTTGGCTAATAAATTAAAAACATCAGGATAAGTCTGCAAATGTTTTATTTCTTTTTCTTTTTTAAAAAATATTTTATTTGTTCATTAGAGACAAGAGAAAGAGGCAGAAACATAGGTAGAGGGAGAAGCAGGTTTCCCTTGGGGATCCGGATGTGGGACTCAATCCCAGGACCCTGGGATCACATCCTGAGCTGAAGGCAGACACTCAACCACTGAGTCACCCAGGTGCCCTGCAAATGTTATATTTCACTAATGAATTTTTACCTTTTTATAAAATGAGGGCTCTTTTAATCTCTATTCTCCTTTTATCTCTTGCTCATACTCCCAAACCATAACTATGAAGGAATCAAAGGATTTGTGAGAATTGTGTATGTGTGTGTATGTGTGTATTAAGATGGGAGAAATGAAAGAGGAGGGGGAGAGAGAGACCAACTATGGCGGAAATGTGATCTAAGAGAAATGCACAGTGCCGATCCAAGACGATGTAGTATGTAGCCCGTGGTGCTGTGAGTGACATGGCCAGGGTTTCTGACTAAAGAATGAGTTGTTTTTCTGGTGCTGCAAAAAGCTTCCCTTTTTTTGACAAAGCCTTCCCTCTTCCAATAGCCCTCCTTTCATCATCTCTCCTTCCACAGAACAAGACTGAAATGGCCTCAGAAGAACAAAGCTCCTGGTGTCACTCTGGGCTACCAAGGGGGTGACAGTTAAAATGACAAGTGGCAAATGTCTCTCCTTCATACAAGGAAGGGGCCCTGGATTTTATTGTGAATATTAAAGGTCATCTTATATACTGTCACAGGCACACACACACACACACACACACACACAGATGTGTACGTATCTGAGAATGTACAGAATATCTCTGGGAATTCCATTTAATATTTGAAAGACAAATAGCCTGAAGGAAAGGTACATGTGAGGCATGGAGACACCCTCAACTCTATGCACCATGGTGTGCATCACTCACAAAATGGGGGAAAGGAAGATTTTTAAAGGTCACCTTACCAGACAGCCAGACAGACTTCATGTGGCTTCTCACAGATGGATGTAATGCTGCAGTTGCTCATGCAGGATTTCTGGTTGTCACAGGTGGAAGATCTCACATCACAAAATTTACACAATTGTGGAAATTTGATGACACCATTGCTGTCAGTGACCATCATGTCATTATTAACTGGGGAGAGAAAAGAAAGACACGTTAAATGAGTATCTCACTGCTAGGCAGCCTGCCAATGAATTCCTGATGATGTTATGCAATTTCAAATGAACCAAAATAATGCCTTCACATCCAATTAGAATTTCCTTCACATACGCACTTTGTAATGAAAGTCATTGTAGGGTGCTGTGGCTGGGATAGAAGGGGAGGTTCGAGTAACTCCTTGCTTTTGTTAGTGATTACCATAAGGCACTCTAGCTCCAAACACAATCATTCAATCAAGAAACATAGATCTGATTGGTCCACTGCATAGTTATGGGTGCTAGGAGCGCAGACAATACTACCTGAAGGAAATTATCATTTAGTTGAGTAGACAGACAAGGAAACAGATGAGGGTAGGGTAACCCAAACTAGAGAGAAGCATGGAGGATAAGGGATCCTGACATGTGTCACCATCCAGATGGGCAGAAACAGATCACAATGGAGCAGAGCTGGTGCAAAGGGGTGTTGGCCTACTCAGAGGAGACAGTGGAGGTGAGGTAGGAGACTGCCCTCGTTCTCTTGACCTGCATAGGAAGAGCACTAAGGGCCTTCCTTGCAAGAGACTAGTTCTAATTTCTCCCCATCACCTTGAGGGAAATCAGGTGATTAATCAACACTGTCTCTGAGACAGAATCCCAAACATTGGTGAGGCTCAAAGCACTGGAGTCCTGCAGGTGAGGACAAGCTGAGTTCTACCTCAAGAGTCTGTTTTATGTCCTGCACATCTACCTCACTCACTTACTTATCATCTATTCACTAAAATGCAAGCTCCACAAGCTTTTGTCTGCCTTGTTTACATAATGGGTCTCCAGTGCGAAGAGGAGGACCTGCTACATAGAAGATATCCAAAAGTATCTGTTGAATGAGTGACTGAATAGTGAATACACAAAGGGATCAATATAACAAGTTCACATTTGGCTCTTTAAACCAAGTAGAGGGATCCCTGGGTGGCTCAGCGGTTTAGTGCCTGCCTTTGACCCAGGGTGTGATCCTGGGGTCCCAGGATCGAGCCCCACATCAGGCTCCCTGCGTGGAGCCTGCTTCTCCCTCTGCCTGTGTCTCTGCCTCTCTCTCTCTCTCAGTCTATGTCTCTCATAAATAAATAAATAAAATCTTTTAAAAAAAATAAACCAAGTAGAAAAAGATACAGAAATTCTTCACTCAGATGGGAGGGTTGCGATTATAAATGCAATATTCATTCATAGTCATCCATAACACGTTAAAGATAGACTGTTTTGAGAAAAAACCATGCTACATGTTGAAAGGCCATTAAAAAAGGTGTAACACTGCCGCCCCCATCTTTTTCATCCAAGAGATCTATCTATTGGCAAAAATGGAAGTTAAAGGGATGAGTTTGGAGAGTCAAGTGAAGTAGGACAAGGCTATGAGGCATTTGGTCAACAAACATGACTTAGAGACACTTCCAAGCTAGGCTAAGAAATGTTATGTGCCTAGACCACCTGTAGCACTGGCCACTAGGAAGCTGGGAGGTGTGCTTCTCCCAGGGATCTCTGTTGGAAAGGCCTGAGGCGAGCCTCCTCATCTCCTTCCTCTCTCAAGCATGCTCCTGCCTAATGCCAGGCAAACAACTTCAATGTCCTCCCATGGTATCTCTCTGTCCTGTGAATTTTAGATTTCTGTCATCCACACTTTGCCACGAAACCCTTTTTGTCACTTGAGCATAGCACCTGTTTCCTAGGTGTCTAAAAATACAAACATATATAAATTTAAGATTTGCTTTCTTGTGGTAACATTAAATATAGAAGGAAAAAAAAACCTCATTCATCCCTCTCAGGCCTCAAGTTCATTTCAGGAAGTATATTTTTAGGCAACAAACTATTTTGAAATTTGTCTCCCAGACCAAGAGCCCTATGCTAAGCTAAAAATACAGGCCAAAATGCTTTCTGAACTTTGTGTTCAACTTGGTATTAAGACGACAATAAATATATATATTTTCCTACAACAGTTAGATTTGGATCTTTCTGTGAAGCAACTAATTTATCCCTCTAGGTTTCCCTATAAGAATGGGTAAAACAACAAAAGCCTGGGTCATATTTTGTTTATGAGATTTTGTGTTTTTGGTACAGGGTATATTTTACACAAACAAACATGTCTTTGCTGGTTAGGAAGCTTTGTTGTTTTTAAATATAAAATCAAACCTCCATGAAATGGAATTCAGCCTGTTTGCATTTTAGGATTTCAGCTTGTACTAGTTAGTAGTTATCAACTTTGAGGGCATGTTAGAATCAATCACCTAGGACATTTCAAAAATAATAAGTCCTGAGTCCCACTTCCAGATTTGCTGATTTAATTATTCTAGAAGGTGGCCTGAACATCAGGATTTTTTGAAGCTGCCTAGATATTCTAATGTGCACCCTAGGCAGAGAACATTGACCTAGAATGAGCTGAAAACAACACGACTGGCACAAAACAAAAAGGCACCACACCACCACACGTACACACACACATGCACACATTCACACACAACTTCTGTGACAGTGAAGGAGCAGTCCTTCAATAATCTGGAAGGAGTTTTCTTGTGAAAAACAGGTTCTTAAAGCTATGTGATGAACTCTTTTACACCTCACATGGAAAGGAGTCCTTTGCTGGACTGGCCAATGATTTTCTAACACAAGCTAAGAAGTGTGAGAAAAGCTAGAGGAGGCAGGAGTGAAAGGAGAGAAGTGCAAACAGTGAGTCTGCTGTTGGAAGCCACAGAGGCGGCCACAGACGTGTTGACAAGTATAAGTGGTTTAGATCTGATGCCTACAAAACACAATCAACAGTGAAAACACAAAACACAAAAGAGGGCCATCAAGAAAGAAAGAAAGAAAGAAAGAAAGAAAGAAAGAAAGAAAGAAAGAAAGAAAGAATAGAGAAGGGTCACCAAGCTTCATAGCTCTGGAGGTGTTACTCAGACCGCAGTCTGCAAACGGGGCCCCTGGAGACATACAGGTGTACGATGCACACTGCCTACTGTAAGACCCAGGAAGGGAAGACCTTTGCAATGAACTCTGGGAAAAATGCAAACAGCCAATTTCACTCTGTTCTCAGAGACACAGGCCTATGGGGGAGGGGATGGCGTACAATGGGAACTCATACATGAAGTACCTACTGTGTGCCACTTAAAGTACGTAAGTTATCACATATCATGTCATAAGTACCCAGTGAGGAGGCCTCATTTTTCTATTTATTATTGTAAAAGCTGACCACTGCTAAGGTGAACAGACTTTTTAGTTTGATCAGCTTTTTTTTTTTTTTTTTAATTTGAAAGCCTTTACCAGGGGCATATTCACTATAATGCATAACGTCTTCTCCCCATTCCCCAGCCAGCCACTCCCTACTAACTGACCTCAGGAGGATCCCACGTTGACAACCCCAGTCAGTCAATAACTGTCAGTCTCTGCTTTAAGCCTTGTGAATGGGATAGGGTGAATTATAAAGGGTAAAGCTACCCTTAAGCTTTGTTGGAGGTCACCGAATTTTGATTAAAAACTTTAGTAAAGTTAGTCTGGGGAGAAGGGTGGAGACATACACATAGTTTTGCTCATCATTGCAGAGGGTTGACTAACAGGTATCCTGAAGACCCATAAACCCCTCCTGAAGAATCCAAGGACTGGCCCAGTGTCCTCAAGGGTCACTAATAGCACCCTAAGTAGTACACCATTCATCGGAGTGGTGGTTGAGGGCTCCTGGGGGCAGGAAACGAGGCAATGGCTTATTCACTGTAGACACAATTACATCTGTACATTCCAATCGTCTGGAAAAGAAGTTACAATTGCGTTTGCAAGTATCAACCATTTTATGTTCAATAATGTTCGTGAAGCCTAAGTAATGGAGATTAAATGTATATATGTCAATAGCCAAGGACAAAGATAGTACCCTAAACAGCGCAACAAAACACATCTGATAAACCCCAAAATAAACCCTAACCAACTTCAAAATTACTTCCAATTCAGGTTAAATTACTCTCCTGTGTCCTTAGTTAATATGTTCTCATGTGAAGGCAGTGTATTTTAGTGTCTATAGGCCCTCTGCATGCAGCTGACCATCCTCAGGGAATTTTCAACCCATAACAGGCAAATTTGTTATTCATAATGTCCCCCCGAAAGAGGTTCCACTAAGAGTATTTCTCACCTAGAAAGTCATTCACTAAAGGAAGTGAGCATGGGCAGCTTCTTTCAGCATATGATGGGGTCACATGGCACATCATATTTCACTTCTCTTCAAACAAACCCATGAGTAATATCAAGACCTTCAGTCTGGGTCATGCTGCCTTCCTCATTTTGGGGCATATTTTCCCCAAACTCATTGCCTGGAGACACAAGTTACAAGTCTTGAGAATATGAATTAAGTAAATGCTTAGCTGTGTCTATTTCTGGAAAAGTACTGTTGTCTTTGAAGATCAGAGATAAGCAGCCTAATAAGGCTTAGATTTACTCCAGATAAATATAGGGAATTTTGGATATAAATTCTTAGTCCATATCTTGGGAATGGTGTCAACTATTAACTAAACAATTAGGTAAAATCTCAAGACTCTACAAATAATCTTAAACACTATTCATGTGTCTTTAAATTCATGCATCTATCTACTATTGTTTAGTGGTGTGTTTGGGGGGTAGGACACTTAATAATTAATTTATTCTACAAATGCTTGTGACTGTCTTGCTAAGTGCTATATATTTCAGAGCAGGACCACGAAAATTAATACAACTACCTGCAGCACCTCAAAGAATAATCCATGGCAACTGGCAAACAGAACTTAGTATGCTTCTGAGCAGTGCTTCTCAGATGTTAAGAGGGACACAAAGCTTTTGGGAATACATTTAACCCACAGGTGTGGGGTAGTGTATTGGCTCAGGGGCTAGCAAGTCTGAAATTTATAGGGCAGGCCAGCAGGCTGGAAATTCAGGCAGGAATGAAAGTGGCAGTGTTGAAACAGAATTTCTTCTCTGGGAAAACTTTTCTGCTCCCAAGGCCTTCTAATGTATTGAAAGAGGCTCAGTCACATTGCCGGGGTTAATCTCCTTTATTTCAAGTCTAGGGACTGCAGTTGTTAATCACATCTGCAAAGTACCTTCACAGCAACACCCAGGTTAATGTGTGATGGAAGAACTGGGCCCCGTAACCTGACCAAGCCCTCATCACACTGAGCATTACAGGTAGGAGCTGAGACCATTCTCAGGTTAGGCCCATGCTGCTGGTTCGTATGTTGAATGGGAAGGCAAGGGTGAACTGGGTTTTTGACTGGCCATTATTTCCCTTTCTCCACTCATGCCGGATCCAGCAAAATTAAATACTATTCCTCACCTTTTTTACAGGCATGTCTCATCTTACAGTTCTTTCCATCTGCTTTTCTCTTGAGTCTGGCCTCTTAAACGATCACAGGCCCAGAGGCTCTGATCACCATATGGGCCCAGAATTGAAAGACTTGTTCTCTGAAAGAAGGTTTTTAATTGCAGTTGGCATTTCAGAGTCAGACACTGAGGCAACCATCTGGCAGGCAGCCGCCATGGTCTGTGATGCTGGCAACAAACACCCCACGGCCCCCGAGACCAGGTGGGACAAGTGTATTGGTCCGTCACACACGTCCTCCTCTCTAGAACAAAGCAGCAAGTCAAGCAGCCTCAGAGGAGTCCCTTCATGATTCATCATGAAAGAAAGACATTTCCAAGTGAATAAAATACTTTGGCCCATTACTATAAACAAGCAAAAAACACCTTGTGATTAAGTCAAAAGATATTTTAAGTCAAGGAATATTTTTTCTTCTCTACGGCATACCTGGAAAGTCTAACACAATGCAATACCTTCTGTTTTTAGTTTCAAAAGTGCTTGAACCCTCACTCTCTAAGTTATTATAAATATCTTGAGAGCAGGGGAGGTGGGCTTTCCTTCAAGTGATGGTCCTACTTGGTCTCTGGAGCACTAGGATCAGTAGGAGAGAAACCACCATGTAGTTACCTTGGAGACCATGGTTTGGATAGGAGAGAAATAGAGGCAGAAGCAGAATTATCAATTGCAACCTACTTGCCTTTAAATTTAAGCAGGATGCCAGAAAAGGAGAAAGAGCTGCTAGAGTCTGTCTTTGAAGAATGGGTGGTTTTGAGAAGTAGGAGGACAAAAAGGCACCCTGGGCTGAGAACATAGCTCAAACCAGGAAAGGTTGAGCAAAATGAGGGATGCAATCTAGAGACGAGATCTCTGAAGACAGAGAATCACTCAACAAATACGCATCCTGCATTTTACAGATGGGAAGACAGAGAGGCACATGTATGTCCTGGTGTGTACGCTGTTCATACAACTGGCCAGACCCAAATGCAATTTAGAAAAGGCAAGGAGAGTTGAGGTAGAGAAAAAGGCCCAGCAGAAGCACAGGACCAAAAACAGAATCTCAGACTTTGTCCACCTACTCTCATAATAGAAACATTCTAAGCTAGACATGAACTGAATAAACTCAAGGCCTGGTTTAAAGACTTAGAAGTCAGGGGCTGGCAAGTAAACTAATGGATCTGGACAGTTGTCAACCATCCTAATAAAACTTCACTAAAACCCCGGTAACTGTTGGGGTACTTGGGTGGCTCAGTGGTTGCGCATCTGCTTTTGGCTCAGATCATGGTCCGGGGTCCTGGGATGGAGTTCTGCAACAGGCTACCTTGCAGGAAGCCTGCTTCTCCCTCTGCCTATGTCTCTACCTTTCTCTGTGTGTCTCTTATGAGTGAATATATAAATCTTTAAAAAAAAAAAAAGTATAGGTAACTGTGAATGAATTAGAGAGGAGGGATATGTGTGTATGTGAATGTGTATGTTCCCTCCCTCTTTGACTAATTCAACTGAGGAATTTGGCTTTGAAGGTTTGGGTTTCTTTTCTTTCCTTTTTCTTTTTTTCTTGTTTTACTTTTTAGCCTTTTTGGTAAAATGAGTTGAATTGTTCACTATGGGTTGCTTTAAGGAAAACTGCATAAACAGAGAGATTTGTATTCACCCAACAAGTGAATTAAGGGATAAAGGAATGTTTCAAGGGGATTAATCCAATAGGGTACTTAAGTTGAAAACTTGACTGTGTCTTTAAAAGAGGATTTTTAAAATTTGATTTTTACAAGGAAAAATTTTAAAGCCATATATAGAATAAAACAAGCTGTAGCTGAATGGAAAAAGTAATTGGCATTTTCTAGTGACAAACATAAAATAACTGAGCTGGAGTTTCAATTGCAAACTTCTCAATTGAACACTCCCCAGCTCCTATCGCTCCAAATAGCTCCCAATATGCACACTCTGTTTTCTTGCTTAGCCCTGAATTTCTTGGATCGCTGAGGATGATGTGCAGCTTGAGTTCTCCCAGCACTTGCTGAATCTGCTTTCTTTTTTTTTGGATATATGTCCCAGAATCAGGTCACATATCAGGTGACAAAACCCAAACACTTAAAATGACTCTTGCAGATGGAAATATCTATATTATTGCCAAAGGCAGTATTTCAGAACCCTCGCATTTTTGCCATATTCAAAGAGCTGAAAAACTTTTAGCTCTCTCAATCATCTTCCTTCATCTTTAATAGGGATCTAGTAGAAAAACAGCCCTCAAAAAGCTGGGCAGGGGTGAGCAGTTGGCCACAAATAGCACCATCCATACGTGGCAATTTTAGTTTATCATTGAGAAAGCTGATTTTCACAGTGTGTTTTATCTGGCAAATCCTAACTATGGAGACTTTGAGATTAGCCAATACCAGGAGCATGCAAGGGCTGGGGCTGAGAAAAAGAGGAAACCAGTTGAAAAATTAAGCCACATTGATGCAAATGGATACTATACCAAGTGAAGGAGTACAATTTGGAACTATTTCACAAACTGTCAACACTGTAACTGTTCTTCCCCTGGGAAATGTTTTAAAGTTGATACTTTATGTAAAGTAATAGTAACTGAGAAAACAATTCTTCCTGAGTTGATACAGCTTGGATGGTATACTGAGGCAACAAGCAAAAGGCTCCAGAGATTATTGCAAGTAAATGTGATTAACTTAACTCTCTTGGTGACAAACACTATTAGTAGATAGCCTGATAGAGGCAAGAAAATGAGCACACAATTTATGGAGTGCTACAGCATTCCAATTCAGCTCAAATAATATGTTACTAGAAAAATTAGCCAACATAAAACCAACATGCATTATGTATCTGCTCAGTGAGCCCTGTCATCTTAAACCCTTACGGCAAGGATGTATGATAGTACAAGACAAGATGCTTATGCTCTTGCAGGGAACCAAAAAAAAAAAAAAAACAAGTACAAAAATGATTTTTATCAAAAGAACTTTGGAGATGGGAAGACTCTACATGGAGATGTGCTTCTTAATCAAGTTATTCATTTAAGGTTTAAGCAATATTTTATCTTGAAGCATTGATGCAACCTAATGCCAAATTCAAAACCTAATAGAAAATCTGAGTTTTTTTTTTTTAAGGTAGGAACTATTAGAGAATCAGAAAAAATAGGCACTTGAGCCATTTGTTTCAACTAAGCAAGGAATTTGACCTGCGTATCAATTTCCTCTGAGATCGCACTTTTCATTTAGAGAATTTCTCTGTAGAGGCTTTCTCCCCTTCTCTTTAACATGTGCAGCAGCATCCTGGTGCATGCCTGGTGCCTGAGAGATTTTTCTATTACATTTTTATACATATGTGAAAATACTGGTCAAAGCAGATGATCTCCATACTCGTGCTCTGTAAAGGACAGGAAATATGATAGCACTCAGGTCAAGTACTTTTTTAAGAGGTGAGGTCCCAGATGCTTGGTTTCTGACAACCAAGTAACCTGGGAGCAGACCAGGCTGGGAGACACTGGAGCAGGGACTGCAGGAGCACCGTACAGTCCACAGATGTGCTCTGTTCGGCCTAAACTCTTTTCCTTTGAAAATGTGAACCAGGGGCGCCTGGGTGGCTCAGTCGGTTAAGCATCTGCCTTCTGCTCAGGTTGTGATCTCAGGGTCCTGGGATCAAGCTCCGTGTTGGGCTCCCCTCTCAGTGGGGAATCTGCTTCTCCTCTCCCTCTGCCTCTGCCTTTCCTCCTTGGTCAGGCTATCTCTCTCAAATAAATAAATAAAATCTTAAAAAAAAATAATTGAAACCAAGTTTTAAAATGAGGATATTTCACGTGAAAAGCCAGATTTCCAACTCCAATTAAGAAAATTAAAAGATGTGGCAGGATCTTGTCTGGCCCCTGTGGCTATATCTGAATTTTTACCATTAATGACTTTTTTCATTTAAACTCAATTAACATACAGTGTATTATTTAGTTACAGAGGTAGAGTTCAGTGATTTATCAGTCTTATATAACACCCAGGGCTCATTACTCAAGTGCCCTCCTTAATGCCCATCACCCAGTTGTCCCCTCCTCCCACCAGCAACCCTCAGTTTGTTTCCTATGGTTAAGAATCTCTGGGCAGCCCGGGTGGCTCAGTGGTTTAGCGCCACCTTCAGCCCAGGGCCTGATCCTGGAGACCTGGGATCGAGTCCCACATCAGGCTCCTGGCATGGAGCCTGCTTCTCCCTCTGCCTGTGTCTCTGCCTCGCTCTGTGCGTGTGTGTGTCTCTCATAAGTAAATAAATAAAATCTTAATAAAAGGATCTCTGATGGTTTATCTCCCTCTCTGGTTTCATCTTATTTACCCCCTTCTGCTACACGCCTGTTTTTTTCCTTAAATTCCGCATGAGTGAAATCATATGATATTTGTCTTTCTCTGATTGATTTATTTCACTTTAATGATTTTTTAACATGTCCATTCATTTCTTTCTTCCAATATTAGAGGTTTAACTGGAACACATAATTTCATGTCTAATTCTTCAATATAGATATTTTCCAATATGTATGTGATTCACTAATATGGACATTCACATTTCAGTTTAAGGAAAAGGAAAATTTTCTACTTTAGAAGACAGATCTGTTAGATAATAATAATAATAAATAATAATAATAATAGTTATTTCTACACCATTTATTTATTTTAAAGATTTTATTTATTTATTCATGAGAGACACAGAGGCAGAGACATAGGCAGAGGGAGAAGCAGGATCCCCTCATGATCAGGCCCTGAGCCACCCAGGCATCCCTACACCATTTATTGAATGCAGACCAAATGCCTAGTCCAATACTAAGTGTTGTGATGATGATTTCATGTGTTTTTGTCATTGCTATTTTATAGATGGGGGAAATTAAGGGTCAAAGAGGTGAAATAACTATCCAAAGTCAATGAGAGATAGCTAAAGAGAAACAAAGCCACAGGTCACAAGAAAACTCTCAGCCCTCCTAATACTAGCAGTGTGATAGCTATTCCTGTGGAAAGGTTCCCGAGCAGAACTTTATACTCCTTCCAGCCGAAGGCAAAGGCACTGAGTGGGGCCAGAAGGGGTTGTGGGTGGTGGAAGGGGGTGGGGGTGGGAGTAGGGACAGAGAAGCAGTACATTTCTTATAAAATAGCTTTGATTCTTTGTAATTACTTATTTTAGAAGACATATATAATACAGGCAGCTTGGTAAAGTCCAATACTTTTCAAGTCAAAGACTTCAGAGTTGAGGTTCTGTTAACTAGAGCTGCAGGACCCAAGGCAAAACACTTAACTTCTTGGAACCCCCCATTTCTGAATCTACGAAATACTACTTTCTGGGGTCAGGATGGAGAGAAAATATGCTTCAAGTACATGTGAAAATCATCCGGACAATAAAAAGTGCCATACAAGCACTCTGGTTAGAAAAGTAACACAGCATGCAACACTCTCACAAAAGAAAATTATGGGAAAGGCATGACAAGATAATTAAGAGTTTGGTAAACCTATTCCTAGTCATCAACGGAAGGCAGCAGTTTGATGACTTCTACGAAATATTTCAGGAAATTTGAAGGAATAGACAAACTGAAATATAGTAACATTTTGTGACCACCGCGCTTCAAAGCTTTCAAAGAGATCTAATGGAATCAACCACTGCTGTAATAAAGTTCCCAAGAGTGCTCAGATTTTTAAACACCCTTCTAGAGCCAAATCATCTGGCTTTAAAATATTGTTCATAACCCGCGTAGGTCTGGCAAATAGGCAGTAACTTGAGCATCAAGTTCGATTTTCAAATCCTCTGCTGACTCTTGCACAGCACTCAACAGGGGGAGCTGATCCGTCTTGACTTCGAGGCACTTCGTGTGTTGTTTGGCAACATGCTAATAAAATTAGTGAGTTTGACATGCAGAGATGGGGAGGCACTGAGGCGCCTTGAAGGTTGCGGGATTCTAAAATGCTGAAATAAAGTTATGTTTGGCCTCCTTTCTCAAGGAAATAAAACCAGTACAATTTGATGCGCAGCTGATGAAAAAAATTGGAGGAGAGTATGAGCAACAATTTGACTAGATTGTTAAGTACCTGGCCAAGAAGTGTTCTATGCCATTCAGATATGTGGAAAGCAATATTCCTCAATCTCTTCTCCTTGAAGTCATTTACTCATGTAAAAATTAATTATGTCATATTGCTATGCAGTTTCTACCAGAGAATTCATGCTGGGAATAGAAGCAGGTTGCATCAGAGAAGGCCCTGGACAAACTGTGAGCTGGCTTTGAGTTCTCTGAGAAACTATTCAACCACTCTCTGTGCCCATCCTTTGACCAGTCAAATAGGTGGGGTGAATATGATGATCTTCGAGTCCCTTTCATTTTGGAAAATATTCACAGTTCAATTCCCCAAAATCAAGAAAGTTGAATATTTCAAACATGTCACAGCATTGACCTGGCAGCCCTGGTTAAATAGAATGAGATGCTATGTTTCAGCTTACAAGATAAAGGGCTTCGGGACTACCAATCAGTGTGATTTAAGCTCTGTTTTCTCTGCTCATTGAGAAACCCACTCTCTGCAACTTTGGGAGGTCCACCTCTCCTGTTAACACTCAGGCTTAAACCTAATCACTGCAGCTGATCCATCTTGCAAGAACAAATCGTGCATCGTGAGGTTGGAAGGAAGGAAAATTATGTCAAATGACAAAGGATCACTTTCCACTCAGCCCTTGTAGGCATTTCCTCTAATTTTATGGGGGATGTGGAGGAAATTCTGGTTTGGAGCACAGACATTCACTCTAGCAGTTTTAAAAAAAACAACCTCTAGCATTTGAAACATGTATGTTTACTCTGAGTCCATTCCTGGGCTCAGCTGGAATGATAAGTAATAACATGTATGATTGTACAAAAACATCCTATTACTTGATCTATACTTTATGTTTGACAAGCGACTATGGAAGATTAGCATCATTGCTTCCATTTTACAGAAAAGGGAAATCTTTAAAGTAACGTGCTGAGGTTGGCAGACAGCAGGTTGTAAGCTTCATGAGGTCAGGGACCATCATCTGTCTTATTTCAAGGTGTGTAGGCTTGGCCCAGGGTGTATCACAAAATAGGAGTTCAACAAATGTTGAATTAAAAGCCAAAAATTTGGGGCACCTGGGTGGCTCAGTGGTTGAGCATCTGCCTTTCCCTCAGGTCATGATCCTGGGGTCCTGGGATGGAGTCCCACATCAGGCTCCCCCTGGGGAACCTGCCTCTCCCTCTGCTTGTGTCTCTGCCTCTTTCTCTGTGTCTCTAATGAATAAATAAATTAAAATCTAAATAAATAAATAAATAAATGCCAAAAATTCAAATCAAGCTCCTTCTATAATGCCATCAATTGAAGGTTAATTTTCCCTAAAATAAAAATTAAGGCAAAGAAATACAGTCAAATTTAAGAAAATAAAAGTAAAAACCACTCCTGGTACAGTTTTAGCATTATATTAAAACTGTGATCTACTTCTAAAAGAATTTGAGAAGGCTCCTAATTGACTAGTAGCAGCCAAACTACCCTTGACTAGTTGGCATAAGAGAACTAAAAGGCACATTCAGATTCACTTTGGTTTCTAAGATAACACCAAATATTCTGAAACCTCCCCTTCATGTTTTTCAAGCAGAGGAAGTGAAATAAAAAAGAAACACGTTTTAAGCATTGTGAAGCCTTCAAGAAGAGACAACAAAGGGTAGGAAATTTGAAATGAAATCTGAGAATCTGCCCTTAAGCTGGGCAACTTTGCTTGTTTTCTCACAGTGCAGTTGGACGAGAAAGTGTGAGGTGGATTTATGCCTTTCCTGGGCATTACTCATCGCTGTCATGACCTCAATGTTATTTGCAGTAAACAGCATAACGGGCTCTCCTAAGGTAAAGTAGCTGTGATTTGTATGATGCTATACTCCACTGAGTAAAAAGTCAACTGCCCTCCATACCGTAACAATCCGACTGAAGTTGGTGAGAAGAGAGAATGTACATGAGGATTTTGCTTTCCTTGTCAACAGGCTGTGGCAGTGGCAGAGTCAAGACAGACTTCCAGTAGTCATTTCAATACAGAAAATGAGAGCCACACCCACAGTGCTGTTGAGGTGCGCTGTTCCTGCCACTGAATACTGGAGTTCTGTGGGCTCCTTCCATCTCTGGGAAAAGCCACATGTGCATATTAAAATATCATTTATTACTGGGGCTAAGTGCAATAAGTAACTTAACCTTTGAAATGTTCTGAATTGTCTTTGGGAGGTTAAATGACAATACCTCCTATATCTTCAGAAGACTTCTTGCACAAACTCTTGTATGCAGACAACTTCTGCCCCTTGGATTTGCCCCCCACTCAAATAATCTTACCCATTAAACCTACCTAGTGCTGGAAACTATCTACTGCTGGAATGAGAGCTGAGAGGTATAGAGTGCTGCATGGCCCTAGTGGTGACTGAGAAAGCACATGTGGACTACATTTCATGGTGTCTCATCCATTTTAATCTAATCTTTTTACCAACCCAATGGGGTTGCGGATGAGCCTGGCTCCATTTCTTGAGGAGTGCAATGTAAAACCATGTATCTATAAATGTGAAAAGAGAAGTTGAAAGACCATGTGGATGCAGAGAGGGTGTGAAGAGGTAAGCACACTCTGGTTTTAGGACATCTGGACTTGCTATTCCCTCCAACTAGAATGTTCTTATCCCAGATAGATGCCTTCTTCAGATAGGGATATGACAACCCTTTCTAAAATTACACTAACCATCAGTTTTTGCCCCTCTCTCTGCACTTACCCCCCAACATATTAGTAGTATCCTGTTCGCTAGCTTGAGCATACTGGACTTTGTTTAGGTCACTGCTGTACTCTAGAATCTTCAACATTGCCTGGCACATGGTAGTTAGTATGCAATAAACACTTGTTTCTGGTTTTCCATTTCCCTCTGTCTGGCAATGCCAAGTTTCATATCCCTCCCTTGGGTTCTGAGAGAAAATGTCTACGTTTCTGACAAATTCCTCTTATTTGTTAAAAAAAAAAAAAGCATATCTGTAGTTGTTGGACAAGGAATAAAGATATGCTCACAGAGGAAATAGGACAATAGAAGAAAAAAAGGCACGTTGAACCCAGGTGTGGAGAATGTGAACAGTCTGAGCGGCACGTCTAACAAAATAAAAATAAAAATCTCAAGTTTTCCCTAATCAAAATTAGCAGTTCAAAGACGTCAGGTCAGAAGTTGGGAGAGTTTCTTTCCTGGGAAGAGCTGGTTCACAAAGGGAGAGGACCATGTGGCACCCAAGAGAAGATGCTTCTGTCAAGGCACATAGTTCTGAAGCCAACGGCTCAGTCCAGTGCTGTCCTGTGTAACAGGGTAGCCAGGAGTGCACATGGCTTTCTAAATTTAAATCAACTAAATTAATAAACATAAATAACTAAAGCTAAGGCAATCACATATTCAGTTTCAAGTAGCATGAAAAATGGCCATTTTCTTTTGTTTTATAATTTTTAAAAGGTTTTATTTATTTACTCATGAGAGACACAGAGAGAAAGAGACACACACAGAGAGAGAGGCAGAGGCACACGCAGAGGGAGAAGCAGGCTCCATGCAGGGAGCCCAATGTGGGACTCGAACCCGGGACCCAGGGATCACGCTCTGCGCTGAAGGCGGCGCCAAACCGCTGAGCCACCCGGGCTGCCCAGCACTGGCCATTTTCAAGTGCTTCGTAGCCACATGTCACCAGAAAAGACTAAGAACATTTTTGTGACTGTGGAAAATTCTATTGGACAACATTGATCTGAAGAAATCCTAAAAGACCTGGCTGGACTCCTCAGCTGGAAGCTGGAAGGGAGCTCTGAAATCAGAAGCTAGAAGGGATACAGAAGGAGAAGTAGGGCAGAGCCAGAAAAGAAGTCCCCCAGGGAACGGACTTGCCCACTGGCTTGGATGTCTTTTGCAATTAATGTTTCATCCCAACTTCTTAAAGGATGTGTTATGTGTGAAATGACTGGCTGTCTACAGTATTACTGCTGAGATAAGGACAGAAGACAGTTAGGGACAAGGACTAGAGTTCCCCAGTAAACCCATGAGCCATGAGTGGCAGCAACAGAAGGACCCAGAAGTAAGAAAAATGGACCAAACTTGGCGTGCAACAAGCTGAAACCTGTGAGAGGCTCAAGTCAGCTGGCATGACCTCTCAAAATGCAAATCCCTGTGCCTAAGATAAAAGACTGTTAAAAAAAAAAAAAGTGAGGCTCATCTGACTCCTAAGGTATCAAGTAATTCTTATTAAGCCCCATTTCAGTGACTGAAACATAATGCAGTGACGAGGCACACAGATTAAGTTTCCAGTCAAAGCCTACATAAGCCTAAAGCAAGGAAATTAACATTTTGGAAAAAAATACTGGCTTCTTTTCCAAGTCACGGCATGTCAAGGAAGGGTGAGTTTCTAGAAGAACACAGTAAAGAGGTGGCCAATGGAGGAGAGAATTTATTCACGGGGGAAAATCCTGATGCCCTCAGGGAAAGCCACTTTGCTAGACTCTTCTGAGGGAAGCTAAATCTAATTAAAAGCATTCCTCCAGTGCAAGTTTTCTCCTTGGAGACTTCTATCTGCCTCTTTAACTTCTCTTTATCCAATATTTCCAGGAGAAGTTTGAATGTCTTATAATCTCTACAGCTCCATGGGCATCGGCTTTAAGCCTATTTTTTTTTTCTTGCAAGACAATACTATTTGTACAGCCTTTTTAAAATTCAAACTAAAAACGCAGATGATAAAAGAGACCTGGCTGGATCCTCTCAGAACAAAGTATTATAATTAAAGTATACTACTGAAGAGTATTTTCATAAACATCAGAATAGCACACATTCAGGACAGAGACAGCCTACAATTCCCAAGTATAGGGATGGAAAGGTATAAGTAAGGTAATCGGCCCCACTATGATTATAGGTGCTAAGAAATTACCTGATTGTGTTCCTTTAGAGGACTCGAAGAAAATGAGGATTTTACAGATCTTCTATAATTGTTCTGTGCATTATGGTAGCCACCAGCCACATGTGGCCGTTAACACTTAAGTGTAACTGAAATAAAATAATATTTAAAACTCACTTCCTTAGTTGCACCTGCCACATTTCAAGCCACATGTGACTAGTGGTTAGCACGGTGGAGAGCACAGATATAAGATACTGTCACCAGTGCAGAAAGTTCTAGTAAACAGTGCAGCTCTCTAAAACAGTTACACAATTTGTCCCAATGTTGTCATGGTGAGTATGAAGTTAAAAGCTCCCTAAATATAACATTTCTGGGCCTTCGTATCTTTCTCCACTCTAGTAAATTCCTTGCAATGGTTTATATATTTGTCCAATCACTCTAACCTCCCTAGTCTCAAGCCCATTAAAAGGGCATTAGATAGAATAAAAATATTCCATTGAGGCTCTACCCAAATGAAACTCTAAATTCTTCAGATTTCTAAAAGTATGAAGCATATGTTGGACATACGTGGAATGTGAACATGTCAAGAAAACATCTATGAGTGAGGCCTGGCAAAAGAAAGCACCTCCTTGGAATTCATGAATTCACGCCCGTGTTCAGTCCATTCACATCTCATTCGAGAGGAGTCAGCAGACTACTTTCCATGGAGTGAGATCTACATAGAACCTAAAGAGTAGGTGGAGATATTAGAAGTTCTGGCATGCTTAAGAGCTTCCCCATATATCTTTTGAGGTGCACCAGTGGACAATGGTACCATGGAGGTGGGCCCAGCCAGGTCAACTGTTTGCTCCTTTGTAAAGTCATCCACCTGCAACCCACCCTACAGTGCTCCAATTCCTCTGGTTTTGATTTTTAATCACTTGTGCTATGAGACAGGCTTTTAGACGAGTATCTAACCCCACTCTACTGATGAGTTTCTAGAAGGAAAGGGATTTTGATTCTCCCATAGTTCTATAATAAAGTCTTGCTCTGATTTGTGACACTGGATTTAGAGTCCGAAGACGGGAAGTTCCGAACCTAATAAATGGTACTGCTTTGCTACAGGATATTAAGTGAATACCCTGACTTCTCTGTTCAAATTTTCCATTTGTAGCAATCAGCATTTCTCACCCTGGGTTCCACAACAGAATCCTCTGGGGATCTTTTAAAACAATATTGATGGGTGCCTGAGTGGCTCAGTGGTTGAGTGTCTGCCTTTCGCTCAGGTCATGATCCCAGGATCCTGGGATCGAGTCCCACATCAGGTTCTCTATGGAAAGCCTGCTTCTCCCTCTGTCTATGTCTCTGCCTTTCTCTCTCTCTCATGAATAAATAAATAAAATCTTTTTTAAAAAAATAAAATAAAACAATATTGATTCCAGGGCCCTATATCAGGGCAAATGAATCAGAATGTCAGGGGCTTGGCTCGGGCACTGGGGTTACTTTAAAAGCTCCCCAGAGGTGCAGCCAGAAGTGAAAAATAAATAAATAAATACAGTCCAGGAAAGGATTTATTCTGTATGCAAAGAACCAAACAGGAACAGACTCGGGGGTTAGAGATAGGGGGCAGTACAGAAGAGAGGAGCGCAGGCCTACAAGCCATGTTTCTCAACTTGGCCTGGCTGCTAGGAAAGTCACAAAGGGCATTCTAACAAAATGTTTTTATCCATGTAGACAGGTAGGGTCAAGCCCAACCCAAGTGATTTTCTTATGTGACTCAAACTCTATTAATGTTTTGGGATAAGGCAAGGGTCATAAACATAATTGGTGCCAAGGCATTTGGTTGCTATTGTACAAAATCTCCCCGGAAGGTTATTTTTAGATTTTTTTTTTTTTAGTAGGAGTTTTACAATTTCCTATCTTTTTAAAGGGTGGAAATCCTTTGCCAATCACCAAGAGCACAGTGAGTTTGAAGGAAGATCTGTTTGAAGACCTAAGGGGCAGGTTTCCTGAGAAAGCTGAATTTCATAAGCAAAATAAATAATGACTTCAGAAAGTCCAACGTGAGAAAGTGTATCTCCCTTTAGATAAACTACTAATGAAATTAGTAAGATAAATAGTTCCTTAGATCAAAATTAACAGCTGTAGATAAGCTTTTCCTTCAGAAAATCATGTAGCTAAACAGATATAATGCAAAAAACTAACTTTTAAGTCAATATACTCCTACAATTTAATTTCTCTTCCTAGTCTCTGTGATTTTTTTCTTTTTTATTCTATTTAACAGATATATATTGAGCACCAGCTATGTACCAGATCTGAAGAAGGACCATCTCTGAAATATTCAAAATTTGAATATTTTTCTTAAATATAATTACATCTGCCTTAACAGGAAACAGTATGTACAAATTACCATTTTTAAAGGATTATGTAAATGGTAGTCTTCTAGAAGATTTACTATGGCATCTCTTTTCCACAAGAAGTACACAAAAAGGTAACATTGAAGTCTAATTTGAAGACAACCTCTCCACTTCTAATATAAATTCATGAACCCAGTCATAACTTAAAGAAGTCGATCTCTTCTAGGAAATTTTCACAGAGGAGGAAGGATCAGAATAATCCTCAGTCCCAAGTCCTCTGGAAAAATCATCCTGATGAATAATGGTGGAAAAGAAAAGAAAGAAGTCCGTACTATAGTGTGGGAGCTGATTTAAAGGGGCTTCTTTCACCAAAGTTAAGTAAAACAACGTGATTCAACTTCTCTTTTTATGTTTTGGGGAAAATGACATTTTATAGAACAAACTGCAGGACAGTGGGAGTATCATTGAGCTTTTGTGGCTAGCAAATCGAATGCAGTTTCTGCTAATACAGGTGATTCTTTACCATAGCCTTTGAAAATGTCAGTCGAGTAAGTAGGCTTTGCTACTAGTCCTCAAGACAGAAGTTCTTTTACAGAAAAGTAATCTAAATAAATACTAGATGTCTGTGTTTCTTGTGTTCTGCCTGTCAAAACCATCTTGTTCTTCTCCCTATCTTTATGCAGACATTCATCTTTAAGAAGTTCTAGGGAAGGAAGCCAAAGACAATACTTGTCTAGGGCCTCTAGGCCCTATATGATGAAGAAACACCCTTCCTATGGAAAGATGTCCATATTCTTGATTATGCCAGGCACTCTGAAGTTCTGGAGAAGAGCAAAACTACAAGACTTTGGCAACTGCCATGGTATGTATGTATGTATGTATGTATGTATTTTTAAGATTTTATTCATTCATTCATGAAAGATGCACAGAGAGAGGCAGAGTCATAAGCAGAGGAAGAAGGAGGCTCCCTGCGGGGAGCCCAATGCAGGACTCGATCCCAGGACCCTGGGATCATGATCTGAGCCAAAGGCAGACGCTCAACCACTGAGCCACCCAGGCGCCCCACCACTGTCTGTTATAAATGGCAACCTGTGTTTACCAGCAGGAGAGACATAAGCCTCAAGAAGACAGACTGCTTCGTGTTTAAAAGAAAAACTGCCTCATGAGAAAAGGAAAAAAATAAAAAATGACTCATTACATCGCTTGAACTCTAGTAAGACCGGAGGACAAAACCCTCAGAGAAGTGTGTCCCGGAGGAGGGAATTCTCTCATCCTAAATATGGTTTCTGATTTTTGAAGCCAAGAACAGGGCTTCTGACATCAACCCTACAATCCCCTCTACGACAAGTTAACTCGGAAATATACAAACATCATGTCTGTTCCATAGTGTTCGTTTTGTATTTACATGGAAAATTAAGTGGCAAGAGAGCACGAGGACCAAAAAGGTAAAATGACAGAAACACAAATGTGTGATGCTTCATAATACCTCAGACGGTTTCATCTTCCTGGGCTGCCTTTGCCGTATTATCCATAAAACAGCATAATTATATCCACTCAGAGGGCTGTTTC
Organism: Vulpes lagopus; assembly: GCF_018345385.1. Taxonomy (NCBI): domain Eukaryota; kingdom Metazoa; phylum Chordata; class Mammalia; order Carnivora; family Canidae; genus Vulpes; species Vulpes lagopus. The sequence goes on from NC_054842.1 coordinate 14,242,428, forward strand.
CAAAATTAAATACAACATCCAGGTGAAACAGGTTTACATAAAGCACTCTATTACCATAAGGGATTATGAAAAACTATTACAATTCAGACAGGGTCAACATATTTTCTTCAAAGTAGACTTTTTTCCCACTAGTGTTCTTTCCCCCTATAAGCCTCAAAAAAATAATAAAGTTATTCAAATCACTGCTCTTTTCTGTTTTCCTGACATTAGTTTTTTTTTATCTGCCTGGACAAGTTTGCAAATGACTCTTTTTATGATGTTTGTTGTGCTTTTCATATTCATTTAACAGCTATTTTAACAACAAAGGACATTTTATATGTTCCCAAGAGATATGTGCCAGAGAGGGCTGTGGGCAGATATGTTCAACTAAAATCAGGCCCTTCCACTGCAGCCCTGGTCACTGCTGATAAAGAGCACACAAGTGGCTGCTTTCAACCAACACAACCATCAACTACCAACTCCAACCCCAACCCTTTCATTTTCTCTTAACCTCAAGGCATTTCCATTCAGAGAGCACGAGCACCAAGCTGGGCTCCATGGTCACTTTGTGTAACACGGGAAGATGTTTTAAGAAAGTGACACTGGATCACTCAGATTTTCCCAGGATTTTCAGGGGCTCCCTCTAAAGATTCTATCATCACTATTATTATTAATTGAAATATACCTGTCATACAATAGTCTATTGGTTTCAGGTGTACAACATAGCGATTTGACAATGATGTCCATTATAAAATGCTCACCATGACTTGCTTTAACATAAATTTTATTAAAGTCCTGATTGTAATAAAAACAGTACTTGGAGGAAAAAAAAAACAGTACATGGTATCAGAGGTCAAGGTTAAGACCCCTTTCCCAGAACTTAAAGATGAACATCTGGAAAAAAAATAAAGAGATAAGAACAAAACTGTTTTGACTAGCAGAACACGAGTAACGCAGACATCTAACATACAGTCAATTACTTTCAAAAAGGAGTTACACCTTGAGGAGGAACAAGGCCAGTAAGCTTGGAGCAGAGTTAACTGGAGTTCCAACAGTTATGCATGAAGCAAAAAGGAACTATTAAGAAACTACATTCTTGCCTTGTCCCCAAAGGTACCATCAGTATTTCATTAACACACTGGTAACAGGAGACTCTCTTGAGTTTGACAAAATGCTTTGCACAGGTCAGCATAAGTGATTATATAACGGCCACAAACATCCTCACCTACATCACCATCAAAATCTTGAAAGAGAAATGTTTTCTCTTTTGAAAGCTAACCAAGAGTACATCAAATTAAAAGTATCTTATCTCAACCATTTCCCATTAGTGCCACAGAACATTATGACAAAATTTTGAGTGCCTGGGTGGCTTAGTCAGTTAAGTATCTGCCTTTGGCTTGGGTCATGATCCAGACGTCCTAGGATCCAGCCTCACGTCAGGCTCTCTGCTCAGTGGGGGAAGTCAGCTTCTCCCTATCCCTCTGTCACTCCCTCTGCTCCTGCTCTCTGGTCTCTATCATATAAACAAATAAAATCTTTAAATAAGAAAGACATAAAATGTTTATTTTGTCTCCTTCTTCCCCTAGATAGAGCAGGTAGGGTATTGCTAGTCCATGCCTAAGTAATGTTATGAAGTCAGGGGTAGCTCCTGGATTTCCCCAGAGAAGGGGCTCTATGGGTGACAAATCCAGCTGGAAGAGAGGCAGGAGCTGTATCTGGAAGCTGTGCTGTTAAAGCCGGGACTCATCTTTGCAATATGGGCTGTCTTCCCTCAGCCAGTTGGAAGGCGTCTTCAGATGCTCTCCATTGCACCAAGACCCCTTCATTCAACTGTCCCTTCTCCCACTATCCCAATGATAAGAGAAAATCTACAATTCACAAAAAATGAAAGGCAGGAGTGGCAAAAAATTACTCTGGGTCAGATAATACAATTTACTTTATGACTTTTTCTGGCATCTATAGCCGTGACACGCTGGGGCCTCTACAAAAGATTCACATACAAGAGGATAAATGAAACAAAAGCAGTCTGTGAAGATGGAAAAGCAACAGGCTTCAACACCCACAGGCTGCAACTTCCCCAAATTCACGGAAACTAAAGACTGAAGGCAGATGGAATCCCCATGGCAAAGAGCAACTTACACACATTAGATGGTTTGAAATTTCCCACAAGCCCATGGTTCCCTCAAGGTGGCTAAAAATGACAAGCCCACTGATGACACACTTGGTGGTGAGAATATAAACAGTCTAGAAAAAAGTATATACAAATTTATATATAATAAATACATAAATATGTATAAATTTAATATATACACCTATAAATATATAAATACATGTTATATATAAGTATATATAAGTGTGTGTGTGTGTGTATATATATATATATATATATATACTATATATATATACATATACACTGTGTATATATATATAATGTCATCCTGTCTTGGATTTGTAAACAGTTTCCCTGGCCTTTAAAAGTAATGAATTCTTTTTTTTTTTTTTTTAAGATTTTATTTACTTATTCATGAGAGACACACAGAGGCAGAGACATAGGCAGAGGGAGAAGCAGTCTCCCTGTGGGGGACCTTAGGACCCCAGGATCACAACCTGAGCCAAAGGCAGACGCTCAACCACTGAGCTACCCAGGCATCCCTAAAAGTAATGAATTCTAAACAACAACAATCATTCAGTGAGAATGTATGGTGAGTGCTAGAGAAGAATAAGAGAGAAGATTCTCCCTCAAAGAATCTTCATTCTAATAAGGGACACACACATACAGTCACAGGTAGCCTGGTGACCAAAGCCACCTGAGTGTGGAAGCCAGGCCTGTTAGTGAGGCTGTGAAGAGAAAAAAGATGGGAAATCTGCCTGGGTTGACTACCTGAAGGCTCAGGAGAGGAAATGGATTTGGATCAGGCATTATTTCAGCATGGGGAAGGTATTGTAGGGCATGGGCAGAGAATGGGAAAACTGAAGGGAGCAGAACAGTCACAAGTCAGAAAAATCTAAAAGCAAAAGTATGTGTGAGGACCCCAGGTCGAATGGAACCAGGGCCTGAGGCATGCGCAGGAACAGAAAGGGAAATGGGGGATGGACTGGCCTCATTCTTGCAAGCAATCATCAAACCAATCTTGTGACTCATTGATGGGTCTTAGGAACCAAGGATACTAATACAGCCTCTGAGCTCAAAGAGAAAGTAAGGGCCATGTAATCAATCTCCTAGGATCCACAGAGAAGATCCATGGAAAGCTATCAGGAGCCACCTATTCAAAATGACATCTGGGGAGATTAAACTGATGGCCATGTATAGGTATTCAAGAGAAAAGGGATAAAGGGTGTCCATGGGCAGAAACCAATGAGCTTCTTAGGACAGAAAACACGAGTTCAGACTTGCGTGGTCGTAGCATGATTTAAGAGTAAAACTGAAACCAAATGGTTATGCATTTCATGTAACGAGGTTCCTGTTGTAAATAAATGTCTGATTGAGAGATTCTGGGTATTAAGATTTACAGTTATTCTGATGAATAAGTTGATATTTGAGGCAAAAGGCAAGTTTTAATGGAAAGGGTTTTTTTCCTGTTTTTTATTTGTTTTGGTTTTTGCTGAGTATAGTTACAGTATCATAAGGGGGGGGAGTCGGAAAATAAAACTGAAAAAATCTGAAAGAGCTGTGAGAACTGAATGTTGTAACTCCTAGAGACCCATGATTCTTAAAGACAAAAGTAATTGAGGTGCAAAAAAATGACCTAATGGTGAATAAAATATAGATATCACTCACTGAAAAAGCCAATAGGGCACTCTCAGAACAGTCTAAAGCAAATGCTGATGGATTCAAGAAAAATTTAGTGAGTTCTCACTTGGCAACAACCAAGTAAGTTTCTTAAGGCAAAAGATTTTTTTTTTTTAATGTTGAAGAGTAGAACCATGTCCTGAAAAACCTGACAGTAACTCATTAATTTATTGGGTACATACTTTGTATACAGCACAGTGCTATATACTTTAAGAAATGCCAAGGTATAATAGCTCTTAATTAAGGCCTACAAATGTGAAGGTGGTCTATGATTAAATGCCTAATGAGTAAACGTGATAAATGCTGTGAGTTCAGCAGAGAAATGGATCTCAGGATCTACAGTTGTTGGTCAAGGGAGAGAGCCCTGGAAGATGTTTTGGGTAAACAGGGTAAAACTGCCTCACTAATTGACTTGACTTGCTGTCAGAGCATTTGCTTCAGTTAGCCTCAGTGTGTTAGCTACATACAGTTAAAAAGGGGCCTTGTAGCTAGGAAGGAATCAAAACACCCTCATAAAACTAGAAGCTACTCTCCCTGCAATCCTTCTCTTCTTCAGTGACAGAAACAAGTCTGATCTGATCCACCAACATTGCTGCAGATCTTTTGATTCCTCTGTGGGAAATGTTTTAATGCTACTGGAGCAGCACTTCTCAAACTTCAATGCATATGTACATGAATCACCTGGAGATTTTGTTAAAATGCTGGTTTTGAGCATTTGGTCTGGAGAGGGGATCAACATTCTGCATTTCCAGTAAATTTCTCATTAATCTGATGCTGCTGGTCACTGGACTGCCCTTTGAGTAGTAAGGTAGTAGAACATCTTCAGGGGATGATCTGAAAAAGCATCGTTTTGGGGTCAGAATGCTTGAGTTCAAGATTTGAACTTCAATGCATATTGGAACCCAAGACAGCTAGATGTTAAATAAGGTTTCTGAAGGAGTGAGAAAGTAGAACAAGCAGGACTTGATGGAGGTGATGGGAAGCAAAAAACAACAAAAAGAAGACTGGCTGGTCTGGGACTCCTTGGAAAAAATAAATAGGTGATAAGAGACGCAATACAAATCATATAATTATAATAGAAATTATAAGAATAAAAGAGTGCCCAGGAAGGGCTGAGATTGTTGGAAACTATTGTACAACAATGTAATTTTAGGGATTTCAGAATAGTGAATGCAAAATGTGACCACTGGTTGTTGTTGTTTTCCCTTTAAACACATTTGAGGTAAAATTTTATCATAGTTTTCCCCCAATACAACGGGTTTTAGAGAACAAAACATAAAAGTGATGTGAAGTAACAAGACAGTCACTCAAAGCAATAGTTAGAAGATTCCTCCTCTGTGCTGTTGTATGCAGACCATACAGAAATGCAATTATGCGGCTCATAGCTACTCCCCTGCCTAAAAAGGCAGTCTGCAACCTGCCAATCTGTAGCAAATTCTGTCTTTTCTGAGAATATTTTAAGAAAAGTGGTGGAGAAATCTTTGAAAGGCAAGAGAAGACTAATTATATTCAGATGAATTTCCTTTCTCTTCCCCAAAACACAGAAGCTCCTTTAGGACTTTCTTTTCCTGGACATAGCAAAGTGTTTCATAATTCTTTTCCTCGGAAAAAACCTTCACAGACACTTCAACCCATTCAGAGGAAGGGGAGAATGAGAACACCATAATTACAAAAGAGAAATGGTATTACCACCAAACCCAAGTAAGCCTTTTCTTCAGCAAGGAAGAAGCACTAGCTCAAGTAAACATGCTATTTAGTTAGGGTGTATGCTCAGGCACCTGTACCAGAAAATTTTCAAAATAACTATGGTTTCTTTTTCTTTTTCAATAGTGGTCATCTCCAACAAACTCCAAGTGGATGTTTGTGGTATCTGTTACGACCTATTATGACTTTTGAGTTTTCTACTTCAATTAGTTAAGGATTAGGTTTTTGAGTCAACTTCAATGGTTTCCTCCACTAAACTGCAAAATGAAAAATTTCAGAAAAAACTGAAAATTTCATCTAGTCCAATTCTTCCCACTGTACTTAGAAGAAAATGACACCCAGTGGGGCCAAGGGACTTGGACAGATCACCTGGACACCTTGGTGGCCAGTATAACATGCTTTAGTCTTCATCAGCTGTCTCCTAGGCAGTCTTGATCGCAAACTAAGGGTCAGATCTAGGTTTCATTCAAAATCAAGGTTCTGTGATAATTACATATTTACAGCTTCTTCTATACTTGACATGGAGCCTCTAAACTAGGAAAATAATGAAGGGTTTAGCTAAACCTGGGGGAAAAAGTCTGGGTTTGGTGATGTAATGATGCAGACTTCAGTCTCTGTATGGGGGTGGGGAGTGGAGGAAGAGGAATTTTTAATTATTTTCTCGGCCAACAAGCAAATCCTACCACTAATCAGAGAGTTGGGCCTTGTGAAAGCTGCAGCTTTTAAATTTCAGGGGCACTCGTTAAGAAAAGAATATAAAAATTAAGAACAGAAATTTAGGTATGAAAGTGAATGTTTAGAATTCAAAATGTTATCTTACAAAGTGCAAATTTTAAAAAGCTACAAATACCACAAATATAAAATTTATTTTTATTAACTCTCTGACAGACCTCTGAAATATGTTTACCATCTTTTTTGATTACATACCCTTTGATTCTCTCTTCCAATGATATTTTGCAATATTCTCTATAAAGAGAATAGAAAAATAATTCAGTCTTCCCACTAGAACTGTTGATTAGAATTTATAATTTATTTTTGAATAGCTTGGAAAAAGTTTCAGCTTCACCATTCATTTTAAGTGATATCCTGTAAATGTTCTGAATTGCCTCTAAATTTGGGGAAACCTCTATCATGTTTCTTTTATGCATGAGCTCTAATACTCAGGCACAGCAAGATTTCTTAAATATTCTTGAATGACACATACTAACCATACTGCCAGCCTCTGTTCCAGAGCCAGGAGATGGGCTTATATCAGAGATAAGCCTTGAAGGTTACATTCCATTCACCTCATGGTGAATCCACCTTGGCATACCATATGTATCCCTCACATATTTATGCACCCTTGAATTCCCCAATCCTTCCAAATAAAGGGCTGGTTTTGCTCAGAATGCCTAAGAACTCCTTGATGGCATAAATACCCCATGATTCATCAACTGAAGTATATTTTTTTCATTTTCCCATTGAGGTTACAAGACAGTCATGATGTTTGATTACCTGGTGTATGAATCAAATGCGATTTTATTTAGCTAAAGAAATTAAATGGGATAATAAATGAAAAACACTAAAGCATTAGAAATATGTTGGATAGCACCATTTTTTTTTCTTAACCCCTATGTTTCCCCACCACCCATGCTACAATAGAGAACAGTTTATGTCAACTGAGGTGACCTAGTCTCAATATAGTATACAACAACTAGAGGGCAGGTCCCTAAACCAGAGCATCTTGATTCAAACCCCAGCATAATTATTTGCTAACTGGGTGTTCTTTGCTAAATTTCCTAAACTCCAGAGGACTTATAATGAACATTAAAAAATCTACCTCATGGAGTTGTTTTGAAGATTAAATAATAGAAATGTAGTGCTCAGCATGATCCAGGCAGTAGCAAGATCTCCTTAAGTGGGTTACATACTTTATTGGGAAACCAGTCCATGAAGGCTCATGCATAAAGCTTCAAAATAAATAAATAAATAAATAAATAAATAAATAAATAAATAAATAATAAATAAATAAAATAAAGCTTCTTCAAGAGAGAGACCCACTTACGGGAGCATGAGGTCAATTCGATTTCGCTATGTAGAAAAGTTTCACAGAGGTTTAGGATGACCAGTAGTCATTCACAAAGCAGCAGTGAGTTGTCCCCAAAGTTCATGAATCCTCTCTAATGATTTACAGCTTTTACAGATAAGACGTGCTATGACATATGCTCAGAGTTTGCACCTGACCCCATATTTTCCTTCAAAACATTCATGTTTGCTCTGCCCATTCCCTGACTCTCTAAAATGCACAGTTTTGACAATCCTATACCTTATATAGTATTAGAAGGGCTTTAGACTTTTTAACACTGTTCTTGTTTTCCTGACAGACACTGAGAAGGGCATGGACCACTCAAACAAATATTTACAATAGTAGAAGAAAACATCCAGATAAGTTTCACCTTGCCCTAGTGTTCCTAGTACATGGAGGAAATGCAACTACAGTACTAGGAAATCTTTTAAAAAAATGCATAAGTGAAATAGAACAATAGTCAAATTAATAGAACTAAGGTTAAGGTTTGTATTTTCCTTCAAGAAGATATAAACTATGAAAAACTGAATTTTGCAAATGAAAATACATTATGATTAAGAATGGAGTCTTGGCTTTTTTGTTAGTGACCAATCTCTCTGGAGAAAACATAATATAATCAACAAAAACTAACTTTGTGACCCAAACCACTGTAAAGGAATGTTATGGATGCCAGATGCATCCCTGGCCTTGGAAGACCCAGGGTGAGGACAAACAGAGGTCCACATACCATAGACCAAAATATCAGAAGTTATAAATCAAGCTGAGAAATGGTTCAATAAAATAGGTTTTGTCTTACCATGACTAACAAATATATCTTACTAATACTTTGGAAGACCAGTATAATTGTAAAAGTCTTGAACTATTCAAGTCCCTCTCTGGAATGGGGTGTTTTGGGTAAACACTGTCCTAGGTCTGGCCACTAATATACCTTCCTCTTTCCACTGCCTGCTCCATACTGGATCAAGAGGTACCTTGTAAGATATGCATGGGCACCCAAGTTGTAACATATCCCTGCACACACCCCACACATACACAGCTATCCCTTGGCCACCCCTTAGGTGCAAAGACTAATGGCTATAAAGGCCCTCACCAAGAGGTACCCAAAGGTCCATATAGTCTGAAAAGCAAACCCAGGGACATTTGAATGGTGAATTATGGTTCTCAGTACTTGAAATGTGATCTAAAAAAGGGAGTTTGGACTTAGAGGTTCAGAGTCTTCTCACCTCATGGACAGGGGTTTGACTTGAGAAGACTAAAGACGGTACCCTCTAAGAGTCAGGGCAGAGGCTCCTCTTGCCCATATACTATGCCTATATTTTAATTGCGCTGAAAAAAAAACACTGGTGGGGAAGTCTCATCATAAAAGAAGAAAAGGAAAGGAGGAAGGAAGGAAGGAAGGAAGGAAGGAAGGAAGGAAGGAAGGAAGGAAGGGAGGAAACTGCACGTCTTAATAGCAGATAGCCTTTCCCACCTACATCCTCAAGAGTCACAGGCACTGACTCTGCAGCTAAACCCGTTCTAATGATCTAAGCTTCAGTCCTATAAACAAAACAAAGACGCTAGGGAACCCTTAAAAGCCTAAGGGGGAGATCCTGAATTGAGTATATCTAAGGAGGCAGGTGCTTTATGCTGAGTACCAAGACCTAAAAAGCTGATCATAGCAAGTAAAAGGCCAGATCCTATCATGAGGAGAAGAGTGTTAACCAACTACAAGTTTTCAAATTAGTGGAACCTCAAAAGTCAAATCATCCGCCATTATGTTGGATAAATTCTGTTCTTTCTGCCCTCACCAACAGTTGCTGCGGCTTCGTGCCTGGAACTGGTGCACAATACACACAGCTTTGAAAATGGTGCTTGTCCAATGGCTGTAAATGGTCGAACCATGGTTCACATGAACTCAGTCCTGCCACCAGGACTCTGTGATCAGACTAGGAAGAGTAGAGTTTCCTTGTAAAGAGACAGCCTTATGTTGATTTTCTGTGGTGCAAAGATAGGAAGGAGGCAGATCATGCAAGCAAAGCAAATTGTGAAATCAGGAGCACTGAAATGATGGTATCAGATGGTAAGTTTTTCCTTTCTCAAACTCGTGGACTCTTTACCCCCTCCCTAACTTCCATCTCAGCATATGTACTCATGGATACACTAAGTAAAAGAGCCGAGCAGTATGCAAGCAGGGCAAGCTGAGAACGCATGCACACACACACATACACAGGCAAACCTCAACTGACCTGGAGCAGACTCCATCTTCCCCATTTAAAAAAAAGATAATAAAACTTATCTTGCAGACTTCTTCTGCAGATGAAATTAGATAAGTAATGTCAAGCAGCTGGCTCAGAGCAGATTTTCAAATGTTAGTTTCTCTTCTCCCGACTTCTCCCTGAGATGAGCCAATGTGCCTGCTCAGCATTCTCAACCCTTCTGACATGCCAGGCAAGGAAGGGGAATCATCACATCGCCTCAGTCAGAAGCAACAAGTACCTGGGGAGCAGAATATTACATGGAAAAGGCACAGCACAAAATAAGAGGTGAGTATTCTCACTACTAATGCGTATCTGCTAAGTCACTTCCACCGAAAATCATGCGTTAAATCTGCCAAAGCTATACCTGCAGAGCTGGAGGGCAGAAACTAAGAAGGTGACAGAGCTATGCTTTCATGTGGAAGTTGGCTAAATAATGCCATGCTCTAGCGAGGAAGTATGTTTCCTCTGCACCCTATTTTAAACTGTTTTGGTGGTTTGCATCAGACCTAAATAATATCCACGCAGCTCTGCGGCATACTGGAGCTGCTACAGGCCCACGCTTCCCTTAGATCAACTCTGCTTCACCGCTTATAAACCAAAACATAAAACCCTGATGAAAAAAGAAACTTAAAAGCTAAATTTAGATTTCAGCACTTCTTTTTTAATGAAAGTCTCCTTTTGACAAACTTCTAGAAAAAGAGAGAGAGAGAGAGAGAGAGAGAGAGGGAATTCAGTATTTACTGGAAAATTTCTTTGGTGAAACCCCAAAGTTTAGGAGTGGCTTAGAATGCCTTACAGCAATTTCAAATGTACAGCTGAAGGGACTGGATAAGGACTTTGCATCATGTTTGTCAGTAGCTGAAGCATCTTTTTTCCATATCTCATCAGAATTAAAAAAAAAAAAACAATTACATACAATAAAAATAGCCAAACTGTCACTGAGATCAGAGCCAAAACTATTCTAACTAAAAGTAAGATTTTTTTTTTTAAGACTTTATTTATTTATTCAGAGAGAGAGGCAGAGAAAGCAGCAGGCTCCATGCAGGGAGCCCGACGTGGGGACTCGATCCCAGGACTTCAGGATTATGCTGTGGGCCGAAGGTAGGCACTAAACCGCTGAGCCATCCAGGGATCCCCTAAAAGTAAGATTTTACCATTCAGAGTAAATTCCCAGTACACAGAGCCTGCCTGGTTGTTAAAATACTTGACCTGGATTGTACTAGCAGCTCCGCTCAACATTTCCTGGGTGCTACATGATTTGTCAGGTACTTTCAGAGATCCTGAATATGGATAAATTAATAAGATACACCCCTTGCCTCTGAGAGGTATGGTTGGCAAAGGAGTCACATAAAGATCTAATTTTGGCTATTGTTATGAGCTAAGACAGAGGCCTGGCCCCAGGAGGGGGCGTTTAGCTCAACCTGGGGCAAACAGATTTCCTTAAGCAAATGACACCTGAATTAAGTCTGAAAGGCTAGGGGAAACTATTCAGGTAGCAGGAGTTCCAGGCAGCAGCTTGAGCAAAGGCACTAAAAAGCCTAAGCTGCCTAGGGTTTGTGTATGCAAGATGACTCAAGGATATACTGGGAAAGCATGAGCCATGGTGGGATGTGAAGTGTCAGAATCAAATGGCAACCAGGTCAGGGAGGATCCTGTGAGGCCTGATTAAGAAGTTAATAATAATAATGAAAGCTGGTATTTACTGAGCACTTACTTTGCTGCAGGCACTAAGCTAAGCACTTCAAAGCATTATTTTATTTAAACTTCACTATAACTCCATAATTCCCATTTTATAAATGGGTTGGGGGGTTACAGAAGGAAAGGGACTACACGGCCATCAAGCTACACAGCCAGTAAATGGAAAGTGGGTCTGGAACCCAGGAGGCCTCTATTCAAGAGCCTGTATCTCTAAGTCACTCCTCAAGAGAAAGACTGGGTGGGCACATTGGGCCCACCACAGTGGCTACAGAATGGAGGACTGGGGTGACCCAAGTGGGGGCCTGCAACATGGTGGGCATAGAAAGGAACAGATCAATGAAAAGACATTCAAAGGGACTGAGAGAAAAAAAACAAAAACACCTAGCACATCTAGTTTACACCCCTCCAAGTGCATTCAGCACCAAATGGCTTTTGAAAAAAAGGGCCTGGAAAATAAACCACCAGTATTCATTAATGTCTCCAAATACCTAGGGTTAAACTACGCATCCTCATCTTTGCCTTTAAAACCCTCCCATATGTTAAACTGTCTTATTCATTTGGGATAGTGTCTCTAGGTCTGAGCCTCCTGCCCAGTATAAGGAGATGCTCTATAAATACTGCCGAAAAGAAAAAATGAGTAATGGTCGTTTATTACAATGGCACCGATGAGACATAATTCTTAATTGGAAAAATGGGGTTAAAAAATAAAGAAAAATTTTAAAAGTTGTGTTGATAACAAAGGGTTGGTAAACTAAAATGGAAACCATGTAGCAGTTATGCTAGCTCCCCAGACAAGAATGAGGATTCATCACGGTGGGGTGCTACCTTGAAAAAAAGGGGGCGATAAATCCAAAGTATGATGAGTATTTTGTATAGATCAAAACTGGTGAAAATTAAAGGAAGTGGCAGAAAAAATGGTTTTTCTAAAATGCAACAGACCAAAGATCAAATTCTGGACCTAGATCTCTAGTCTCTGACCCTAACGAAGAGAAGTACATCATTAACATAATTTTAGGAAAGAAGTTTATCTGTATGACACTTTACCAATACTGAGTCCTCAAAAGAAATTTCTTGTTAGGTATTTGAAAAGTAACAGTCATATTTTTCAGATCTGAAGAGTTTTCTGACATTTAAGATTTTCCCCTAAAGAGTAATTACTTAATTTGGGGCATTTAGGAAGGGTGGATCTACAAAATTAAAAAAAAAAAAATAAGAATTAAGCATATTTCTCAGTGAAGTTTGTTCTTATCAAATCCACTAAACAGAAGATGGACTTTTTTAGGTGGCCTAATAGGACTCCGTTAGCCATCTAATTATCTCATATCTTATCACACAGTAAGATATTTTGAAAAATGTCTTGACGGTTTACCAATTATTTTAGAAAAAATCCTGAAACCGCTTACTTACACAGAAAATTAGAATGCAACTGGAAGTAAGTTTCTCGTTTTCATTATAGCTACCTTCTACCTTCAACTATCTTTGAAAATTTAATTTCAAATGAGTAAAATTCCAATGTTTCCTTAGTTCAAATTGGGCACTTTTAATTCCATCAAAATATGAAATCTGTGGGTTTTTAAAAACTGATCAAAGTCCAAATAAAAAGCCACTGGGCTTTTAAGTTAATTGTTTAAAAAGTATACAGATGAAATGAAACTGACTCATGAACTACTGAGCCTGGAATTTGAAAATTCATAAATCTAATCCTTGTAAACAAAATCTAACAAAATCAGGATCTGTTGATTTCCTCCTTTCGTAACCTGAAACAAAAGTTTTAATGATTTGTAACATACTCAGAAGATTAAGGATGCCACTTAAAATCTTTATTAGCAACATATAAGTCAGTTTTTAAGTGCCTGGAGTATGATCAGAGACACTTGGACATTCTGGTACTGCAATGTAGAACATCGGAGAATGAGACAGTAGGACTTTATGAAATTCAAATTTGTGTTAGGATTTTTTTGTTCACAATAGTCCTTTTTTCTCACTCCATTAAGAACTCCCATCTCCGTGCCACCTTCCATAAGAAACATCATTTTTATTTTTTTATTTTTTATTTTTTTTTAAATTTTTATTTATTTATGACAGTCAAAGAGAGAGAGAGAGGCAGAGACACAGGCAGAGGGAGAAGCAGGCTCCATGCACCGGGAGCCCGACGTGGGATTCGATCCCGGGTCTCCAGGATCGCGCCCTGGGTCGAAGGCAGGCGCCAAACCGCTGCGCCACCCAGGGATCCCCAGAAACATCATTCTTAAAAAGGTCTCAGTCCACTTCCAATACTCTGAAAGGTCACCATTTAGAACTTGGTGCTAATCTCTTCTAGACAACCCAGAAGGTAAGACTGCCTGGGGCCCTCGTGGATGAAGGAGTGCCTGGGGGTGATGTGGGCTGTCAGGGCCTCTACGCTTCTTCCCAAGTTTACACGGGGCATTTCCAAGTCACCAAAGGGGGAAGACAGCGGCAAGAAGAGCCACAGATGAAGGGGATGTCAACTTATCCAGATGGAACCATTTTACAGATGAGGAAGCTGAGGGCCTGAGGCCTTGCAGGTACTCACTTATGTGGATCAGCGCATCAAAAATAAGAAACCTCTAAGGTCGGGGAAGGGGGTGGGGAGTTCGGTCCTTTCCCTAACACATAAGAACTCAATTCCTGCATTTTTCACGTTGGAAACCCTCCAGGCCAGGGAGGACAGTTGGGATTTAGGCTTCCCATTTCCCTCAGAGGTCACTTGCGGGGAACCCTCACCTCCGGGACGGCAGGGCGGTGTCGCCGCAGGCGGCCTGTGCAGCACCCCGCGCCCAGCACCCCGCGCCCAGCACCCCGCGCCCAGCACCCAGCGCCCCGCGCCCAGCACCCAGCACCCCGCACCCAGCACCCCGCGCCCAGCACCCCGCGCCCAGCACCCCGCGCCCAGCACCCAGCACCCCGCGCCCAGCACCCCGCGCCCAGCACCCAGCACCCCGCACCCCGCCGGCACCGAGGGCACGATCCCCCGCCGCCACCTGACAGCCCCGCTCCCCGCCGCGCCCTCGCCCCGCCGACGGGGCAGCCGGAGAACTTTGCTTCGGAAACCGCTTCGTTCCCTGAAACTTTCAGACAGCGGCTCCGGGCCCGGAGGCCGGCCTGGGGCCCCGGGGCTGCGGGGGCTGCGGGGGCTGCGGGGGCTGCGGGGCCCGCCGGCGGGGGCGGGGCGGGGCGGGGCGCGGCGGGGGCGGCCGGGCCCTCGGGTGGGCGCCCCCAGGTGCGCCGGCTGCCCCGCGGCCTCGGCGGGCTCGGCTCCGGGCCGCGGCCCCTGCCTCCCGGGATCCCCGAGCAACTTCGCAAACTTCCCTTTCCGGGGCTGGGGGCCCGCCTCGGACGCGGCCGGCACGACGCCTTTCCTGGCCGCACAAAGGGGGCCCGCGCCCCGCGCCCCGCGCCCCGCGCCCCGCGCCCGCGCCCCCCGCCCCCCCGCGAGCTCTCCTGCTCCGGGCACAGGGAAGTCCCGGCCGCGCGGGGCTGCGGGGCGCGGGGCTGCGGGGCGCGGGGGCCGCGGGCACCCTCCGTTTCCGCCCGAGCGCGGGCGCCGGGGCCGCTGTCAAGCGCAGCGGCCCCCGCCCCCGCCGAGCCCGCCCGGGGCACTCACCCGACTTCAGGACCTGCGGCGGGATCGTGCTGGCGATGCGCGTCCACAGGACGATGTGCAGCGGCCACAGGCCCCGGAGCAGCCCCCGACCCATGGCAGCCCCCGCCGCTCGTCATAGACCGAGCCCCGCGCGCAGCGCTCGGCGCCTCCCCGAGCCCCGGCTGCGCCTCCGCGCCGCGCCCTCGCGGGACCCCGCGCGGGCCGGGCGGGCAGATGCGCGGCCCAGATGTGGCGCCGCTCGGCAGCCGCGCGGGGGCGGGGGCGGGGGCGGGGGCGGGGGCGGGGGCGGGCGGGCGCGGGAGGCCCCCGGCGGCCGAGGGGAGCTGCGCAGGAGGCGGGCGCCGGGCCCGGCGAGCGCGCGCGGGGGTGTCCTCGCTCGGAGCGCGCGGGTGACTCACTCCCCTGCACCGGGCGCCGCGGGGGAAACAGGAAACTCCTCGCCAACAGCTGGGCAGGACCTCGCGCCGCCCGAACGCCTGCTCCCGCGGCTCGGCTTCCAGCCCTCCTCTCTGCCGCCTGCCAATCACGTCCCCGAGACCGGCCCCTCCGAGGGATTCGGCGAACTTGCGGCCGCCCCCAGCGCCCTCGGGGTTCCCGGCTCCGAGGGTTCGCCCCGCGCGGCCCGGGGCGCGCGCTCCGCTCGGGACGGCCGCGGGCGCGCAGACGGGGTGCACTGTCCGGGCGCCCCACGGGCCTCCCCGCCCTGTCCCCCGGCGCCCCGGGTCGCGTTTGCAGACCCCCGAGGGCCCGACTCCCGGTGCGTCCCGAAGTCGGATCCGGTAGCCTAGGCTCTGCCTCACCAAACTTCGGTTTCGGTTACGCGTATACACGCGCCGCCGCTGTGTAACATGTTCTTCTTAACTGCAGGTCGAAGTCCGGAAGTTTTGTTTTGTTTTGTTTGGTTTGGTTCAACCCCGCGCTTGGCTGTGCGTCTCCACCACCTGAGTATCTTGTTTAAAACGCGGATTTTGATCCGGGATGTCCGCCCGAGGTGCGCAGCGTTTCTGACGGCCTCTGGGGAGCGGCCTCCTGTTTTGAGTTGCCTCCCCCTGGGGGTGCTTCAGGGAGTTAAGTGTCAATAAGCAGTCCCCACGGAGTGATGGTGTGTGTGTGGGGGGGGGGGCATTTTAGGGTTTAGAATGTCCCGAGTATGGCAGAAAATGCACATAGAAAAGTGGCCTGGGAGTCAGCTCAGTGCCAGGGTTTGGGTTCCAACCCTGCCCCTGAAGACAGTCCTTAGAGTCACCTCTGCCTAAGGAGAAACAAGGATCAACTTTCAACTCTCCCTTCTTGCCAGGGTGACCAGCTTTGCCCCAGAAAGATCCTGGGGGACACCTTTGAAGTTGAATTATTATAGACCCACTCTCGTCTTTCCCGTGGGTCTTGGTTGGGTAAGGAATTGCTCATTTTTGCTTCCAACTCTCAAAGACTTAGGTTGGGTATAGTTTGCCCGCCAGGAGACCTTCCCGCAGGTTACACAACCGACTTCCTTTATCTAAGACAAAGAGTATTTGCAGAGGCAGGTGGCCAGGCTCACTGGGAAGAAAAGCAAATAGCACGCCCCAGAAACCCAACTCCAGAAAACGTCCCTGTCAATCCATGTGTTCATTCCCTTGATCCTGAAACCTTGCGTCCTATCACCATTCGCCGCCCCCCCCCCCAACACTGAGGCTGCCTCTTAATGTCTTTTAGGAAAACACTACTTCCCAGCTCTGGGGTTCAGGATGCTGGAAGTGCAGTGGAATCGGAAGCGCTGGGCATCTTCTTGTTGACCAAACAGCCTTGCAAGGCTGGAGCCACGTGAACCATGGAGGAAAGTTGTGTTCAGAATCTGCCTCCTTGCCATTTCCTCCACTGCCACCCCACCTGTGCCACTGCCATCCCTCGGACAGGAGTCTCCCAACCACCCATCCCCAGTCCAGGCCATCCTGGGCCCTGTCACCCAATTTCTCAACTCAGAACTAAAGGGCATTTTTCAAAATGCAAACCTAATTATACCAGCCCTCTGATTAAATTCATTCAATGGTTTCCCACTGCTCTTGAGATGGAGGTTAGAAACCGGATCCCTCAATGGCTGTCCCTCTCTGCTAACCTTTCTTTAGGCTTCTCTTCCTCTCCTGCTGATAGCCTTCTCCAAATTCGTACAGCACACCCACGGTTCCTCCTGCATAGAGCCTTCCCCACGGACCCCGTCCTTTTCTCTGTCCCTCCTTTCTTCTTCACGCAGACAACTCCTGGTCTTGCTTTGGTATATCCTGACTTCCTTGATGGACAAGCTTTCCCTGACCTCCCTGAATAGATCTTTATTATAGGTTCTCTTGGCACCTTTCGCTTCTCACTTTTAGCCCTTACTACAGCTGTGGTTTTATGATTATTTTGTGTCATTCATTCACTTCTATTCCTCTCTTCCACTCAAGTCCAATTTTTTTTTTTTTGAGGACAGGGATTAAATACTTTCCCTCCACTCACTATTACAGCCTTAGTACCTAGCACATAACAGGTGTTCAGTAAATATCTGTTGGATGAAGGAAAGAATGAGGTAATAAAGATTCAGAAGAATGTTGGACTTAATCATCCTCGCTATTTCACAACTCTGGAGAAGGCATTCTATTACCTACTAAATTGAGATGTAAACAGGTTAGATTTTAGCTGAGGGTGATGTCACTATTACTTCCTTTTCTTTAAAAAGGAGAAGTGTGTGAGCTTTTTTTCTTTTTTTCTAAATTTGCCCAAGTTCCTCTGGGCAGCACACATATACTTCCTTACTCCCCCAAACACACTGAGAGCCAAATAAAAAAGCCCAAGGGATTCCAAAGGCGTTCTTTCCTACACTTATTGCAAAGACAGATGTTTGACACTGCTAGAGGCCAGGTGTGAGATATTCAATCCCATGGTGAAGTATTTAACTGGTGGTCTTTGTCATCAATGTATCACAAATGTTGATTTTAATTTTGTTTGCCTTTAACATTTCTGATTTAATCCCCGTCTCCTGTGAAATTGAGAGTCTGAATTCAGCATTCAGTGCCAACTCCTCCTTTAGAAGCTGTCACAGTAAAATCAGAGGAAACACACCTATTGCAATTGGACAACCTTAAACATTTGTCAATATGAACTTCCTTTTGGGATTCTCCCTGAAAGAGAAGTCTGGTACTCTGGATTGAAACATTGTTTTCACACAGAGAGTTCTATATTTGACTCAATATAATTTGCAGCTAATATACATATGCAAAAATTGGGCCATTTGCAGATAGAAACAAAAATTAAAAGCTCAACTCGGGACTTAAAAAACAAAGAGAGTAATTTTTAGGCCCTTACCAAGTTGAAAAACAATAAAAACCAAGTTGAACCAAAGTTAAACAGCTTGAGCGTCTCCATATTTCCAGTTTTATGAAATCTGAACACATACACAGACACACAAAACAATTGGACTGAATCAAAATGTAGTTAATTTAAGCCCTGTATTTTCCAGTTGTGATGAGGCAAGAACTTTCTACTCTCCTGAACTTCTTGACATGCAGCTGTTGAGGTTACTGGCAACCAAAGCAGTTGATGGGGAGACTCCTCTCCATATAAATCAAGCATTTTCCATTCTCAGCTCTTGACCAATTTCCTTTCTATTGTGAAGCAGACCAGTGAGCACTGAGACAATAGTAAAAGTGTGAGGATCACTCCCCCTTTCAGAGTCATACACAGGTTAGTTCCTCAGGGAAATGGTTTGTGACTCCTCCAG
This sequence comes from Vulpes lagopus, assembly GCF_018345385.1. Classification (NCBI taxonomy): domain Eukaryota; kingdom Metazoa; phylum Chordata; class Mammalia; order Carnivora; family Canidae; genus Vulpes; species Vulpes lagopus. Next base: position 14,261,259 of record NC_054842.1, read on the forward strand.
CTTAAACTAATCCCTCCTCTCCCAAAGAAAACCTGAGGAGCATTTAGTTTATTTCACCTATTTTTAAAATGTTTAGCCCATTCTGACATGGAGTGCATTATAATTATTCATTGTTTTCTAGAATCCCATCCCACCAATTGTGAAGTCCTTGGAAGCATAGATTATTCCCTTTTCAACGTGGAACCACACTAGGTGCCCTATAGTACTTAATGTATGTTTCCTGTCTTCAATAAAGGGGAAAAAATGAGAGTATCTGGTTTTCTAATCCAAACCTTTGTTTACAGTTCTTCACAGCTATTAATAAAACCTGAAAATATACCACGTGTTTAGAGAAAGCATGAAGAGTTGCTTTTTGAAAAAAACATAGCTTTGTTTTAAATTACAAAAATAATATATGGTAACTGCAGGTAGAAAAAAATATGAAATAAAGATAAGCCAAAGGCAGAAAATAAAGATCCTTCCCTCTCTCACCCAAAGATAATCACTTGTTAACATTTGGGAGCACATCCTTGCTGTAGTATTTTCTAAGCTTCACTTTACGGGTGAAGAAACTGAGGATTACAGAGATTAAGTAGTTGGCAAAGGTCACATAGCTAGTAAGGGAGAGAGCCCAGGTTTAAACAGAAGCCTGTCTAGCTTCAGAGTCTGCACTCTAGAATAAGTTGATCAAAGGAGTTGATCCTAACCACTTGACCAGCCTGATCATCACAGTATTTTGGGTGACTGAAGGCTGATTAGGGCCTCCCCTTTGCTATTATTACTTCCTCATCTCTTACTCCTTAATCAACCCATGGCAGTCACCTCTCCATTGGAAAGTTCTTTGGCTTGGCACACATTTGTTTTCAACTTGTACTACTGGTGGGCACATTCCACTCAGTGGCTTACCTGACTTCTTTCTCTATTGCCTTGGATACTACTAACATGCTCACCTCTCTTCCTTAGCATTCTCTCTTCTTTGACTTTCACGTTGCTTTTGCATTCCTAGATCATTTGGGGGACTGGATAATACCCCCCAAAATTCATGTGTTGAAACCCTAACCTACAATATGACTGTATTTGAAGATAGGAACTTTAAGGAGGTACTAATAATGGTAAATGAGCTCATAAGGTTAGGGCCCTAATTCAAGGTGGCTGATATCCTTAAAAAAAAAAAAGAGAGAAAGAGACACCTGGAGGAAGAGAGAATAGGCTATATGAACACAGTGGAAAGCAATTATCTGCAAGCCTAGAAGAGAGGCCTCCCAAGAAACCGAACCACCAACACCTTGATCTTAGACTTCCAGCCTCTAGGACTGTGAGAAATAAATTTCCATTGTTTAATCCATCCAGTCTGTGGTATTTTGTGATGGCAGTGCTAGAAGACTAGTACACTCCATTTCCTGCTTGTCTAGCTGTTCCTTCTTAATAGCTTAACAGGCTTATTTTCTTCTACTCATGGGTCAGATGCTAGTCCCCACCAATTCTGTTCTCTGGCCCTTTCATTACTCCTGGTAGCACAGCTCTTTCTATGGCTTTGCTAATATATGATGATTTCCAAATCTAATCATCAAGCTCTAATTTCTCACCTAAGCTACCATTATTCCAGTTGCCTATTTGAGTCTTCATGGGATGGTCCACTGGCAGTACAAACACTCATTATTCTAAACTTGGGACTCCAAAATGTAAGTCCCCTTGGTACATTCCCCTTATCAAAAACAGCTCTATCTCCAATGGGTAATCCAATCCAGAAACATTAAAAATCAGGTTAGAGTTTGCGTCTACTCTACCTTCCTGAACTCAGTAGGTATTGGGATCTGTTTACCTTCTACATATCTCTTGAGTCTGTGCTGTTCTCATCCCACCACCATGTTTTAGTTCTGTCTCTTGGTACTTCACAGAGGATTTCTTCAGTTTCTTCATCTGCTTGCCTTTCTAGTTTTACCACATCCCACTACATCCTCCTCTGTGACCAAATATTCCCCTCCAAAAACACAAGAATAACAATCACATTTAAAATTATCCAACTATTTCCCGTTGCCTTCGGGATAGAATTTCAACCTGCCATCCATCCACTTATGCATTCCACCAGCATTTGATCCTCTACTATGACCCAAAAACTGTGTTAAGCACTGAAAACATGAAAATGTAATCCTGGCCTTAATTGAAGGGTATTAGGCTGTCCTTATGATCTAACGTGAAACATAGATAAGGAGACAAATAATATTAATAAATCTGATAATATGATTGTCGCAATGGTGATAAGCTCAGAGTACCTCAGGAGCAGGCACTAGAGGCCATGAAGAGGCCTAAGGGTGAGAGAAGGCTGCCTGCCAGAAGTGTCTTTTGAGCTGAACCTTGAAACATGGCCAGGTGAAGATATGAGGAAGGGTGTTGCAGACATACAGATTGGCAGTGCAAAGATAAAGGGGAGTATGAGTATAGAGTGGGTAGGGAAATACGAAGACTTCAGAATGCCCAGGGTATAGATTTGAAGGGATTTTTGATTATATTTTTTGGCCCCAATTCTGTACCCCTTGCTGAATTCATGCTATTTTGCCTTGTGAGTGTGGAGTTCCTTCTGCTAGAGGCAAAGGATTCTTACCGGCAAAAACTATCATGGGACTTGTCATGGGGTGGGAGATGAGGAGGGCAATACAGCTCTAATTTAGATTTTTAGTATTATCTACAAATTTATGTATGCGGTTACAGAATAAGGCCATTGCTTGCTTGCACAAAATTTATTTTTCCCCTTTCTACTTTGCCCTCAAAGTCTAATTTTGTTGAGGATGTGGATTTAACCATATCTTAGGTAAAGAGCTCATCCTTGTTTGTGGGTGAGTATGGAATCCAATTCTGGGCAAAGAAACTTAAGAAGTAATCAAGTTGGGGCTTGTGAGAAAGGTTGCTTTCCAAGGAAAGGCACTCTACCCACTCCTGTTTCCTACCTTTGAACATGATTGGGGGAGGGTAAAACAGTTAGAGGTGATATAATCGCCTTTCAACGATGACAGGAGGCCAGTAGAACCACTGAACCAATTCACATAACCGCCTCAACTTGGACATTATCCGAGTATGGTAAGATAGTCTTCACAAATGGCTGTGATTCCCTTCCTTCCTTCACTGACTTACAGTTCCTCCTCACATCAAGAGGTGAGATGGAGCTTATTTTCTCTTTCCTCTCTCCTTGAATCTGGTCTAGCTGTGTAACTTGCTTTCACCAACAAAGCATGGTTGAAATGATAGTGCCTATTCTATCTACAACTAGTCTCAAAGAGAGACATCTCTCAGATATCAGTTACCAGGTAAGAAGCCTGAATACCCTGTAACTGTCATGCTGTGAGGAAGCCCAAGTTAGCCACAGGAGAGGCCACGTGGAGAATGAAATCTCTAGCCAACCATCAACTATTCCAGTCTTCCTGGTGGAGGCACCAAATTACGTGAGTGAAGAAGCTATCTTGGACTTTCCAGCCCTAGCAAATGCCAGAGGGAATAGAATCAGCAAGGTGACCCCAGTCCAGATTGCAGAATCACGAGACATCACAAACTGATATTATACAAATCGTTAGTTCCAGTCAAAATTATTTCAAACTAACAGGGAGAAGTCCACTAATGAACTGGAAAGAAGAAGATGTTCTAGTCACCACATGGCTGTCAATTTGTGTACCAAATACAGAATCACGTCAATTATGAATTAAGAACTGCATGATTTCTCCAACTGTCTTGAGACTCATTCAATTATATTTGTATTCATAAAGAAATACGTATTCACATGTGATCATACATTGCAAACATGTACCAAACTTCTGTGATTTTATTTTAGTAGTTATCCATTTTTAGACATAAACGTGAAATCTCAGAACCCAAGAGTGGCCCAGGATAGCTTGAGTTTGAGAAGCCATTCTTTTTCATGTCAGGCTAAAGAGTTTGTATTTCATACTTCAAGTGATAAAAGACATTGAAGGAGGTTTTGATTAGGGGAGAGAGATGATCAGAGCTATTCAGATAAGATTTTCAAAATAGGAATGAGAAAGTCTGAAGGATCCATCTGAGGGCGTAAGAGTAAGGCAGGAAAACAAGTGTGAAATAACAAATCTGAGCCAAAGGAATATGGGAATGGAGGGAAATCAATTGAAAAGAAAGACAATAAAGAATTCCATTTGGGGGATCCCTGGGTGGCGCAGCGGTTTGGCGCCTGCCTTTGGCCCAGGGCGTGATCCTGGAGACCCGGGATCGAATCCCACATCGGGCTCCTGGTGCATGGAGCCTGCTTCTCCCTCTGCCTATGTCTCTGCCTCCCTCTCTCTCTCTCTCTCTCTGTGACTATCATAAATAAATAAAAATTAAAAAAAAAAAAAAAAAAAAGAATTCCATTTGGCAGGAACTGGTGTCTGAATTCAAATAGGACGAAGCAGAGAGATATTCTTGTAGAAGGTGGGTCCTAAAGCATCTATGCTCAATAACTGTAACCAACATGGGTTGCCCTGCACATCTATTATTATGTGCTACAAGCACAAAGTGGCTTCTTTGTAGCATGTGGATCCAGCAGCTAGTCTCCACTGGGCTGGAATTCTGACTCTGTTGTTACTTAATCTCTCTGTGGTTCAGTATCCCCACCTATAAAGTGGGTATGATAATACTACCTACCTCACAGGAGTGCTGTGAGGACTTTAGGCATTTATTTATAATAATAATAATAATAATAATAATAATAATAATAATAATAAAACACTTTGTCATTAGGCATTTATATATAATAATAATAATAATAATAATAATAATAATAATAATAAAACACTTTGTCATCTGCCGCCATTGCACTTGCTACCCTACAGCCTCCCCAACTGAACTGTGACATTCTTGAGGTGATGGCTGTGTTTTTCATACCATTAGCTTCCTGTGCATGATCCATGTTTGTTGCTCAATAAATACCTACGAATGATAAGATGATTCAATGAATAAACTCCATAATATAGAATATTCAAGAACTAAGATACTCCAGATTAAGGATCTGGAAAATAAAATCTGTAACCCACTAAGTGCCTGGCTAGCCAAGGAGTTTAGAAATGCTCACCATGGAATGTAAACTACAGCATAAACTTAAAATTAAAGATCTTAGTGAGAAATGCTTCTTATAGGTGAAAATGCTACAAATAAATGAAAATAGATTTTTATCTCCAAAGAGAATTTTTTTTAAAAAAGATTTTATTTATGTATTTATTTGAGAGAGAGACAGCACAAGCAGGAGGAGGGGCAGAGGGAGAGGGAGAAGCAGACTCCTCGCTGAGCAGCGAGGCAGACGGGGTTCCATCCTAGGACCCCAGGATCATGATCTGAGCCTAAGGCAGACGCTTAACCAACTGAGCCACCCAGGCACCCTGAGAAGATTTATGAAGATTTATTTTGATAGTTACATTAATCAGTTTCATCCTGGTAAGTGTTCATCGCTAATTTTTAAGTTTAAAAAAAAAAAAGAAAATCGCAATTAAATTGCAGAAATGCTGGATAACTTCAGTCTTGTTTTAACATTATTTTCTCAGCTCCAAAATCATTCAGTTGAATAAGTAGCTGTTCACCAAATTATAAGACTTGAAAGTTAGACACTTAATCAAACGTAAATTATTGCTTTAATTACAACAAACTGTTTTAATTGTTCATTTCACAAAAGTACAAAATTACTTAACAACACTGGTTCATTGACTTAAAAAATTATACCTTAAGGTGGATTTATTTAGTTGGTTTCAGAAAAATAATGATATAGCCATATTAAGAGCTACGTTTAATTTGTACTTTGATCCCGTGGTATTGCACATCTTAGAACATGTAATATGCATGTGTGCTAATTAAATTCAATGAATATTTGAGATTTTCTAGTGAAACTTTTGTACCCTAGTCAAAGATAAATAGCATGAGAGTAATGGTAGCATCTAGGAAGCTCTTATCAAAAGACAGCACCCATCTTAGATCAATTCCAAGTTTGTTAAGTGTCATAATGGAGGTTAGAAATGAATTTTCACTAGTGAAATGATTGCAGCTCAACATATGTAAATTAACTGAAAGAAGGGAGCCCTAGGCCTAACCCATTACCCTGTATGTGGACACTTTGGGGAGATTCTGACCCTTGACCTCAGATTAATTGAACCCTACTGCTAAAAAAAATGGTCACATTTTCCTGGAGTGACTATTTCCTGCCAAATACTTTCAGGGTGTGTGAAAGGACACAGAGCAGAGTCTTAAGCTTTCCTCAGAGGAGATCAACATTGGTTTGCTTAACAAATATATGTATGCGTAGATGAATTCAAGCTGAGACTTACTTCCATTGTTAACTGTTACCGGTAGCAAGGAACTGGGGAGACCTCAAGTTCTCAACCCATCTCTGAGTTCTCCTTTCTACCAAACACAAACAAATATTTGGCAATGACAAAATGACTTGAGTCTGTTCACAGCAGTTCTATAAACGCAGAAGCTTTAGATTAACTGCTAAGGATGATTGCAAAGAATATTTGGTAGCACAACACTTATGCTTTAGTGTATCAAGGGTGAAGAATTCACAGTGCGATATGTGCTCTTGCATAATCATTTGCGAAAGTCTCGAGAGGTTATTAATTATTAACTCACTGAATCATTGGAAAAGCATGTGCCACTTGTGCCTTCAGGCATTTCAAAGGGTTGCCTCCTTCCTGAAGTTGACAATAGACGTACTGGTTCTTGTTTAGAATTGCCATAGTAAATGCTTATCTCCAAGTCATAATAACATGAAACCATCTGCTCTGTGCATGCAGTCATTCCTCACCTAAAGGCTATCAGAATGTTCCCAGTTCTTTAGGATTCCACAGGAAGTAGTTCAGAGCGGCTGCCTTTGAAATTTATCATTATCATTTTGCCTCCCTACACAAAATAAACTCTTGAAAGACAATTAAAACATTGGGCTATTTTCCCAACACTTAATGTTTTATTTGACTGATTTTATAGACACCTTTTATTATGTTCTACTTTTTTTTTTTTTTTCATCTCAGCCATCTGCTCTCATGAAATATATTTGCTTCTTTTATGGAGAACACCCGTATTCCCTAGGACATTTTTCTCTAAGTAAAGAAAACTAGATCATGGTTTTACCATAGAACTTTTATGGGTTTTCAAATCATATCTTTAATGTAAATGTCTTTTACAGAAAAATAACAATTCTGCACATAGAATTATACTTCTGGGTGAAGTGTACAATCTCTAGTCAGACCTAAAAATAATATTGGTGAAGCATTTTCCAATGTACAAGAGTCTCTGCACACACAATCTTATTTGCGTCTCATGGAAACCATGAGATGTAGACAGGGCAGGAATTATTAACTCCATTTTGCAGATGATGAAAGCGACATTCCAAGTCATCAGTGACTAGCCCAAGGCTGCATAGCTAGTAAAAGCCAAAACACAGATTGGCTACCGGACTTCTTTCTTCTCTTCCTCAGAGACTTCTTAAACCTCTCTTTTTTGCTAACCTACACATCTCTACACCGGGCTCTCACCTCTGTCCCTAATAGAGGATATACTGATATGCCTAAGTCCACCCTCAAAGTCCAAGCACTGTCACTTGCTTCCTATCCAGAAGGGGCTAGAAGTGTCCTGGAGCCAGAGTGCCCTGGGAGCATGGCTACAGCCCATGAAGCAGGGTGAATGAAAATCAGTGGACAGTAGCTTCACACATACTGTGGGACTGCCTGTCCAGAAGAGTCATCCCTGAAAGAGTTGGAGTATGGGGTAGACAGAAAAATCCTGGTGAGAGGAGGGGAGGGGGATGCCATTCAGCTTAACTCCTGTTCTTGGCATTCCCATCATGCCCTCAGGGTTGCTCTCTCCTCACTACATGACATCTGATCATTAGGATCCTGAGGTCAGTTCTTGAACCAGTGAATGACCTTTTAGAATGTGATTTTTTTGCTGCTGCCTCATAAATGTGGCCTCTCTCTTCTCAAATGTAAGCCTACAGCATACTTTTCTCCAAAACCAGAAATCCTAATCTGGAATACATGGGATTTTCCACGATGTGCAAAATTTTGTATGTATTTATATAAATGTGTTTTTCAGAAGGGGAGATCATAGCTTTCATCAGACTTTCAAATGGATTTGTGATTTAAAAAAATGCACTAATAATATTTAGAATGAGTGATAGATCTGGGAACTGGACCCAACCCATCTCATTCTAGAGTCCTTATTCTTGACCCATTTGCTGATCTTTCACCTCCTAACTGGGAGACTCTGAGCAGTTTATCCAACATTTCTGAGCCTGATTGATTTTAACTTTAAAGTCAAGTTGATAATCACTTCAGACTTCCACTTTGAAGAAGATGGCACAGATCCACTTTTCCCTATTCCTCCTTGCTAAGTACTACTAAAAACCTTGGACACTATATGTAAGAAAACATAGGAAGACCATGAAAGGTGGAGAGAAGTAAGACCAGCTAGGGATTTTGAACTGAGGAATCACATGGTGGTGAATTTCACAATTCCTGCCTCCCCTCCTCCTAACCCCACCCCCTCATTAAAGCTTATACTTGGAACTTAAAGAAGCCAACAACATGGAATCATTAATAGGTAAGACAAACAACAACAACAAATAAAACAAAAACCTCCAACCAAAGCCTCCTTTCTTTAGCCAAAAGACTAGAAAAGAGGCAATCTATGAAAACAGAAAAATTTTAGACAGTAACTGCTATACTCCAGCAAAATACCACATAAAATATTATGGCTCCACCTCCAGTCTTGCTAGCAAAAACCAAATGGGAAACTTAGATTCCCACGCTTGTGAAGTTGGAATGAAGGACCCTAATACCCCCACCAAGATGTGTTCGAGAAGGCCAAGAAGGCTCTCTTCATCGTGTAGAGAGCCCCATTCTGCTCCTTCCTGCTTCTGTGCAGTCAGTGGAGACCATGTAGAGAGCCTGGGCTTCTACCCTATCCTGCAGTAATAAGGTGTCTCTACACCTCCCCAATGGGGTGGTGCCAGAGGAGAACTCCTGGAGATTCAGGACTTTTACTATCACCCAAGAGTAAAACAGCCACTTCTACCATCATGTCAATAGATACCACATCGGAGCTAGAACTCCCACCTGCCCCCAGCAATGAGAATCTCCCCACCCCAGAATCGGGTGTCAGGGGAGGTCAGTTGGGCAGCGTGGACTCTGACTTGTAGCTGTCAGTAACAGTATGGTGCCCCTCAAGCTACTGGAGCAGTATTGAAAACAAAGTACATGCGTGCACACACACACACACACACACACACACACCAAAAACCCTAAACAGAAGATTTAAATAAGATCCAGAGTTTCGAATCATAATTTAAAAAGTCCTGGTTTCCGTAGGATGTCACTCATACCAAGAACCAGGAAGATCCCAAACTGAATGAAAAAAGAGAATCAATAAACGCCAATACTAGAATAATAGTAATATTATAATTATCTATCAAAGATTTTAAAGTAGCTATGATAAAAATGCTTTAATAAGCAACTGGGGATATGCCTAAAAATAAATGAAAACATAGAAAAACTCAGCAAAGAAAGATAAAATTAAAGAAGAATTATATGGAAATTTAGAACTCAAAAATATAAAAACTGAAATAAAAAGTTTATTCAATGGGCTCTTCAGCAGATTAAAGATGACAGAGGAATGTATCAGTAGATTAGAATAGAAAAATAGAAACTACTGTCCCTATTTTCAGATGACATGATTGTCTACATAGAAAATTCCAACAAATCTACAAAGACATTCCCTAGAAATAGTAAGTTCAGCAAAGTCACAAGATATAAGGTAAACATATAATTATTGCTTGTATTTCTATATACTAGCAATGAACATTTGGACACTGAAATGAAAACTGCAATGCCAGTTACATAGCTCAAAATTGAAGCACATAGATGTAAATTTAACAAAACATGTATAGAATTTGTATGCTGAAAAACATACATCAATGAAAAAAATCAGCAGAGCCTAAAATACATGGAGAGACATAACCAGATCCACTGAGTCTACTGAAAATAGTAAAGATGTCAATTCTCTTTAAATTGATATACAATTCTCAATCAATTCCTATCAAAATACTAACATGATTTTTGTTGACTTAAGAAAAATATTCTAAAAGAAGAGAATTGTTCTAAAATGTACATGGAAAGGCAAAGGAACTTGAATAGCTAAACCAATTTTGAGGGACGCCTGGGTGGCTCAGCGGCTTAGTGCCTGCCTTCGGCCTAGGGTGTGATCCTGGAGTCCCAGGATCAAGCCCCACATGGGGCTCCCTGAATGGATCCTGCTTCTGCCTCTGCCAGTGTCTCTGCCTCTCTCTCTGTAGCTCTCATGAATAAATAAATGAAATCTTTACAAAAAAATAAACCAATTTTGAAAAAGAATGATAAAGTGAGAGGACTCAGTGTATCTGAGTTCAAGTTACAGTAAATAATCAAGACTGTGTGGTGGTGGCAGAGAGACACATAGATCAGTGAAACAAAACCAAAATAAACCCTATTAAATATGCTCAAGTGATGCTTGGCAAAGATACAAAAGCAATTCAATGGAGGGAAGAAAGACTTCAAAATTTGATACTAAAACAAGTAGACTTCCATTTGTAAAAAACCAAACCAAACCAAATAACAAAAACTGCAACCCAACTCTCCTATTTTATAGAAAACTAATTCAAAATGGATCACAGACTTACATGTAGAAACTAAAACTATAAGAAGTTTAAAAAAGTAAGCATAGGAGGAAAAATCTTTGAGATCTGGCTCTGGTCTAGAGTTCTTAGTCTTGAGAACAAAGACACAGCCATAAAAAAAAATTGATAAATTAGTCTTCGTTAAATTTAAAATGACTACTCTATGAAAGACCCATTAAGAAAATGAACAGACAAGCTACAAGTGAGTAAAAATATTTTCCACATACCTGATAAAGAACAACTATCTATAATATATAAAGAATTCTCAAAACTCAACAGTAAAAAGCATTTAGGACATGGGCAAACAAAATGAGAAGACATTTCACCAAGGAAGACCTACAGATGGCAAATAAGTGCATAAAAAGATGGTCAATACCCGCAGCCATCAGGGAATTGTAGATTAAAGCCACAATGAGATATCATTATATACCTATGACTATAGCTAAAATAATAAATAAGGACACCGCCACATGCTGGTGTGGACATAGAGGAATTGGATCACTCTTACATTACCAGTGGGGATGTGAAATGGCAAGATCACTTTGGAAAACAATTTGGCAGTTTCTTAAATAACTAAATATGCAACTACTGGATCACTGAGCAATGCCACTTCTGGACATTGATCCTATAAAAATTAAGATGTTTGTTCACAAAGAAAAATGGACAAGAACGTTTATAGTAGATTTACTCATAATAGCCCCAAAGTGGAAATAACAGATATCTTTCAACAGGTGAATGATTAACTAAATTGTGATACATCAATACCATGGACTAGTACTCAGCAATAGAAAGGAATGAACTACTGGTGCATTTAATAACCAGGATGCATATCTAGAGAATTACACCAATAAGTAAAGCTTGTTGCAAAGAGTTATATACTACTATATGCCTCCATCCATGGAACATTCCTAAAATAACAAAAATAGAAGAATGGAGAACAGACTAAGCTGTTGCCAGGTGTTCAGGAGAGTATAAGGCAGTAGGGAGTGGGTGTGGCTAATAAAGAAGCAACATAAGGGGTGATACAAATATTCTGTATCTTGGCTGCATCAGTGTCAATATCATGATTGAAATATTGTACTATCGTTTTGCAATGTTACCATTGATAGAAAGCGGGATCTAGAACACATGGAATCTCTCTGTATAATTTCTTATATCTGCATGTGCATCTGTAATTATCTTAAAATAAAAGTTTAATTAAAAGAGTCATGTCTCACTCTCTATGTTTCCTTGTGAATCAAGTGTGATGATGTGTATGAAATATGTTATATATATATATATATAATTTATTATCAAACAGCACCAACTTTAAGCTTTTCTTTGCAGGTATTTGAATGTGATATTTAGTCTATTGCACTCAATGCATTTTCAAGCATTTAATTTTCAGGCTCTTTAGTGTATATAAATGAGAAATAGTTAATGAGTATGCAGGTCTGATTCTAACGATAACGAGAGAAAACCTCACTCCTGAGTTAACATGCACCATGTGGCTTTTGCATTTGAGGATGCTGTTGCCAACTATGTAATTAACTATCAGTGATACACCAGTGAATGGATTCCAAAATTGGCTTCAAAAACAATGGTTGGAGATCACTGGACAACTATCTTGCAGCAGTGTTTGGAAGATTACATAACAGAATGATTTTAATGAGTTGAGCTTAATCCCAAGTCTACAGTAGGTGTATAAGAAACATTTGTTGAATAAATGAATGACATACTACTAAAATAGTAGCAGACTATGCTACAATTAAATCTATGTTGGAATGTTGTGAAGACACCTTAAACTCATAATTCCCATCCCTGAACTTGGCACCTCTGCCCTTGCAATCAAACCAGACACTTCCCTTGTATTCTTGTCCTAGCAAATGACACTTCTATCCACAGATATTGATTATATCACACCAGAAATTTCAGTCTTTCTGGACTCCTGATCCAACTAGAAACCAAGTCCTTAGTATCTTCTTAATTGTCTACCATTTCCTGCCTCACAACCTCTGGCCTCCTTCCTTCCTTTGTCATTTGTCTTCTAGGTAATTTTGAATTGCCTCTGTCGTCAACACTCAGAGTAGCACATCCTATGGGAATTTTTCCAAATCACACTAGTCTTCTGTAGATAGCAACATTAAAAACTATTTATTGAGCTTTTGCACATACTACACACTGTATTAAGCTCCTTTCATACACTAACCAAATTTTGTTTAGTGAGCATTTTGGTTGTTTTCCCAAATCTATCTGGCCCATGCTCATCTCCACCTCCAGCTCCACATAACTTTTCCTTCCTGAACTTTCTTCCAATTGGCCCAGTCAATCAAGATAATTCTAACTTCCTTGTGACATTTACAGTTTTAAGATCATAATATGATAAAGGATGATACAATGTGAAGCTTAACACTTTTAACTCTTGGTTTGGGGTTAAAGGGAGGGAAGAAGTGAGGAGGGAGCTCTGGCAGCCTCTGGGAAACCACTGGCAGCCATCTTCTTACCATGAGGGAAGCCAGCCTAAGGACGAGATATAAGCACAAAGGAGGGAAAAGCTGAAAGGATTGCAGAAAAATGAGAGCTGATGATACTGTGAGTCTGTGGGTCAAACCAAATGTAAAACCTGCCTTAATTCTGAACTTCCCAATCTTGTGAGTCAATACATTCTTTCATTATATTTGAGTTGGGCTTTCTATTGCTACAATATAAAGAGTCCTTACTGATATAATCTTAATTACATTTTAAATTAAAACTTATTCCAAATAAAAGATCACATTGCAAATTGTGTAAATATAGACTCTAGTCTGCATTACCCAGCTATAATAATAGCATTTATTACTTGTGCTCCTTTTCAGTTACAGTATTGAAGTATTATAATTCTATATCTAATTTTGTATTGCTTAGTTATAAACCATTTAAGAATTTTGGGAAGTGAAGTGTGAATATTAACCTAAAAAAAGAAAAATGAAATTTTATCTCTGTACAATTAATTCTCCTTTGGGTACCGTCAAATCATGATTTGGGCATAAATACAAATCCTTCATAATAAAGAGAAACAAGATTAGTGTTTCATTGCAGATAAGGCTGGGATCCAGAAATCACGACTCTCCTACCTATGGCAGAAACTTAAATCCAATAATCCTGGGAGCTCTATTCCTTTCCTCAGAAATAAAATATTTGTGAGGAAATCTATTCTTTTACCTCTTGCATTTGTATATACACACACAAACATATCCACACACATGCATTTATAATTATGAGGGTTTTTTTCCTGATGAAGGCAGAAATTTGAAGTTTTAAGATCTTGATGTTGTATTTGTTGAAGGAATTACTGAAACCTGGTAAAAATTTCTGGTAAGAGCTTATAAAGAGTTTAAGAATCCTGAAATTCTGTTTATTTGGGGAATCTGCCTTTGGAAAAATTTAGAGATTTGTTGGGGGAAGCAGTGGAGATGCTACTTGAATATTCTGTTCTAAAAGTGAAATCCCTATATAAAGCTTGCAGACAGGGAATAGGTATTTAAAAGGGACAAAAGCCACTCTTTGGCTGTTATGTTGAAAGAGTTCAACAGCCATAGGACTATTATTGAAGTTAGCAGCACAGTGCTGTGAAACAAATGGACTCTTCTCTTTGTCTTGATGAAAACTTGGCTCTCTTCTTAAGAGAGCTTCATAATCTTTCACAATCAAAATTTAACCATGGGCCAGTAATATGACTACTTGGTCTTGTTCACAAGTAGCTAAAATGACTTTAATGCCAACTGTCTACTTTTATCTGCTTTTATCTCTCTGAGTCTTCCACTTGACTTTGCTCTCGATAAAGAATTAATGTTTGAGGGACAGCCCTGGTGGCTCAGTGGTTTAGTGCCGCCTTCAGCCCAGGGCCTGATCCTGGACACCCAGAATCGAGTCCCTCATCAGGGTCCTTGCACAGAGCCTGCTTCTCCCTCTGCCTATGTCTCTGCCTCTCTCTCTCTCTCTCTTTCTCTCTCCCCTCTGTATGTCTCTCATGAATAAATAAATAAATATCTTTTAAAAAAAAGAATTAATGTTTGAGCAAGTCTTCAAAAGGAATGACAGAGATATATAGAGATATAATAAATAAATAAATAAATAAATAAATAAATAAATAAATAAATAAATAAAGTGAATGGCAGGTAATGAGACCAGAGGTAGCCTGGCCTTATGATGAAGGAGTTTTACTTTGTCAAGACAGCTCTAGGGTGTCCCCAAGGAACTTATATAAGGAAGAGCCCCTCTGTGTGGTCAGATTTGATTATTCCCTTAATGGAGATTGATGCAGTTCTAAAAGAGAGTCTTCCTTCCCCCCAAGCCCTCTCCTATCCTTCCATGGCCTGGTTTACTTTCCATCCGCTATTCATTCCCCAGCACCAATCTGGAACATACTATCTTCTTTCATAGGCCAACAACCTCCAAAAAATTTTAGTTATCTTTATCAGTTAGAAAAAATGTGAAAAAAAAAAAAACTAATTTTCTCTCACATAGAATATGCCCTAAGGCTGCCCTACCAGGGCTAGCATGGTGGCTCTACAGTGTCTTATGCTTTTTCTGTCTTTCTGCTCCCATATCCCTTTTATGGCTTCTATCTTCATAGTGACAAGATGGCAACTGGGGCTCTAGCCATCAGATTGGAACCAAAGAAGGAATAAAAGGAAGGACAAGCTCAAAAGGGTTGTATTCTAGCATTCTGTTCTCACTTTCAAGGAAACTTCTCAGAAGTTCCATCCAACAACTTCATCTAATTATCCAGAGTGTAGGCCCTTGACCATAGATATGTACTTGCAAAGGATGCTGGGGAATGTAGTTCTTTAGCTGGACACACTACCACACCAAAAGATACTACAGAAGGAAAAAATACTATTCCTGCCAATTGGATTTAGAATTTTATTTTTTCTAGTCAAAACAGCCACAGTTCCTCTCTAAAATATTTAAATAATGCATCATCTGTTGTACATCTGTCCCTTACCAGTTTCCCAAAATGTATCTTTTCATGAATCTCTGTATCACAGAAGAATTTACTAAATAGCGTAAGTGGAGACAAGTATTTTTCTGCAACTACACACCTTCCCACATTGTCATTTGTTGTAAATTTGCCTCTTTCACATCTCCATCAATGTCTTCCGGGAATTTCCTGTAAGTTTGTCAGCAAAAGCCCTTTAATTTGGTTCCACATTGTGCTGTAATGTCATTTTAGCCATTTTTATTCTGGAAAGAAAAATTAAGCAGTTATAATTGTTGAATGACATTTTGTAAAACACTGGCTTGAGCATATGGTGACTTAAACTTCACTGGATATCCTGGATGTTTAGTTTTAAGTTGTCTTGTTAGTCATGTTTTCATACTAATATTAGCTATAAATTCAAGCTGCTTCCCTTAAGGAATTTTTGGCATGTTGCTGTAGGCCTAGTTTCTATGTTGTTAGTATGACATAGCCCTGTGACTTAAACTGTTCAGATAAGTACTACCAGAGATTTGATATAAGCCAAGTTTGTACTTTAATATTTCTAGTAGCCACAATAATAAATATAAAAAGAAACAGGTAAGATTCATCTTAATAATATGCGTTGTTTAACCTAATAGACCTAAACTATTATAATTTCAACACATAACAATAAAAATTAATGAGATAATTTATATATTTTTTGCACTAAGTCTTTGATTTTAATTATGTATTTTACGTTTATCATACATGTCAGTTTAAACCACATGTTAAGTGTTCAATAGTCACAGGTAACAAATGGCTATTGTATAGGTCAGCACAAGCCTATAATCTGGGAGATATATGCCTAGTTATATCCTGGAGATGGGGACAAGGGTCTTGTGGTTTTCTAAAATCAAGGTCAATTCCAAGGATACATTTCTCAGAAAATCCCCTTTAGGATTAAGTTGTTTCTCTATTGTAATGTAAGGTGGTGGTGAAGATATTTGGCTATTTGACCCAACTGTTCTCCCCCTCCCCTCACCCCCACAATGTCTCAATGGTCATTACAATTTCATTGGTGGAAATGAATCTCACTGATCTGGCTTAACTTCCTAGCATATACAAATAAGACCTCATATATTCAGCATACCCTCAATAACTATTATCCCAGAAACATCTTTGTCATTTCCTGAGTCCAAGACCACTTTGCTCTAGGTCTTCTAGCAGCCATTAAAACCTGACCTTTAAGGAGCAGCTCTTGCTGTGTGTCTTCCTGACCCAGATTTCCCAGTAAAGTCCATCCGCCTCCCTGTCAGAACTCAGGAAGTTTCAGCTACAAGTGGCAGAAAGACCTTATTCATACCATCTTCAAATACAAGGACTTACGCTGGTTCACACCATTGAAAGAACAGAGAAAGGGTAGGTGCCTGGGATGGTTTCATCATGCTTCCAGGCACTGTCTTGGGTTGGATTCCAAGGGAAGAGAATGTGAAACAACCATTTGAGTCCATGTGGTTTATGGAAAGAACTTCCAGGAGAAAAGGGGGTGAGTCAGTAAAGAGGCAGGGAAAGGAGCTAAGCAGAGACATGATATCAGCAGGATTGGCTTCTGCCTGGTTGTTAAGGGAGCTCTCTCCCGAGCAGGGATTGTACCACAAAGCTAGTCTTACTGTGAGTTAAGAAGGTACCCTTTTGTATCCCTGTGCTAGTCAGTCATTTGCTGTAGGTTATTTTAAGGATGGAAGGGGGTGCATGACTTTTGGGAGGGGACAGTTGGGCATCTCATCCCTAGAGAGTAATTCTCAGGAGAAAACAATAGCTGTTAGCTCTTTGCAGCCAACACTCCTGGCAGTGGCATATGTCAGTAGGGTAAAGTACAGGGCAAGGGCAGGGTACCCACAGCAACAACTGTTTGATTTTTCTCTGCTTCTCTTGGTTATATTCTCCTCTATGTATGGATTTTGTCTTCAGCATTTGTCTCATTGTCTCATGATGGCTACTAGCAACTCCTGGGGAAACCGACTTTTCAATTCATATTCCTGAGTAGTCAGAGGACTAGTATCTGTATGAACCTCACAAAGGAGTTAGGAAGAGTCCCAGAAGCACCCAGCGATTTTCGCTTATTGTTTATTGGCCAAAATATAATCACAGGATCATTCCTGACTCTTTCATTAGCAAAAAGAGTGGGATATTACATTGAGACCAATCGGATTTACACCTGATCTGTGGTCACTGCCCACCCAAGGAGAAGTGGAATAGATAGATGATGGTGCAGCAGCCTCCCGGTATACAACTCCCTCTGAGAGAAAGCCTGAGAGATTGGTTTCTGTTAAAATGTAAGTAACTGTTAATGGCTTCTAGGAAAGTGGTCTTTTCAGGGACTTTTGTCTCTTATGACACAAAAAGGAGAGGATTCAACCAAGAATATTTTCACAGAACTTAGTGTCACATGGTACAAATGGGAGCCATTGCAACTTATGTTCCTAACAAGTTAGTAAAAGAAACAGATAGAAAGGAAAATTTATACAATGTAATATTATACATTATTATTGTAATTATATTAATATATTGTAATTATGTATATATGTACCTGTGTGTATATATATAATATATATATAGTTAAGGTTAAACTGTAGATGAACTGAAATTGTCAATGATTACCAGATCTCTATCATGTAAATAAACTGTATAACTGTACACTTATGTGTTTGAGTACATTTATTCCCATTCACTCTACAGAGTAAAACAGATTGCAACATGAATTAGATATCTTGGGTTTTGTTCCCACCTATCCTGTTTACTAGTTGTGTGATCCTAGGGAACTGACTTCTCTGAATTTTACTTTATTTCCATAATAAAAAATATGTATACAGTTTTCCTCCTTAGATAGAGATAATATGACATAATGAACTAATGAATATAAAAGTCCTGTGAAGAATATGCTCACATATTTTATGATCTCTTTATTTCAATAGGAAATTGATTTGGCGGCCTTCTGTTCTAGAACATTTCTATGGCTCCAATAATGTTCCAGGCACTGTGCCTGATACTTTTTTTTTTTAATTTTTTTAAATTTATTTATGATAGTCACAGAGAGAGAGAGAGAGAGAGAGAGAGAGAGACAGAGACATAGGCAGAGGGAGAAGCAGGCTCCATGCACCAGGAGCCCAACGTGGGATTCGATCCCGGGTCTCCAGGATCGCGCCCTGGGCCAAAGGCAGGTGCTAAACTGCTGCACCACCCAGGGTTCCCGAGCCTGATACTTTTACTTGTAGACATTTAAGTACCAAATATAGGACCTATGTGTGCTAGGTTTAGCTTCCATTTAGCTTCCACCTTGTTTGCTGGGACATTTGCTGTTGGAATTCTGGGCTATCATGTAAGAAATCTGATCACCCTGTGGTTACCATGATGGTAAAGTCTTGAGAAGAAATCACAGGGAGAGGCCTCAAGGCTACATCAAGAGGGATGCCAGTGAGCTTAGTCATTTGAGTCATCTCAGCTCTGGCACCAGACATGTAAGTGAAGAGCTCTTTAGGTAGTTACAGTGCCATCCATTCAAGTCAACTCTAGCCATTTGAGCCTTCCCAGCTGAGGTTCCAGACAGTGCAGCACAGACAAGCCATATTGGCCATACCCTGTTTCCTAACCATACAATTCATAAGCCAAATAACATAGTCATTGATACACCACTGCGTTCTGGAGTGGTGTGTTATGTAGTAACAAATAATCAGAACAGTTTCTCATTTGGTTTCCACGAACTCCTATAACTATATATATAAGCCCATTTTTTATAGATGGAAACTAAGAAAGAACCTCAGTAAATGTTAGTCCTACCATTGATAATGGTAGATCTAGGATTGGAACTCAGGGTAGACAGAACCTTTGTTGTTTCTAACCACCACCAAGCTGACCTCTGAGGGAGGGCACATGTGTGTGTGGCCAGCCTGCTGAGTCCACAGGATGAAGCATCAGAAGGAGAAACATGTACTCCTGCTTCAGTGCTTATTTGTTTCCAGGCTGTCTGCAAGATGCTCATTTGGGGAGCTGAATCCCTCACATTTGTTATTATCTGCCTCAGACATCTTAATTAAATGCTTTGGAAGCCTGTACCATACAATCAAAACTCTAAGCACTTTTCTCTCCCTGGGAAAAAAATGTAAACTAAAATTCCTGTCCACTCTTCAAGCTATTGATTTCTGCTCTTGATTTGAACCTACTTTCTCTCTAAGAGTGCAAGTCCCTCAACAAGATAAGAATAAATAAAAGCAAGTTGGTGTACCTGTGTGAAAGAGGGAGGGGGAGAAAAGAAGGCCCTGATAAGGGCCTGGGTTGATGGTTCAATAGGAGAGGGGTTAAGGGACCTGAAGTCAAAACTTGTTTGAACTTGAAAAATGCATTCTTGAAACCCCAGTGGAAGGTCTTTATACTTTCACAGTGCACTTTGCTCTACATAGGGTCCCACAATAAGAATATAAACAGTTATGAGAGAGAACAAGAAAGCAAAGGAATAGTGTGTGAAACAGTGAGCATTTCATCTACTAATTTTTTAGATGGAAAAAGAATTTACTCCCTCAATTTTATTAGATAAGGGCCCAGAGAGCCATGTGGTGTTGCTAAGATGGTGGGTAGCCAATAGAAGCAGTGCCTGTGAATTCTCTATTCCGTATGCTTGCTCCCAAAGAGTCACCCAGCTTTATTTTTATATTGTTCCTATTTATTTTTATTCAATGGGATTGTTATGACTGATGTTTACTTTGCATAAAATTGGGCCACTTTAGTTCTGTGGGGCCATGTGATTGAAACGTATCTAAATTATCTATGGAAGGCTCCAGTTAGGGGCTTGCATATGTTATTTCATTTCATACAATTCCCTGAAGTCAGTTTCCATATCTTTATATTTACATGAAGAATTGACTTTTAAGGAGGTTAAGTTACCTTGACAATGGCAAAGCTCTGGCTTGAGTGCCCATTTATCTTCTCCCCAAATCTATGTTAATGCCACTGTGTCAGTGTTTCCTATGGTATTTACAAAATGATTTCAGAGAGTTCTAGGATAGACATAATACATACATTGCAATATTTATGTGTTGATTTTAGTGCACATTAGAAAAATAATATAAACACATTAAGTTCGAATATTCACAGATGTTATTTCTTATAATGTTAAGGTATTTATTTACATTTTAAAAAGCATATAAAATTAAAATATTTACAAAATAATCACATGAATAAAATGGCTTAGGCAAAAATATGAAGTGGTGTGTAGTGAAGTTGAAGTTTGAGAAACTATTACACTACACTGTCATGATATCATTGATGGCTATTGTCTATTGAAGGATTCCAAAGATTTCATTCAGATTTACTGATACTTAACACAGTGAGGTGTAGTTTTAAAGTCTATCTTATATTAAGGATAGCTCTTAAAGAAAATGTATGGCTTCCTTAAACTGTATCTGCTTAATTTAGTAGAAATGTATATCTCATGTAATCACAAAGCGTTGTTCTCAGTTGAGAGCACCGTCCATTCACCTATCCACTCATCCATCCATCCATCCATCCATCCATCCATCCAACCATCCAACCATCCAGTGGTGTTTATAGGCACCTGAAATATAGTAGGAATACTAATATGTAATATAATATAAATAATATATATAATATATACTAATAGTAATGAACATTCCCTGTATTATAGGAACTCATGCCTATTGGGGGAGACAATGCTGTAAACATTTATTTATGACATATTTGTTTGTGGGCAAAGTGCTATGGGATTAGCTGAGGAGCAAATAACTCTAACTCTCCAGGAGTGGGACCTCTGGGAAAATATCACAGTGCAGAGAATTCTATTATCAATAATAAGTTGCCACTAAATTTGTCAAGATGTGGGCCAGGTGAAAATCTGCTACCTATGTCTGATAAATTCTGAGAATCTAGTTTGGGATAAAGGCAGAACATGGTACTTCACAAGGTGAAAGAAAGATCAAGCATAATTGTCACCTGGAGCTTATCCTATTTTAACAGGATTTGGAGCTTTATCCTATTTAACCTTTCTTTACTAGATAAAATTAAATTTATCCTATTTAACCTTTCTTTACTAGATAAAATTTTCAGTATATTCTGAAGGAAAAAGATTCATAACAACGATGGTTTGAAAAGAAACACAGAGTTATGGATTAATACTTTTGAATCACATTAATGTACTCTTTGAACAAAGAAGAGAATGTATACCATTATATCGTTCACTCACAGTTATGAATAACAACATTACAGTTCATTTTTGAGGCTTAATTTCTGAAAATTTGTCCATGGCTTTATCAAAATTAATCTTCACACATTCCTGGAAAAAAGAGTGTACTTAGAGTTTTCGATCGATTTCATTCACAGTTGATTACAATACATACTTCATTAATTTCAATTTCCAAGGGTTGTTTTTACACTAAACAATAGGCATGGAAATAATTATGAAATACCTTAAACGGAAGGATAAGTTTGGCAGAAATTATAAAAAATCAATTTTATAGTAAATCCCCCAAAATACAACTAACCATATATTCATTTCTTCAAGATAATGTCACTGATTCTAGGGGCTTTAAACAAATGTCTCTGCAGTTGAAGAATTATAAACAGAAACTAAAACACCAATAAATGACAGAACTAGTCACTCAAGTTCTGTTTCTTGTCTTTGCAATCACTAGACCATCGTTATTTATTTCCAAGTTACTATTTAAATATGATAATACATAGTATAGCAGAAGTTGGACATAGGAACTTAGCCTGAAACCAGCCCGAAGGATTTCAAACTGTCACTAACTTATTCTCAAAGTGAATTCATATATACCTGGATCTAGGTGTTCTGGGTCAGGCTGTCTAACTGAGGACTCTCTGAGATTCATGTAGAAATAATAAAAATATGCTAAATTTCTGCTTACGCATATTATTTTAAAAATTCAGTTACGACCACAGCAATTGTTTAGAACTTAACAGCATACATTTTTTAGAGAGGAACATCTCTAGGTAACTGACATTATTTAGATTTGCTAGTGCATGTGCATGAATACAACGTAAGCTGACTTTTAATCAATTTTATCACTGTTTTAGCATTGTTTACAGGCACTGCATCCGTTTTATTGACTGCAACGGGGGCCAGCTGCTCCCTGGCCTGCCTGTGGTATGTTACTGCTCTTGGGCAACCTTTGTTAGATGGTAGAGCTGTAGCATGTCTAATCAGGCCCTGGGAATTGGGCCTGGCCTTTCCCATAAGACTAACCATGTAGTTAGTAACAGTAACAGTAAGCCTCTAATCCCTGGTATGAGACTCACAGTTTACTGGGAGACAGCAGAAGCATGCCAGGTAAGGAATCCTGCTCATACATCCTGCCCTCTGGGACTCTCCCTCACCTGTGTCTGGAATGACACCACATCACCTTCTCAACACAGAGGAGTCTGACCCTCTGAGTTCTGCTCATCATCACCCCACGAAGGGGTATGCTGAATCCATGGGGGGCTTGCAAGTTCAGTCAAGGCCTTTAATTCTTACCACTGCATCTCTGCATCTGGAAGTGTGCAGATGTTGGACTGCATCCAGAGACACACACTTAGATGGCCAGGCAGGCAAGAGTGTGAGTAAAGACGGCAGGGCACTCACTGTGCAAACCAGAGCACCCATATTCTGTTCAAAGGGGAGGAGCACCTACTTGGTTCTTGCCATTCACTGCCACATGCAGGTATAGTGTTATGGGATATTTAAAGTTTCCCCAAAAGATTAGTTATCTTGCTCTTCTATGTTAGATCACATATATATTTTTAAGATTTTATTTTTTTGAGAGGGAGTGTCTGTGTGAGAACAGGGGGGAAGAGGGGCCAAGGGAGAGGGAGAAGCAGACTCCCTGCTGAGAAGGGGCTCGCTCCCAGCATCCCAGGATCCCAACCTGAGCCCAAGGAAGACATTTAACCGATTGAGCCACCCAGGCACCCTTAAATCACATATTTTTAATATTAGAAATTGCTTAAAAGCATTTAAAACCCTAATGAACCAAACAACATTTATCTGCAAGCCAGTTTATGAACTCCAAACTTCAAGAGCTTTTAGATCCTTGGGACTCTTTCGTGATTCTACCTTGCTGGAAAAGAAGAGGCTTGGCTGTCTTTCCTGGGTAGGGCATCCAAAAAGCGGTTTCTGGTCTGATGCCAAGCTCACAGCTGGGACTTTCATAAATCAATGACTACATTGTTGGTTTGGTCCAAATCTATTTAATCCATCCAGATCTCATCCACCAGGCTGGGAGAAAAGGGGATTACCTTTTATCAATGGTCTCCATTCTACAGCATGGCTTTGAGGTCCATTGGGGACCAGGTTGACTTTTTCTATTAAGATATAAATACAAATCAAAATGGAAATGAAGCAAATCGAAACTCCCAAACCAGACAGACAAAATGAAGGTATAAAATCTTTTCATACTAAGAAGACTCTTTATTTTTGTGGTGAAAGGTGAGGTTATACCCTTTTGGAAAAGGTAAATTAAGTAAGATCTATCTTTACAGTTTGCTTTTTACACACTCTGTGTGCATGCCTCTGTGCACGGGCGCATGCACACTAATATTTCCAGCTTATTCTTTGAACACCTCATTATTAGGGAATCTTCTTTCTTTTTTCTTTTTTTTTTAACTTACAATTTACTGCAGCTCATTGCCTGTTTCCGTTCTTCATCTTCTTTTCTTGCTTTGATATTTTTCTAAAAATATACAAAATATTATTTTGAAGAAGTTCTACAGACGACTCTTAAAGATTGAAAGAGACAAGAAGTCACTGAAATTAAGAAGGAAGAAAGGGAAGCAGGGGACCAAGAGAAAGCAAGGCAGGGGAAACAGAGCCTAAACAGAATTATTACTCATTGTAGTCATTAATCAAAACCATTGCTCTGTATTATCATGTTGAGTCCTGGTGGGCTTACCTCTGCCACAGAAACCTGTGCTCTCATTCTTTTGTTCAATGTTTCCATTGTAACAGGAGAGGGGACTTATTCAAATATAATACCATTTCTGGAGAAATTATAAAAAACATTGAAAGTTAATGTGTGCGAATTCTCTCATCTCCAATTTTCCATGCCATAAAAGACATTTTCATTTGCTTTGTTTGTTGTGAACAATGAAAGGAGAGGAGAGAGCATATTCAATTACAAATTAAACCTTTTCAGAAGAGGATTAAAAATGATCTCATAAACAGGCTTTTTAGTGCGAGGGCATAAGCTTTAACTTTGAATTGAAAAATCAATGCCACGTAGAAAGAGAAGCAAAGCATTTAATTAATCTACAGTTTATCCTTTCGTATTGTGATAAACAAAAAGAAACTGTAATTTTCTTGGGACCTTTCTGTTGAAGTTTTAGGAACAATTGCATGAGTTGAAAGGCTAATTATTACTGCAAAGGAATGCCTGTGGATGCTTTGCAATCACAGGAACAATACTGAAATGAAAGTCTCTGTGCTTGAAATTTAATCTCTCACACTGCTGTATCTAATACCAGAGTACCTGAATTTCAACCATTTGCAAAGTAATTCTTGCATTTGTCTGTACTTGCCTGTTTTTATTTAACTCCTGGAAAAAAAAAAAGCTTACATCAGTCATTTGAAACAATTATTCTAAAATATTGCCTCATTGATGAAAGGAACAAAGCATTCCTGGCAGGGACCAAGGAGTGATTTATATATAACACTTTCAATGAATATTTCACTTTCAATGAATACTGCATACAGAGACACAAGCCAAGAGAAACCAGAAATGTAATTTCAGAACCTGTATGAGCATTTCAGAGCTGAATGTCAAACAAGAATTTAGGAGAGAAAAAAAAAAATCATCATTAAAGACAACCAGGGATAATCATCCTTGTAACTTAATCTTTGCTCACATCCTTAATTACTGAAGTAGGTGTCTTTTTAGGGCAGTATTGGTTATACAGGATCTTGGTAGGTTTCCAGTTATAGGTCTTGCTTAAAATGCAGAAACTTGGGGCCCTACCCCAAATCAATGAATCAGAATATCTAATTTATGGGTCTGGAATAAGATCTAGGAAAATGAATTTTGGACAAGCATGCCTGGGGGATTCTGATGCAGATCACATTTTGGGAAACCCTACTCTACAGCTGCAACAAATTACCCATGTTTATCAGACATGTTGCTAGCAGCTAACTGCTTTTTAAACTCAGTATAGAAAGAGAACAAATATAGAGTTGCTCTGGCAAGGGCACGTGGTCATTCTAGGGACCTGTGGCCTTGACCTGCCCTCCAACCTGAAGAAGTTAATCAGAAAGTGTCCCCATGGACTGTTGAGAACCAGTACACCTTTCTCCTCAAAGCCAGATTCAACAAAGCTCTTTTATTTCCTTCCTTCCTGGGAAGAACTACAAAGTTGACATGAACATTCTTGTGAGAATTTCACTAATGTTTTTGGGGATTTGTATGTAATCAAGACTAATATGTACCAGGCAGCCCCAGCGACAGTCTAACCAGCTGTTCAAGGCCATCCTCTATTCTGATTGGTTATTACGCAGGCCATCAACACAGTTAAATATTTTATATCCGCAGTGTTTTTTTGTTTTATTGAATTCTTGTGGCAGGCAGCGATATCTAGCTGCTTAACAACTGTTCCTAGCCTCATTTTGCTTTTCTGCTTCCTACTATAAAGGTTCAAAAGTCACAGTTGCCTTTCTAAGCTTTCCCTGCGGCCAGGAATAGCCCCATCACATAGTTTTGAACAAGGAGATGGAAGGACAGTCTTCTGGAGTCCTTCTAAGAAGGACTTTTCCTCCTTGACGAAAGCAGAAGGGTATCTAAGGAGACCTTTCTTGCCATCCCGGCTACCCTCCATTTTCTGCCTTTGGAAGTCATCACATGAAGTGGAAGTAGCAGCAGCCACCTTACCACCAGGGCAGAGTCCAAGAGGATGTCAGACCCCAGTCCTCCACACCATTATAGCAGAGCTATATGGGGCCGCCTTTGGGCTTCTGTGCTTAAATTACAGGTCTCCTTGTGGTTTAGTATTTTTGTTTCTTTTACCTGAGAGCATTCTCACTGATGTTGTCTCCAACAAATCTTTCTTCATTTCTGGACCCTCTTCTCTTAGTGGGATATTTTCCCAGGTCCTGCCTTTTAGTAATATTCTGGAATTTCCAACAGGGTGACTGATGGTATAATTTGTACACACACACATACTTCAGATTAAGATCAGTATACTCAAGGTTAAATTCTGTAACTTGCACAAGAACTCAAAACTGTCTTTGTACTCATGATTTTATTAATTGATTGATAGTTGTCTCTCACTCTAAAATGTATTTAGGAAAACATACTAGTATTCACAAATTATAGGCACATTAAATTAAGGAATTAGGACAGAATCTAAAAGGGAACAAAGATTAGGACCTAAAATAAAGCCTGAAGAGGGGAAGATAGAAAAATCCATAATCTCAGGTCCTCTGTAATAGGGCCATACATTTGTTTTTAAACCAAATAGTAGTTATTCAAAGCCAACCAATTGTTCAGAACAATTGTAACTATTCCTGACCCTCATATCAGGAAGGACATTTTTTTCTGGGGATCCTTATAAATAGAGCATTGTGTAATCTAATCAGGTTCTGTGTTGTGGAATCCCTCAACATTCACCTATGGCATCCCACCAGGCTGTGTGGTCCTCTGTGAAGTTCATCAGCACAGCCCAAAGTGAAGCAGAGGAGAGCAAATAATCCGCCTAAATAGACTACCTAAAAAATATTGATGGAGCATACTAGGATAACCCTGACATAATATGAAGAAAGGGAATCTAGTTCTTTTTAAAAACAGTGCTGTGATTTTAGTGTGTTAAGAGCATAGACTCTGAAGCCGCATTGCCTGGCTTTGAATCCTAGATTTTCTTCCTATTAGTGACATAATTTTTCTATATGATGGTAATACTAGTACTTAGTTCATAGATTTTTGGGAAAAATGCATGTGTTACAGTGCCTGGCAATAGTAAATACTATGCAAATGTTAGTTATTGCCCTATTTCAGGCTTTGAACTAACCCATGTAAAATGTTCTATACCCAATTCCAATGTGGACAAGGGAGCACAGGAAGCAGTTCTTGGGCACCAGCTGGGTGTCCCACAAATTAACCCAATGTTGACACCATCTGTCTGGAGGTAATATCAGATCCTACAGATTCAGGATACAGTCCTGATTCCTCCCCCTCCCCCAATAAGAGCAGCTTCTGACACCAAGTCCAGTTTATTTCCTTTGCTCTGACTGACCATTAGCTATAGATCGAAGTTCTTATGACCCTTTCTTAGGTTCAATTAATTTGCTAGAGCAGCTCACAAAACTCAGAGAAGTATTTACCTACTAGATTACCAGCTCACTTTAAAAGAATAGAACTCAGGAACAGCCAGATTTCATATCTTAAGACCTAACCTTAGAAGTTCCAAAATATAACTTCCCCGCATTCTATTGTTCAAGCAAACACAGAGGTCTGTGTAGTTTCAAGGGGAAAGGGATCAGACTTCACATCCTTGCTGTCATCTCTGATCGATCATACCAAGTATACACCCTTCTGGTTCAATCTGGGATATGTACCACTGCATCGTTGCATGTGACCACATTCCTTCTTTAGTTCACAAGTGCTGTTGGATGAATTAATAAGCTTAAACATTTTTAGGATAAGATTTGTATTTGAGGACTTTGACCAAGAAATCATTGAGTACTAATCACTGAGTATTTTCTTAGTATCAATATAACCTAATTTGTACTATCAAACAAATCCAGGATTTCCTGATTTCAAGATTGGCTATCTCTACTTTCTCTTCAATAGATTGGGGAACAAGAGAATTCAAGCTTTCAGAACTTGGCAATTAAGCGCTTAGACATCTATTACCGGGCAGTCCCGGTGGCGCAGCGGTTTAGCTCCGCTTGCAGCCCAGGGCGTGATCCTGGAGACCGAGGATTGAGTCCCACGTCGGGCTCCCTGCATGGAGCCTGCTTCTCCCTCTGCCTGTGTTTCTGCCTCTCTTTCTCTCCCTGCATCTCTATGAATAAATAAATAAAATCTTTAAAAAAAGACATCTATTACCTACATGAAGGTATTTGATGCCACCAGAGATCACAGCTCAGTATCCAAAATTCAATACTAATCAGTGTGCCAGTTTTCGGACTTTGAAGGCCAAGTCTTTTGTAGGTCAAGTGAAAAGTGAATTACCTGTGTTAGAATCTTATAATAAAATATTATGGTGGAACCCATTGCAAAAATGCCTACAAATGAAAAAAATGCCAACAAACAGAAGAAACCATGAGAAACACAGAAATTTGGACTTAAGTAAGCTGTATAATAAAAGAAAGTGCAGAGTTTTGGAAGAAGACAACTGGTCTCATGTTTGTCGTTTACTTGGTAGAAGTCTCTTAGTGGAGGATCCCAGACTGAATTCGTCCTTCACACTACCAGCAGGGTAAACTGTTTTCCATATCGTTATTTTATTACTTGGGCTATGGTCATTTTGCCCAGAGTCTGAGCAAACTCTTACAGCAGATTGCTCAATAGCTAATATTTGTAGGGAGGACTCTTAGACAAGTCATTAGAACGTTATGAGATGGCCTTTATTAATCACAAATCAACCACATCAGATCAAGCTTGCCCTTGTTTTGACAAAGCAAATTCAGAGTGCACTTAATAAATGAATCTATTTTGTCATATATATTTTTACTCTCTAGAAGATATATTTTTCCCACTATGCACATACATATTCTCTACATGTTTCTTCATATTAATTTCTCCTCATTGCTGGCACTTCAAGAACTTTCAGGTTAGCCAACAAGTTGGAATGTTCCACAGGTCTCAGAGTAAGCAAATTGCTGTGTTTCATTCAGGAAATTCTGGACTTGAACTACAAATCACGGTTGGCTCTCTAGTTTAAAGGTCACCCTTACTCTTAGCAAGCTGTCCAAACACAATGCAATTTGAGACCCTCTGAGTTTTTCATTTTCCTATACGTCTTGCTTTTTGGTCTTGTGTCAAGGAATTATTCTCATTAGAACAATAACAACAAAAACCTTTTGTTCTTTCAGTGGTCTCTTGGGTAGTTTTAGTGGTATTGAACTCAGACATATATTTGCTGTTTCTTGAAACCGTGAATTTCACATCTCAATGGGATCATTATAGCTCTCTAGCATGAGATAAATCAAATTGTATGGCATTTGTTTGAAAGATTTCTAAAGAACAAAAGGAGTGTATGTGTCGGGAGGAAGGATGGGGGTGGATAGAATCTATTCATATCTCCAAGATCATGGAAAACTCCCTCTCCTTAAAATAGCTACCCTTTGTGGCAGGTACCGCTTGTTGCCTACCCCAAATCCATTTCCCTTCTTCCTTCCTAGCAGGATCCCTGATTTTGTGGAGGGCTGCAATGTATGTAGTTAAAAAGACCCATCTCCTAGAGTTCCTTTGTGTTATGGATCTGTTCTGTGTCTTGATTTTGACCATAGTTATATGAATCTGTGATAAAATGTCACAGAACCATATACACAGACATAAAAAAAAATGAAAACAGTTCATGAAAAAAGCTGGTGAAATCTTAATAGGGTTGGGTGTTTAGTAAAATGTAATCTGTCAATTTCTTAGTTTTGATAATGTGCTACAGTTATGGAAGATGTTACCATAGAAGGAAGCATGGTTAACTGGGACCTCTCAGTATTTATGCAACTTCTCATGGTTCTATAGTTATTTTCAAATAGAAACTTAAAGATAAAGCTATTGATGGAGACTTCTTTACAAATAAGAATGACCCAGTGACCCAACTTTGACCAATGAGAAAAGGCAGAATTACACAGATAGTGGTCCTGGGTAGGCTATTTTATCATATTTAAGGGGGGGCATAGTACTGCTTATATTTTCACCTTTGTTTTTTTAGCCTTCTTCCTGCATAGAACACACATATGGGGCTAGATATGTAAGTATGAAGTAGAAAGCTTGCATATGTAGATACAGTAGAAAATTAGAAGGAACTTGGTTCCTTTGACTCTACTATCCCAGAACAGCCTACTTTGGGGTTTTGTATCATGTGAGAAAAATATAGCCCTTTGTGTTTAAGACTGTTTTATGTTTTTTAATGTTGCATGTAATCTTAAATAATACCTTCTTTTTGTATGTAACCATGGTCACCAAATTGGGTGCCAATAGACTTTTATTTCATCATCCTGAGGAGAACTTTGAAAAATGCTTTGGACAGGGGCACCTGGGTAACTCAGTGGTTGAGCATCTGCCTTTGGCTCAGGTCATGATCCTGGGATCCTGGGATGGAGTCCTGCATCAGGCTCCCCGCAGGGAGCCTGTTTCTCCCTCTTGCCTATGTCTCTCTCTCTCTCTCTCTCTCTCTGTCTCTCATGAATGACTAAATAAAATCTTTTTAAAAAAGAAAGGAAAAGAAAAATGCCCTGGAGAACAGTGTAGGAGTCCTGTGTTCTTGTAGCAACCTATTCATGATCTATTGGTATTTGGAAGAGAAGCCCATTTTCTCTAAGATGAGAGAGTTGGACTTAACACTGAAAGATCTTGTTTGTATAATTAAAGAAAAACCTTGAACCAGGAAATGGAAAATGATGGAATCTAGGGATATGTTAAATCAGTACCCAGTAATCACAAAGTATTGATAGAGTAAGGGGAGAAATAAATTGATATTGGGAGAAGGGAGGCAGATTTAATCACTTTCCATAATTACTTATACTTCTTTCCTTTGTGAGAGAATAATCACTCCTGCCTATTCTCATAAATATCGCTGGGCTTCCTGGAAGAAGAGTAAACATGTTGTCTCACTGACTTTGGGCTTGGCCATATGATATGGTTTGACTGTGGAATATGAGAAGATTTGATGTATCTCATGTTCACAACAAACTTTCAGAGGCACCATACATTTTCTTCAGAGTTCTTGCTCTTCTATGCTATGAACATAGCCATGGCTCACATAATAGTTTCTATTCCTTTCTAGCATGCTGAATGAAAACACACGAACACACATACACACACACAGCATACGTACATCCTGACTGCAGTCAAACTGCAGTTGAGATATAACATGAGGAATATATATTTGCTATTGTAAGCCATGAAGGTTAGAGTTTTTGTTACTGCAGCAAAGTTGACTAGTACTGAGAGGAACCTTCAAGTCTTTAACAAGAAGCCATCCATGGAGGTACCTGCAAAAGTGCAAAAGCTATAATTTAAGGAGGAGATTGTGATTAGAAGCTGGAAAATGGGGTCAGGCACTGAAGAATGGGAACTTTAGCTCAGTTTAGTAAATTCTCTAAATTCCGCCAAACATTTCCTTTTTTATTATATGACATAATGGTTATAAGCAGGGGCTCTGAAGCCAGTTGCATGCATTTGAATCCCAGATTTTCCATTTGCAAATTGTGTACCCTTGGTCAAGTTACATAATGTTTTCTCTAAAATAGGGTAATAAACAGGATTTAACTCACTGGTTTGTATACAAGGAAAATTAAATGTACTAGCACTTCAAACAATGTTTTGTCTATACTGTGTACTCAATTGTTAGCTACTATTAGTATGAGTGGGTTTCTTTTTTCCATTATGCCACTTTACTCTGCTTTTAACTAAGACAGTAAGAAAACTACCAGAGCTGTGAACATGAGCACTGACCAATGGATAGACATCTAGAAAAAATTAGGGCAAAACAAATGAAAGCCAGAAAATCAAAACCATTGAAAAATGCCCTATATCTATCTATCTTCCTTTCTGTTTCTCTGTGAATTGGTCTCTAAAGAAAAAATGCATTTACCAAAGACAAAGGCAGACTTTAAACTGGTTTTGATTTTTAGCTGATTTGCTATTTTGTTAAATTGGAAAATTTGAATCCTACACAAAACTAGAGAGAAATGTACAGAACTCCCATGCATCTAGCTCCTAAGTATAGTATTCATCCACAAAGATCACTCTTGTTTCATCTAGGCCTTCTCTCCCTCTGCCCCACTAGATTATGAAGCCAAATCCCAGATGTTATAGCATTTGGTTGAATAACTTTGAAAAATCATTTACAATTATCTTTTTCTAATAAAAGATTGCATGTTTGGACTCTTAGAGTATTCTCATTATGAGTTACGTAGCATTAGAAAATTAGAATGTAATAATTAGCTGGTGGGTGGCATATCAGCTTGTTAAAATATAAAGTGTAGGCTGTGATCATGGTCTGGAGCCAAGAGACTGCCACACATGCTTCCCACATGGCTTCAGGGCACTTCCTTTTGGAGTGCACTGGCATGAGACAGATTTTAAAGAATGGCACTTTATAAAAGCTTAAGAACAAATTAATGCAAAACATCAATTCACTTTACTTCAATATATATTTAAAGACCACCAAGTATACAATATGCTTTCATATTTAAGAAAATAGGTGAATTCAAGATGGATTGTCTTTAGTGAAGGTTAGACACATATATGGCTAATTATAACCCAAGTTTAAAGACTTTTTTAGTATAGAATTCCAAACCAAAGGCTGTATCATCACAGAGGGTATGAATAATTTGAATTTGGGGAGATGAGGCAAGGAGAGACAGTTTCATAGAGGAAGCAGTTTTTAAATATAGCTTTTAAAAAATGAGTAGCATTTTGACAGGTGGACTAGGATGTGGGTGGGTAAAAGCCAAAAAACAAAAAAAGGAAAAAAAAAAAAAGAAAAAAGAAAGAAAAAAAGAAGAAGCAAACAATTAAGCAAGAAATTTTAAAATGTGTGAAAATATACCCAGAAATCAATGATGTTTGTCGTCCCAATTCTGGAATCTTCTTTCCAGTATTATGTAAGCCTAAGCATTGTCCCAGAAATTTGCTTTTTAATAGATGTGTCATTTGCTGGCATAACACATTTTCTGCATACTGATGAAACTTAATAGGCAGATCAAATAATGTAACACATATTCATTTTAAGTATTCCCATAAAACTGGAGTCAGCAAACTATAATCCTTGGGCCAAATCTGACCCATTGCCTGTGTTTGTAAATAAAGTTGAACTGGAATGTAGCCACACCCATTTGTTTATAATGTATGGTGCTACAATGGCAGACTTGGGTACTTATAGGAGACCTTCTAATCTACAAATCCTAACAGATTTACTCAGGGTCAGGACTAGGGTGAGACGAGGGAAGTATCTACAGTGCAAATTTAGGGTATCTACATGACACTCATGCTCCAGGGTATCTACATGACTCTGAGAGAACTTTAAATTTTGCAACTTAGATGCCTCCCTTGCCTTACCCTAATCCTGGTTCTGTATTTACTCTCTGGCTCTCTATAAAAAAGTTCTTCTAAACCCTGCTATAAAATAAAAGGCGTTGTAGCAGATTATATTCATAAATTATTTAGTTTTCCTGGGATGAGATGAAGACTTTTCATTCTCCAATGGACAAGAAGAGTGGGAAGTGATGGATCTAACTTTTGTTAACTATTATTCATTATTATTCATTATTTATGGCACACATCACTGAAGGTACCAGAATATGCCACTCGAAATTAGGTCACTTTGGCATAACAGTATTTTGAGCTACAGGCAATTTAGAGCCAACAGACACAGGAAAAGCTCTTTACCTCCTACTAACTGCCTAAAAATAAAGTATAAATTTCCCCTTTGCAAGGAAATTTACATTTCTAAAGGAAACTTCCATTTGTAGAGATGTGTCTGTACCAGGAAGAGAGACAACTCTTAACCATCTCTAATCTGCTTAGCAAGACAACTCTTATTTACCATATATTTCTTCCCCTCCTCTTCCCAGAACTTGCCTCTCCTGCACAGAAGCCTAAGATGAAATGAAAGCCTTAGTCTTCTGGCTGCCTCCTGGAGCCACATTTTCCTTTGTGACGTCTGGAGCATATGTACATAATTACAACTATTTATTATTATTTTTTATCTCTCTCTTTTGCTAATCTGTCTTTTATTAGTTTGATTTGCAGGCCTCAGTCATTGAACCTAGGAAGGTAGAAATGAAGGGGTTCAAGGCAAGTCTCCCCAGAATGTGCCACATTGCCACGTGGACTGTTTTGAGCTAAAGGCAACTGAGATGCTGTGGAGCCAAGAGGAACTTTGCCTCTAGCCTTAACTATCTAGAACAATCTAAATGGAGGAGTCTTTCCCAGAATTAGAGTTATTAGCAGAAATCAGTTTTAGCTGAGTGCCCCATCTGCATGACAGAGCACACATTGAATTACCAAACATCTGTTCTTCTTCTACTTTTTTTTTTAGATTTGATTTTATTCATTCACGAGAGCCAGAGAGAGAGAGAGAGAGAGAGAGAGAGAGAGGCAGAGACACAGATACAGGCAGAGGGAGAAGCAGGCTCCCTGAAGGAAGCCCGATGTGGGACTTGATCTCAGGACCCCAGGATCATGACCTGAGCCAAAGACAGACCCTCAGCCACTGAGCCACCCAGGTTCCCCAACATCTGTTCTTGTTGCTCTGGGAATTGCCTCCCTCCCATTTGAAACCCCAGGGCCCTAGCCCAATCCTTAGCTCAAGGTGGCATATATACTTATTTATACTTTTCTGTCTTTGAACCTTCTGTGCATATGGGGTTCCCACGCATACAAAATCAAATTTGATTTTCTTCTGTTAATTTCTCTCATGTCAATTTAATTCTTACTCCAGTCAGCCAGAAGAATTTCTGAAGGGCAGAGGAAAACTTTTCCTCACCAGTAGAGGAGAAGAGATTTTTCTTCCCTGACATCACTAAATACAAACTCTATTTCACCATTTATTTCTGCAAAGTATGCCGGGGCCAGGACTATTGATTCTGGCATGAATGATTAAGTCAAATAGGATTACCCATTGGTATTTTCTCTTTCTTGTTTATCTCATATATTATTTCCTTTTCCAGATATTTCCCTTAGTAGTTTGAGTAATTTTAAAATTCAGGTTATAGATACTGCTTCGTGTTTTATGCATTTGTAATCAGTGCATGCATTGAGTTTAATAAAACTACTCCCATAAAATGAAAATAATAAAAGTTTGTTCTTTTACAAATTTACAGAACCAAACAATGGGAGATTGGCCAGAATCAGTGAAAGCGGAAATGAAATAAGAATGGCTCTTACTACTTTATCCTCTTCTAATTTTTATCCAATTTCTGCAGGCTGCTCTACAGAGCACTCTGAATATGCCCCAGTTTCCAAGTGCTTCTAATGGAACATTTTTCCATGTGAACTCTATTGTCACATCAGTGAGGGCATTCCTTTCAGAGAAAATTGCTTTGGAATAATTTTTCATGAGATTTTTCATCCATTTTCTTGTAGCTCTTAACCATGTAAAAGATTTCAAATTTTATAGTTGAAGAGCCTCATACCACTCGTGCTACAAACAATAGAGATAACCAGGGACCCAGATATAATGAGAACATGTGAGACTTTTAAATTTCTTTCTATAAGCTAGAAAGAAATGGTTAAGAAATGGATATTGTTGGTATGTTTTGAAACCTCATGGATAGATATGAAATATTGTGTAATAAAAAAATTCATTGAGTCAACATTAGATTCTAACCAGAAAAAATGCAAGTGGTGGGAAATGCATGGTTGCATTTGAGGTTTTCAAAGCATTCCAGGGTGAAAACGGCTTTTTTTTTTTTTAATTTTTTATTTATTTATGATAGTCACACAGAGAGAG
Source organism: Vulpes lagopus (assembly GCF_018345385.1). Classification (NCBI taxonomy): domain Eukaryota; kingdom Metazoa; phylum Chordata; class Mammalia; order Carnivora; family Canidae; genus Vulpes; species Vulpes lagopus. The sequence continues at coordinate 14,297,528 of NC_054842.1, forward strand.
AGAGAGAGAGGCAGAGACACAGGCGGAGGGAGAAGCAGGCTCCATGCACCGGGAGCCTGATGTGGGATTCGATCCCGGGTCTCCAGGATCGCGCCCTGGGCCAAAGGCAGGCGCCAAACCGCTGCGCCACCCAGGGATCCCGAAAACGGCTTTTTTTAAACAGTTGTGCAGAAAAGTAAATATCAAGTAGAGATAAATAAAAGAAACTTCTTGATTCTCCAGGTAAACTTAGAGATCATAAATTTTTATAAGTTTAATCAATATAGACTATTAGAAATTATTAGTATTCCACATGCAAGCATGGAAAATTGAATACATAACATTTACCCAAGGTCAAAATAAAAAGCTTAGGAAAGGTGGTAGTGTGATCGGCTTAGGGAGTAGAGAAGGCAAGGCACAGAGAAACCAAAGGGTGGTTGAAACGAGTAAAGCACATAGTGAGTTGTCACCGTTCATAGCATATTTTTCCCAGCTCAGAAAATCCTGCTAATCAAGGTCCCGAGAATTCCAAATAGAGGACAAATGATTGGATATTGTTTATACATCCCACATGCTTCAGGAAGAAAACCACCCTTCCCATACTCTCCAAAGGGCCCCCACTCCATACTCCATCAAGTGGTACACAATAGGGTGCTTATGTGGTGTTTAGCCCTTCCTTAAAAGAACCTGGCATAAATCTCAGTAGGAGACAGGATATCAGAATAAATAGGTTATTGTTCCGTTCCATTAGGGCGATTCTGGTGTTCCTGTTGCTTGACAAAGACACCAGTGCCGGGAAGTGAGGTTGATTGTTTCATAGAGCTCACATTTTCAAGTTCTCCTCACTTGCTTCTTTGGAGTAGTTCCTCTGCTACAAACCCATCTGGGAAAAAAGGTCTTGATAACCATGCCACCGGGAGGTAGCTTTTTCTTTTATTCTACGTCTCTGTTCACCATCTGTTATTAATTACTTAGTAGTTCCATTTGCCAGGCATTTTAAAAGCAGAAAAGTGAGAAAGCAGCTTCAGGTCTGAGCTGTGTAAGGTCTTGTGTTTAGAACTGGAATGAGAAAGTCTTGTGATCAGCCCCAGGAGACCTATAGAAGTCAGATCATGAGTTGATGATATTTCTTCTTTCCATGGTAATGAGGGCACATTGTAACCAGTCTCCCATGTGTGATTTAATCTAGAGACCAACTGGATTTAGAAATATAGGAGAGGTGCCTATTTTAGCTTGCCAGGGCTGCCATAACAAAGTACCACAGACTGGGTGGCTTAAAAAGCAGAAATTTATTTTTTCACAGTCCAGAGGCTGGAAGTCCAAGATCAAGGTGTTGGTAGGTTTGGTTTCCTCTGAGGCCCCTCTCCTTGGCTTGGGGCTTATCGGTGGCCATCTTCTCTGTGTCTTCACATGGTCTTACCTCTATGTGTCTATGTCCTAATTCTTTCCTCTTATAAGGACACTAGTCATATTCCAAATACAGTCACATTCTGAGATATTGGGGACTAGGGCTTCAACATACAAATTTGCAGGGACATCATTCAGCTCATAACAATGTCTTTTTCACTTCTTACTAGCAGAAATCTTTTGGTTTATTATTGGGCAAACAAATATCTGGTTTATAAGTCTCACCTGCTCTGCCGAGGGCCCACCTCAAACAAGAGAAACGTCTTTGGACAACTCAGGTTAACTTGGGTGCCGGCAGGCTCTCTCCTCCTGAATTCTGGGCTCAAACATGTTGTTTCTCTAAGTTTCCTTAGAATGAGGTGGGAGGCCGAAGGGTAGATTGCTCTGTTAAGTTCTGGTCAGAATAAACAAATTTAATTTTAAAAATGGAAAAATTTGGCCTATGATTTGCCATATTTTGTGTACTTTACTTTTTTGACATAATTATTTTCTATTTTACCCTGCTTATGTAACTTTTCCTGTTCATCTTTCTTGCGATGGCAGTTTAGAAATATTTTATTGCACTCGATCTTATTATGTCACCTCAACCTAACTAAGTCGGCAACTTACGTCAAAATTTATTTCTCTGTTAGTATTGCTTATCAAAACCTGCCTTCATTTTCTTAAACCGCCTTCATTTTAATCATCACTAATAGTGTCCCTTGAATCCTAAAAAAAAAAAAATTAAAATACCTTTCATGTGTGTGTATATATATGTCAAATATAAATTTATTTTCCATTAACCCCAAGAATTTTATTTAAAAATCTTAAGTCCATAAATTTGAAAGGAATTTAGAATATCAACAACTAAAAGGAGAACATGACCACAAACAAATAGTGGCAAGATATCTGAGATAACTATCAGTGGGGATTAAGCCGGATTTTGTAGAAGCCCAATAGAATAAATTCTTATTGTTTTACAAAACCACGAAGCATTTTCTCTCTCCAGGCCACATTTGGTGCCTGGAGAAATCACTTTCCACTGTCGGATTGATATGGCTCTGTAAGATCCACCTGGAAGGGCAGTGGTGACATGGCTAAGAAGTGAGCCAAGGAATTTGGGTTAGTTCTTTCCAATGACTTGTGGAACTATGGCAATTTCTCTAAACTATAAATGAGATAAGTAGGTACAAATCGTGCCATGTTGTCGACAGTACATTCTAGTCTTTATAACTATGTTTAAGATAAAATCATCCTTCCCTCTCACAATTGCCCTGTGACAGTGGGCAGTGTGTCCCCTGAGTTCTAAAGCATTGAGAGGTCACACAGGTGTCTGATCTTCATTTGAGAAGAGGAAACTGAAACTCTGAAAATAAAGAAGATGATTTCCTCATCTGCTAGTCAGAAAGCTTAAAGAAAAGATTAGATATTGGCGGCAGATTTGTGGGATACATTTACTATAATTCTAGATGGAGTTACACAATTTTTATTGTACTACCATGATAGACAGACATAAGCCTCTACTTGAGAAAAGTAAATAAATCCAGGGATATATATAAATCTTTCCATTTTATAGATTTTCTAAAATTTCTTTCATTAGAGAATCTATTTTGTCCTGCTACTCTTTTGTCTACTTTTATAAAATTGTAATACTTTCTTCACGTCCAGTAATTGGGATACCTAAGGATTATATATGTACATAAACAAAGTTGAAATCCTGCTGAATCTATTTGTTCCTACAAATAGAATGTTGTGAGGATTTCTCACAATTTCTAAATGAATTTTACCATCTTAATCTGAATGATTTATTTTTTTTCTTAAAACTTGTGATACTAGTCAGAGAAAGACAAATACCATAATGATTTCATTTATATGTGGGATTTAAGAAACAATACAAATGAGCAAAGGAAAAATAAAGAGAGAGAGGGAGAGAGAAGGAAAGAGAAACCAAGAAACAGAATCTTAATTATAGAGACCAAAATGATGGTTATCAGAGGGAAGGCAGGAGGGGGAATGGGTGAAATAAGTGAAGGGGATTAAGAATATACTTATCATGGGATGCCTGGGTGGCTCAGTGAGTTAAGCGTTTGAATCTTGACTTTGGATCAGGTGATGATCTCAGTGGTGTGAGATTGAGCCCAATAGAAGGCTCCAGTCTGAGCATGGAGCCTGTTTAATATTCTCTTTCTCCTCTCTCTCTGTCGTGCCCCAACCTAGCATTCTCTCTCTCTCTCTCAAACAAAAGCAAAAAAAAGCAACACTTATGATGAGCACTGAGTAATGTATAGAGTTGTTGAATCACTATTTTGTACACCTGAAACTAATATAACACTGTATGTTAACTATACTGGAATTAAAATTTAAAAAATTAATTAAAAAAAACCCCTTCTGATATTTACCCTTCAACCAAACTGACTAAAAATGTCTTTGGTGGGAAGGCCCTATTTCTTGATACTTTCTGCTCTTTCATTGGCTGCCTTTTACTGAGTTAATTAGTCAGATAAATGAGTGGAAGAAAAGCATTTTAGAACTGGGACATGGGATAAATACATCTTGATGGATGGGAGGTGGTTGGAGGTACAGAGTATAGTGGGTCAAATCTAGTGGGTCTTCCATATAGCTAGGAGACACCTACAGCAATAATCCATCAATGACATTTATGGAAAAAAATCCCCAGCATTTTCCTTTGCTCTACTGAAACCTATTGGGTCTGGAACCTGTGATTTCCAGTATGGTCACAGGGGTTACTACCTAGGTAGTGCAGGTCTAAAACATTTCCATTATGCAGCACCAGCATTGTGGGTAAAGGAAAGAACTTCATGAGGGAGCAAATAAGTGCCAGACAAGAGGTATCAAAAGCATCCTGTGACTATTTCTGATGTGACCTTGGCTGAACTCTGAGATTTTATAAGACATAAACTTCTCTGCCCCTTCAGGATACTAGGGATTGAACACAACATAGCCAGACTTCCCAGGATTAGTCATTTGCTTTTCCATCACTACCTGAGTTCAACACTGTAGCCTCCTTGCTATGGTGCTGTGTTATTACTACCTTTCATTTAACAAGTCACTTTTTGGTATTTCTTCATGAGGTGTCAATTCAGTTCACCTATTCTTGAATTATATTCTACAACTGATCCCCACTAAATTTAATCAAAGTAAATATGTATATTTCCCATATATCCCAGAAGAAATTTTTTTTCCCACCAAACATCATTTGGATTAACATTTGGTGTATCACCACGTCACAACATTTTAGTTTTAATGCTGAAATGTTTTAATCATGTGCTTAAAGTAAACGGAAAATGGGTCATAGGATACATGAATCTAATTTTGTTTTGTTTTGCCATTCTAGCACATTCTTAATTTTCATATATGACAACCATTAATATTATACTTTAAATGAATCTCACTTTTACTTCCCTTTTTATGCTCAGTATTAGTGACTTAAAAAATTCTTTGAATTCATTTGTCTTAGCATCCAAGAATAGGACATTTCAGCTCTCCTAATAATTGCACATAGAAGAGATGAAATCATCTGTTGGTTTTAAATGCTTTTAAGTTGAAAAATCATTTCCATATGGCTGAATTAGGCATGATCTCTACACTCATAAAGATCCATATGGCTGAAATTATATATACATTTTAGATAAAATGGAGAGAGATGAAAATTTTACCACCAATGGCATGTAAATTAGCAAGGATGGATCTCTTTTCCAGAGCATCTAATATCAAATTGCCAATAACAAAGACATTAGCATCAAGATCTGGTTTTAAAGGTAAAACTAAAAACACCTATAATTTATTAGCACTTACCATATGCTAGATACTGTATTGAGTGCTTTATTCAGATTATCAAATCAAGAGTTGGCAAACTTCTTCTGTAAGGAAGGCTACAGGGTCTTAGACTGCAGGGGTCATACAGTCTTTGTCACAACTACTAAGCTCTGTCATTATAGTACTGAACTGTAACTATAACTATATCAGCCAGAGATGATACTGAACATAGTAGTGGCTTGCTTTCTTTCTTTCTTTCTTTCTTTCTTTCTTTCTTTCTTTCTTTCTTTCTTTCTTTCTTTCTTTCTTTCTTTCTTTCTTTCTTTCTTTCTTTCTTTCTTTCTTTCTTTCTTTCTTTCTTTCTTTCTTTCTCTTTCTTCTTTCTAGATTTGTTTGAGAGAGAAAGAGTGGGAGAGAGAGAGAGCATGAATGGGAAAGACAGAGGGAGAGGGAGAGAAGGAGAATCTCAGGCAGACTCTGCACTAAGCACTGAGCATGGAATCCTGCAGGCTCAATCCTGTAATCCTGAGATCACAATCTGAGCCAAAACCAAGAGTCACTCAAGCAACCCCACCACCCCGGTACTCCAAGTCATGGCTGTGTTTCAATGAAGCTTCATTAACAAAGATAGACATTGAACCTAATTTGGACCTTTGGGCTCTGATTCATCAACCCTTGATCTAAATGAATTCTCATAACTGATGGCTACCTACTAAGGACATGCCTCTAGGTCATTGGAGCTTGCTGCTAATGCAATGGAAAAAATGAGAAAAATCTTTACCTCTACCACCCGGATAGGTAGGGTCTACCTCTGAAAATAGTCTGTGGTTCCACATCTTTGGGAGTCTCAGCATTACTCCTCATCGGGGCTCCCCACTGGGGCACTGAGCATAGGCTTAAGATTGTAGACCAGGACCATAGTCTGTGGGGTTATCAGGTCTCTGCTACCACTTGGATTTAGGACACTGGTTTACCTATACCAAAAAATCATCTTTCTCTAGCAAATCATTTGAGAAAACCTTTTTCCTAAAATATTAGCAGTTTCTGAGACTCAGGGACAGGGAATCCTACCATGACAACTCATATGTCCAACATCCACCACCCATAATAAGGTGGGCACCTCCTTAATAAGGAGGTCAGCTCTCCTCTCATATACTTTCACGGTGTGTTTCCTTCATAATCGTCTGACTTCCTCCTAGCTTTCTGTTGTGTTCTGTGGAACCTCATTCCATTGTAAATAAACTCCCCTTCATCCACAGACTCTCCATAAAATTCCTCTTCTATAGTTCTGCCCTTAATATGCTTCCTATTTCCATACTGGCCCTTTCCAGCTTCTATGAGGATATAGAGTTATCCCTAACCTCAACCCTCAGAGTGGCCACATGGGAATTGTCACAGCCTGCGTGTCTGGGATATATATTGCCTTTACTGCATTCTCTCTAGGCCATAACAAAAAGAAAGAAAGAAAGAAAAAAGCAGAGCTGACACTATTCATTTACTCTTTTGTCTTTAACCAGTTACTATACAGGTGACTCTCGAGTATGCATCATTAGCTAGAAACTTCTGAGCTCCATACATTTAAATATAACTGTTAAGGGGCAGCCCCAGTGGCACAGCGGTGTGGCGCCGCCTGCAGCCTAGGGTGTGATCCTGGAGACCCGGAATGGAGTCCCACTTCGGGCTCCCTGTAGGGAGCCTGCTTCTCCCTCTGCCTGTGTCTCTGCCTCTCTCTTTGTCTCTGTGAATAAATAAACAAAAATAAATAAATAAATAAATAAATAAATAAATAAATAAATAAAACTGTTAAAATACATTTTCCACTTGGTTATTCCACAAGTATCTTAAGCTTAATATGTTCAGGGATGAACTCATGACCTTCCTTATAAACTAGTTTTTCTTTAGATTGGTGAATGAAACTACTTTCTATCCTTTCATCAAAACCAGAAATCTGGGGCACTCCTTGACTCTTCTCTTGGCCTGAAGCTGGTCCTGTAAGATCTAGCTTTCTGACCTCTCCAATAACTATTTCCAAGTGGTTTCAAATGGTTGTCCTCTAAAATCACCTTTCTCATTTTTACTTAATAATCAGATCATTTTAATTAACATGTTTACTTGGAATAAAGACCACATTTTTCCAGATTCATTTGCAGCTAGGAGTAACTGTGTTACTAAACTCAGATAAGGAGAGACAAGCCGAAGTCTCATGTATGACTTCCAGAGGGTATTCTTAAAGAAAGGATGAACAGCCCTTTTTTTTTCCCTTTTTTTCCCTCTCTCTTTCCTGATGTCTGGAATGGAGATATGATGCTTGCATCTTGAAGAGCCATCCTGGATCTTGAAGTGGAATCCACATTTTTGAGGATGGAGAAGCAGCAGGATGGAGGAGTCTTAGTCATGGAAGAATTTTGGAATTTGCCCTATCAAGTTGCAGGCTGGGACTGGGCATAAATGTATTTCCTTTACAGAAAAAGAAGAAAGAAGAAGAAGATAAAAGAGAAGGAAATGTACACACATTCCAAAACACACACACACACACACACACACACTTCTATCTTATTTAAGCCACTCTTACTTTGTGGGTTTTTTTTTTTTCCCCTAACTCACTTCAACAATTTCTAGCCATAGAAAACCTTTCTAAAAAACAAATTTGATCATTTTCTTTCTTTGCATGTCAACCCTTCATTGATTCTTATTTGTCTTTAGGATAAAGTCCCAAATCCTTAATGAAGCATAAAACTGATTCATTGTGACCTTGTCCACGATACTGACCCCTGGCATCTACCTTTATGGAAGGATTCAGTGGCAATTATGGTGATAATGACTCCTGAGTTGAACATTCTGTGAAATCTCATAAAAAATTCAGGTAAATAAAAAATCAAGGCTAACATTTATTAAACTTGTACTATTATCTAGCTCCAAGAGCTTTCTGTAGATTAACTCGTTTAATCCTCAAAATAACTATGTAAAATAGTACTATTATCCCTACTTTATAAGAGAGAGACTGAGGCACAGAGAGACAAGCTGAATTTCCTAGTGTTGCCTATTAATGCATATTAGGGCCAGGGTTTAATTCTAAGTAACCTAATGTGAGAAACTGCTTAACTACAATGCGATATGTCCCCCACCAGTGCTATGGGAGGCTGATTCTAAGAGCCCCAAAGATTTTCCAGGGCTCCCTTTTGCCTTCTTATGAACTTCTAATATCAGAAGCAGACGCCTGTGCTGTTCCATCTTCCCTAAGATCACCTCAGTAAAAGTGGGGGAAGAGGGACTATTTCATGATTCATTCATTAATTCCTAAGTCATTAGAAGTATGAGCTCATTTCTGGTTCACTTGGATATTATACATTGTTCTAGGAAACATTCAGCACTAATTATAATGCACTTTCATATTTAATGCCTGTCATGAAATGCAAATTCATCTATAGTGTATTATCTACAAGCTTCTAGATATTTTCTGTTTAACTTTTCCTTTTTTTAGGTGAACTCAATCATGGCGACCGACGTTAACTAGGAATTTCTTCATCCTATAGTCAAGTGTAACCCATGCATTCCAACTACATGAAAAGAGGGAATTTTCTCTGTGTCTCTGCTCAGAGAGCCAGAAATATTTTAATCGAATCTTGGGGTTCTGTAACCTTTATATTATTTTTATGCCTGAGCATGCATAAGCAAACAAGATTAAGGGCAAAGCAAAGAGATTTGAAATTGTAGGACATTTTCTAAATTCTTTCCTCAATAATTCTTTGGGAATGCACAGGGCCTATTATATTCTACTATGCCCGCAGATGTGCCAAGTCACAGAACGTTGTTAGACCAGTTCTTGGTGTCAAAAGTTGAAATTCTATCCAATTAATGGGTTACAACATTACTAGAATTACTTCACATAGCAATCTGTGCAAAATCACTTAGAATACATTGGCAGAAGAGACTGTTTGCTGTTAAGAGAGTTCACTGATTTGTTGGCTTTGTAAAGACCTGTCTACTTGTTAATAATTGGAATACGTTTATTAATACTAGCCTTGTCCCAGAAAGGATTTAAAGCAACTTATAAAGATCCATCTGAAATCATAAATAAATGAGAGAAATGAGTCAGGGTAGCCCAGTGGAAGCAAAGATGAGTCAGGACGCAAAAATCACACTATGAAGTCATGCATATTTGCTAGAGGTGTGCCAACAACTTGATTTTAAGTTTCTGCTGGCCAAGAAAAAGGAAACTTTATAGGTGGGTGATTCACACTATTTATAATGTTAAAACTATCTAGTTGCTCAAGAAATGAACAATGCTATCTGATTCTGAGATCAGAATTTGCTCCCATAAGTCTTTATGCAGGAAAAACAGCATGTAACATAATGTCATAAACATCATCGCAATGGTAAACACAGACACAAGTTGTATAGAGGAGTTTCATACAATGCACCACAGCATCGGCTCCTGGCATCTGGCCAAAGTGCAATCAAGGGAAAGAAGAGTTAGTGGGGCCAATGTGATGGACCAGAAGCCTAGGACTCCCTGGTGACCTGGTTCAAAGTAGATTAGGGAATTTATAATAGTCATTCTCCAACATTTATGTACATAAGGATCAAAACCTAAGAAAGATGAAGTGCTGTGCTTCTCTTAGAAAGGTTCTGGGTTAGTTGATGTGGAGCAGGCCCCTCTCTCTGAAGTAATTTCAACGTGGAAGGTAGATGGGCCCAATGGAAGGCACAGGGATGAAAAATAACAGGCAGCATTATTTATTATAAATTAATGATACCTGGAGATATCAGCAAGATGTTATCATTTCACTTTGAGAATAATCTATAACTGTTTTTGGAGTAATGTTAATGCAAAATTAGTGGGCTTTCCTTACTCTGGAGGATGTTCAACTTGGAAATGGCCTGTATTTTAACTCTTCTCCACAAAGTGATAATGCCTGCTGCATCAAGAAGTAGAAGGGAATAGGAAATCACTCAGGATCGTTGAGTGTAGATTTCTTGAAGGTGATATTCCTTAGATGTGTGAGTATGGGACAAGGTCTTCTTGAAATCACCTCAATAGGGCTTCTTGGATCACCTCGATTTCACTTTTCAGGAAATTGTAGCCTAGTATGGTGGCATCCAGATTCCCACTTCAGGATTGAGACACTTGATCAAGTGTCTATTGCCAAGACTATTTTTTTCTGATGGTTTACAGATAAATCCCAGCAGGGCTCGTCCCCTTCATCAAGGTTACACCCGTGGGCAGCCAGCATCCTATGGTTAGCTGGTGTGGACCTACAAGCAGACCATCTGTGGGCCTGCAGTCCCGGAGCTTCCTGTGGGATCAATGGAGGTCACTATTGAACCTGCACCAAGGTTCAGATTCTTCCTCCACCCAATCCTTTGTTCTTCCCTCCTTACAGTTGTGAATCCTTAGGGCACCCTCCCCAGACTTTCTACCTACAAATCCCCATCTGACAGTCTACTCACCTAAGACATGTGGGTACCAATTTCCTCGTTTTCACCTCAGTGATATTACCCATGTTACTTTGCAACTGAATCTTAGTTACCAATCTACCACTCCTTTCCTCCTTTCTTTTTCCTTTTCCTCCTGCTAGAACCTTGATATTTAAGGGCCCCCTACAGTGGATCTCTTGTTTCCTCTGTCACTGATTTTGTTAGGATATATCTATTTTTTACATGTTATCTCTCTCTGCCAGCCTGGCCCCAAACACACACATAAACTTACAAAACCTTGAGGTCTCTATGATCCAAGGCACCAAGGCATTTGAGAAATTCTGAGTTAAACAAATTTCTGAGTTGCTGCAGGAGTTTCGAGTCTTTAAAATGTTCCTGTAACATACAATTATGATTTGAAAGCACACCATTCAATGGCATTTAGTACATTAACGGTGTTGTGCAACTACCACACTTGTCTAGTTCCATAACATTTCTATCACTCCAAAAAGAAATCCTGTACTCATGAAGTAGTCACTTTCCATTGGCCCGCTTCCTTCCCCTGGCAACCACTAATCTTCTTTCTGTTTCTGGATTTACTTATTCTGGGTATTTCATATAAATGTGATCAGGTAACGTGGTATGTGATCTTTTGTGTCAGACTTCTTTCATTTATTTAGCATTATGTTTTTGAAGTTCAACTATGTTGTAGCTTGTGTCAGTATTTCATTCCTTTTTGTGGCTGAATAATATTCTCTTGCATGGATATAACACTTTTATTGGGGTGCCTGGGTTGCTCAGTGGTTGAGCATCTGCCTTTGGCTCAGGTCGTGATTCTGGGATGCTGGGACTGAGTCCCACAACAAGCTCCCCAGAGGGAGCCAGCTTCTCCCTCTGCCTATATCTGTGCCTCTCTTTCTGTGTCTCTCATGAATAAATAAATAAAATCTTTAAAAAAATAACATTTTATCTATGTACTTATCACTTGATGGACATTTGGGTGGTTTTCACCTTTGGCTTATTATAAGTAGTGCTGCTATGAACATTTGTGTACATTTTTGTTTGGATATCTATTTTCATTTCTTTTGAATATATACCTAGGAGTGGAATTGCTGAATCAGATGATAATTCTGTGGTTAACTTTTTGAGGAACAAAAACACTTTTTAAAGAGCATATTGATAACAGCATACTTAGGAGTAATATACTTAGAAAAGCTTTCTATGTGAATTCACTTGATGTTAATGGTTTAACGAATGAATGTGTTTGACCTTTAGAATTATCTGATGTGTCAGATATCTTTAACTCAAAAGACTTGAATTTGCAATAATGGAGTTTTAGGGTTGGGATCTACAAAAGGACGATATTTTTGAGAAAAGACCTCTTTTAGCATGTAATTCCAGGGACTCCTTATTCCTCCTATGTTTTTTGCAATCTATTTCTGAACTTTTAATTTTCCTTTATCTTATTTTTAGTCTGAAAAAAATATTTGGTGGGGGGGGGCAATTTTGGCTTTATATTTTTCTATATATTCATAGAAGCATATCCCTTAAATATTTTTGGATACTTTAGGGGAAGAAAAATCTAAATGTTTCTATGATACACAAAACTTAGCTGAAATAATATTTGTTTATTATTTAATTAATTTTATTATATATATAACATATTATATGTCTTATGTATAATATATTGATATTTATAGTTAATATATATTATATGTGCACATTATATATAATAAACCATGTGGCATATACTATTTTCACATGTATTATATTTGGGCATAGTATATATGATAGTATTTTATGTATAAATATATCTCTAACTCTCAAGGAATATTTTTGCTTATTTAGAGGTCAATTAGAGGTCATAATACTTAAAAAAAGTTTTTACATACCTCAAAGAAACTGCTAATTACATTTCAATATAGCATTATATACTGTGCCAAGCCTGGTCTGTAAGGATCACATGAGTTATCTCATTATGGCAGACTGAGCAGATATGGAAGACTTCTTATATCTACTTTGAACGTACAGAATCCTGAATAAACAATTTTTCCCTAAGACATGTAGTAAACATGCATGGAATATTTCAACTGCATAATCAAAACAAAGAATGGCAAATAACATACCAAAGCTGATGAAAAAAATCCAAAGATGAAATTGTGAGAGGAGTTGAAGACTTGTGGCCTGTGTGTCTCTAGAAGATGGTGTTCTAATGCCCTTATAGAGATGAAGGTCACAAACTACGATCAATAAATGACTCTGAAAGTACTGATAAATTGGGCTTAGGAAAACTCTGCTCTCAAATCTGTTAATGGTACCCATTTGTGATTCTCACCTATATAAATCCCCTATCTTGCAAATATATGTTATATATTTTACCTAACATTTATAGGTGCTTTGTATTGAAATGTTTTCCCAGATTTTCTGGTATATTACTGCATATTTGAATCAGTGATAACAGTAAATATAAATTAATTAAACTTTTCTATTAAAAGACAATGATTCTCACATTACATTAAACAGACACAAGTTACTATGAATCAAGTATATGTATATATATAGACATGGATAGTTTTTCATATCACATTATTAAAAATGAGTGAATCATAGCTGCATTCATTAAAATGAATCAATCTCTAAAATAGAATGCATTTTGAATAACTGCATTTATATAAAGTGCAAAAGCAAGCAGTAATAGACATGGGTCACCATTTCATTGATTTTCCTTTAACTATACTAATACATATAATATACATTCCAAATTTTTAAAAAGAGCAAAAAATAGAGCAAATTACAGATTGATAATACAGTATGATACCACTTATATAAAATTTAATAGCACAGTACTTTATGTTGTTACTAGGTAAATAGATATATTTAAAAAATTTAAAAATGCATGGCAAAGATCAATGCCAAATTCATGTGTGATTGCTTCAGAGATGGGAATTTGGAAATGAGACAGAAAAGAGGATAAAAGGGGACTTTCTAGTTTCTATAGTGTTTAAACTTTTTTAAATTGAAAACATGATATGAAAAACAAAGTCATAATAAAAAGTTTATGTAATGGTGAAATGATAATGAGCACTCTATACAGTTCATTGCTGGGGACTAATTCCTTCCATGACAATTTAGAAAGTAGTCAAACCATTAAGCTACATATAAAAGTTAAATTTCCAGCAGTATATCAGTGTCCGTATTGCTGGAATATCCTATATCCAAAAAAAGTTTTAATGAGGAAGGAGCTCTGAGGGAAAACAAAAACAAAAACAAGCAAAAACAAAAAACCCCTGCATCTCTAGAGGACACCTATTTATCCTATTTATCAATAGGATAAATTATCCCTCATGGTTTCCTTATAGATATATAACTGGAGCAGAGCTTGAACCAGTGTCCATTGCAGTGAGCAGATAAGCAGACCACGGAAGGTCACCGCATTACTATGCAATGAGCCAGCTGTGTCTGTTCCACTCCCTTCTCAGAGAGAGAGCCTGAACTCTAGCTTAGATTCCTATGAGATCAGGGTCTTCCTCACCTTCCAGGGTAGAATGCAATGTCCCATTGGCCCCAAGGTCGCTAAGTTCTGGACAGTCAACATTTCCAAGCAATAAGCTGCCACCTGTAATTCAGAATGCCTGGCTCCAAGAAGCATGTGTGTTCCCTATGGGCCAGACTGCTTTCTGGACAGCTAGTCTACACTGCAGAGACCCACAGGTTGAAGAGATTTGTGTCCTGAAATGCAGACCTGTCTTCCAGCCCCAGCAGTGTCCTGGCCTAAGGAAGCCTCTTATGGGATAATGTGAGGATTAAGTAGACCTGAGCTGATGTCGTCCTGCATAAATTTTCTCATTAATGAATGTTCCTTACCCTATGTTGTCTGTATTGTCGAATGTGTCTTGACCTCCAGAATATAACATGTGAAAATCTGGATAGTCCTTGATCTGCATGAGGCAGAGAGAAACATTGGAAGAGAGTATATAAGCATTATAAATATGCCATTCATTTCCAGTGTATAAGAAATATGGAAATCAAGGAAAATGTTAGTAATAGAGCAAAAGCTTCAAAGATTAATAAAATATTCTTTGATGTTCATGATAAAACAGCAGCCCTAGGGACCTGGTCATTTTGTTCCTTGGAAATGATTTCATTTGTAGCGTTTATATTACTGTCTCTGCCACTTTCCTGACTCCCTCTGCTTTTACTATGGCTGCTTCTGGTTCTCTGTGTGGATCTCAAGCTCAGAACTCCTGGAAAGAGGATCAATTGATCCTCATACAATTTAAATCCTATTGAGTGATGTCCTTTCATCTTATCAGTGCTGGACTTCTGGGATTGATTTCTAGTCTAAGTAACTACTGTTAGAATCAAATCACCTCAAATATGGTGATTTTCATACAAGGGGTAAGACTAGTCTTCTAATAAGAACTATGGTGTTGCAGGCCTTTCTAATTTTATGCATTTTGCTCCAGTATAGGCAGTGTGAGAGAGTTAGGATGCCACATTATCTAAACCAGGATTCATTTGAGAGCCAAAGGAGGGAAATATTAATAATTAAAGTGAAAGGATAAGCTAGTACCATTCTGGCATGGCAGGGAGATACGTCACCTTAGAGCAAAACATTGATAAATAGCAGATTGAGCTGTAAACCCGTGGTGGGCTTGGAGTTAGCCATGTTTTTTCTGTGCCTCATCTATAATGCATTTTCCTACCTATAAATGTGGGTGTAATGGTTTCCTATAGTAGTCTATGATTTTCACAGTTTTGCTTCTTTGTTTCTTCAATATCTGACTTCCCTGTTAGCAGCATGAGGGCAGGATTCTGACCCTCTTAAACCACATATCTATTTATAGCAGGGCTTAGCATATGGTAGACACTCAGGAGCCCTTTACTGAATGAGAGGATAAAAGGATATGTCCAGACATATCAGATATTATCTGCTTTCTCAGTCAAAATATTCTAGAGAAAGTGGTTTCACACTTAGCTTGCTAATACTGACAGCAGGAGAAGTGGATGTTGATGCCATCCAACCAATGTTTGGAAGGGGCATTTTCTCCAAATTTATTATGTTAGTTCTCAAGTTGCTGTAAATGTTGAAATTAAGAATTTTCCACACTTTAGCTTGAGGAAACACACACACAGAGATGCACATTATTTAATTTATACTAACCAAAAGTGAAAAAAGCATTTTTCACTAGGGAGGTTGAATCTTATAGAGACACTCAATATTAACTCTTTTATCAAATGTTTATGTAATGTCTACTATGTGCCAAGAACTCTTTTATGTACTGAGTGTGCATACGGAAGAGACATGACCCTTACTAACACAGGGGGAAAGAAATAAACAAAAATAGTAAACTAATAAAAATCGATACATATAATTTTTTTTTAGTGATTGTGCTTTCAAGAAAAATATAGCAGATTACATAGAGTGAAAAAGGTTGGGTAGTGAAAGAAGGACTCTTAGGAAGTAGCATTTCACTCAGTACCTGAGTGATGATAAGAACTGAGATACGTAAAGAATGGCGAGAAGAAAATTCCAAGGGGAAGAACAGCATGTGCAAAGGCCAGGAGGTAAGAAGGGCTTGGATATGCAGAAAACTGTAAGAAAATATATTCAGAGCAGAGCATGCAAAGCACAGAGCATTAGGAAATGAGGTCAGGGAAGGCAGAAACCAGATCATGCAGAACATTGAAAATAGGGAGTTGAATTTTATTCCAAGAGGCTCACATGATTTCATTTACATTTTAAAAATATAACTTTGTTGGGCACCTGGGTGGCTCAATGGTGGTTGAGCATTCAACTCTTGGTTTTGGCTCAGGTGGGGCTCCATTCTCAGCTGGAATCTGCTTGGATATTCTCTCCCTCTGCCCCTTCTGCATGCACACACTCCCTCTTTCTCTAAAATAAACAAGTACATCTTTAAAAAAATAAAAATATAACTTTGTTGGGTGGAGGGACGATAGACTTAGGGAGACAAGAAGAAAGCAGGCACACAAGATGGAAGGTGATTGCAATCATTCATGTGAGGAAGGATAAAGATGATAAGAACTAGTTGGCTTTGGAATAAACTATGAAGATACAGCAGGGTGTTTGCTAATGGATTGGATGTGGGGTATTAGAGAAACAGTTAAATCAAGGATGATTCCTAGGGTTTTGCCCTAAACAGCTGAAGAATGGTGATATGGTAATGCTGCTTGCAGAGATAGGGGAGTGGGATGAGGTTGGGGATAGGAGTGAGTGGGCAATCAAGAGTCTGTGTGGACAGGTTGAGTTAAAGAGGCTGGTAAATATCTAAGTGGAGATGTCAAATTGGCTGTTGGTTATATCAATACAGATTTTGTAGGAAAGATCAAAACTAGGGATGTGATTTGGGGATTCATTGGGCTAGAGTGGCTATTCAAACCATGGGCTTGTATAAAATTCACCTGGGGAGTGGGTAAAGAAGGAAAGAAAGCTGTGTTGTGAGATTTAAAACTGACATAAAGAAGGAAAGGCCCTCCTTCCCACCCCCCCACCTCCTCCCAGTGCCTGGGTGGCTGCTCAGTTGGCTAAGTGTCTGCCTTGGGCTCAGGTTATGATCCTGGGGGCCTGGAATTGAGATGGGTGTGGGGCTTCCTGCTTAGTAGAGAGTCTACTTCTCCCTCTCCTACTGCCCCTGCTATGCTCTCTTTCTCTCAAATAAATAAATAAAATCTTAAAAAAAAAATAAGGGCGGAGGGGAAGGACCCCCCCCCCCCCAATAAAGGGTTGCTACAGGGCCATACTGGGAGAGAGGAAAACCAGAAGAATGGACTATTCTGGACAGCAAGGGGAAACAGGTTGAAGAGGAAGAGTATGAATCATTTGTGGGTGATGCTGTTAATTTTTCTGAACTCCATTACTTCTTAACTTCAGCTTGAATTTGAAGATGCATCATATGGATTTCCGAGGCTGAGATAAACTGTGCTTTTTTTCCCCCCTCTGTTTTTTTTCTCTGAGAAAAGAGAAGTATCACAATACCTCTCTCTTCATCTACTTAAATAAGGTGTGAGCAGACATTTCCCTCAATTATAAACAATGAGCAAAGAGTATAGTAAGCATAGCAGGGGGATGTAGATTGGTAGAACTTACCAAAGCTAAGTTAACATTTACACAGATTTTCCAACTGCCCGTCATCTTCTGAGGAGCTGCAAAGCACATTACATTATTCAGTCTACTTTTTAATTGAGTTTTAAGTAACTTTATATTCTCTTCCAGAGTAATAGGAAAAGCTATTTTGCTCAAGGTAAGAGAAAGCTTGATGTCTCTAACATGGCTTCTTTTCTTTAGGCTTATGTCATTCTGTTTATTTTGGAGTTTTCTGAATTAAATGTCAAGGGTCAGTGTCTGTCACTTGACCTGAGAGAAATGGCAGGGTTTTTTTTTAATGTTTTGCTTTCCGTTTTCCACAGAAAGGAAAGGATGACAATATATTCGCCTCTTCCTCTTCAGTGTCAGGTCTCACAACGACACATGGGATCGCCGATACTTCAGAACACTCTTAGGTAATGGATCATTTGAGCTCTAGGAATGTCAAGGGCTTACTGGCTTGAACATAATTTTAGGTGACTTACAGTCTTCAAGCCTCCATTGATGTGATGTGGAGACCTGTTGGAGAAACTGCCCAATAAAACCAGATCCTGGAGTTATCTTCTCAGTGCCAGGGGCAGAAATACCTAGAGGAAGAGTAAAATTTACCTCTACAGGGTGTTGAATCTATCCTTCCATTCTTGCACTAGGACTTGCACTACTTGGCTCTTTGCTCCACCTCTGCTGTAGCTGTGTGATCTGGCACATGTCTCTCCGAGGCTCTGAATTCCATTTACTATCCTTTGTGACACTAGGTTTACGGAGCCATCCCTACCTGTCTCACAAAGTGTGGGTAAGTGTCAAAATTCAAGTGTGATAATGTACCTCTGTGTTTTGAATATTACTAGTACTACAAGTATTCATAATGTTATTTTTTTTAATCATACCTCAAATCCTGGATATTTCAAAGTGTTTTGTAAAGTGATCCTTATTGTTGCTTGTTGTCTTTAAGTCTCCCGGGGTTCAGTTATCTCTCTTCCAATTCTGAACATCAACTTCTGTTCCCTCTTTCATCACCATTCACTAAATGCCTGCCCTGCTCCTCACCCCGAACCAGACACCTAGAAGACACCCTAAACCATCCCTTCATCCTACATCAAAATGATAACAAAGTTCAGACTTAAAATTCCTGAGTTCCTTCCCCTGCTTTGTCCATTCTCATCAGCATGACTCCAAGGTCAATAGCATCATCAAAGCCCATTACTCTATTCTTCTAACTGCCTCCCAGCTTCTTATCCTTCATGCAGCAACCTCACAGTGATCCTTTAAAACAAAACAAAACAAAATCCAAAAATGATTTTATCGCTCCCTGTTGAAAATCCTCAAACGCTGCCTCACGGCTGGCAAGATAAAAGGCATGTTTTTCAAGATGGACTATGATAAGGTTTCTGCTGGCATCTTTATACACAGAGTATTCTTTCCAGTTCTTATCTCCAAATCCCCAGGCAAGCTGCTGTCCTTGCGGTGCCTTGATCCATCCATAGATGGATCCACATGTCCCTTCTCACACTGCACACTGTTCTACACTCCTGGTCATCAACTTCTCATCTTTTAAGTTTCTGGGTCATGACTTTCCACATTCTGTTTTGATTTCATTTCTTTAACCCTCTACTCCAGCCAGAATGTATACTTCCTTCTACACTTTGTGGTCAGCTTAGCCTTCTATCTCAGCCCCTGAAACATAGAACTTCAGGTCGGTATTCACATGGGTATCTCCTTCTAGACTGTGAGCTCCTTCAAGGCAGGCACCATTCTCTCTTTGTCTTGTTCATTGTTTTACTCCAGGACCTGGCAGAGAACCTTGTAATCACTCAGTGTGAAGGAAGGAAGGAAGGAAGGAAGGAAGGAAGGAAGGAAGGAAGGAAGGAAGGAAGGAAGGAAGGAAGGAAGGAAGGAAGGAAGGAAGGAAGGAAGGAAGGAAGGAAGGAAGGAAAGGGACTGAAGGTGTATATCACTTTATTTATGTTGCAATTTACATGTGCTCCTAATACACAAATAAATGATGTCTACCCACCAGTCAACCAAAAATTTATGTTGGAAACATTTCTTTAATTACAGTTCACGAAAACTACTCTATATCTTAAGCAGCCTTTGGTAAAAGGTGGCAGCATTCTTATTATTTCTGTGATTTTCCCTAGGCTCCATCCTGTCCCTGGGAAGCCTCTACTTCTGAAGGCTGCAGCTGTTAATACCAGAACTTGATGAGGAAGATGCCAGAATCCCATCTGGAATTCACAAAGCCCTGGCCAGCCCACTCACAAAGGTCTGAATCTCCTTTAATCCAGCAAAATTAACTCAAGAGCATGTGGGACCTGAAATCCATGTTCTGCATATTATTGCAGGTGCTGAAGGCAAAGCAAAGCACCTGCTTTTCACATCTGAGATGCATTTTAAACAAAAGGTCTTCTCTGGTAGCTCCACAGGGAAGCGTCAACCATACTACAGAAAGTTTACATCCAGGAATCTCTCTTTTGAAGTGTGGGAATTGACTGTGCCCATAACTTCCCCTCTCTGTGTTAGTGTTGTCAGGGCAGTTGATTGAAGTCAGCCATAGTAAGAGTATTTAAACCACAAAAATTGGCATGAACAGCAGGGCTTTTTCTTTTTCTCTGGAGAGCCAATTTAATAGCACACTATCCTTCCCATCTTGCCCCCTCTCGTCTCCTACCTCCCTCCCCAGTCCATATTTGAGGATTTGTGTCCTAAATGAAATACTGGTGAGAAACATAGAGAGCCTGTGTCTGCACAGGAAGATTTATTTGTCCATTTACCTTAATACAGGAAGTTCCTCTGCAGTGTTTTTTAGATGGAAGTGCTGAAAGACCACGTCCTCTTTGGCTCTTCACTTTAACTTTATGGGGCCTTTGTTTGCTAAGAAAGTGTTGAAATCTTCCCAGTACACAGTCAATAGAAACTGACCGTGAAAAATCCCCCTTAGTGGACTACAGTTATAACACGCACACACACATGCACACATACACATCTTTAGATCCATCTTTACTACTTTCCCTTCAACTTCTCTTTTCCAAACTCCCCCAGAGGACTCAGGAGGGAAAGTGTTGAAATCAACAAAATAAGGAATTCAAGTGCCTTTAGCCCCTGGTTTGAGTGATTTTATTATTGTTGTTGGTACTGTCTCTGAAATGGTGTCATGAGAAAGGAGTTTATCATGATGCTAATGAGACTTAAACCTCAGAACCCTTCCTTTTCACAAGACCATTCCCAAATTAAAATGTGTTCACGCAGACAAATGTCTTGTAAAAAAAAATTACAAAAGTCAGGGGTTTTTTGCATTATTTTTCTTTGAAAAATGTGCTTCATGTTATATAAATTTCATGTCCCACGAAATCTAGATCCACCCCTGAGGGTTATTTTACATTGGTTTTCCCTAACTTATTTGAAGTCACAGTCATGCTTCCAAATCTATCCTTCTCATTAACTAGATTCCATCCTACTTCCCTCATTCTAATAAATGCACAGTGAAACCTCTATGTTATAGACTTGCTGTTCTTAAAGTTCTATATTATTACCAAGAAAAAGAAAATGGATATTCATTTTAACTTCTAAAGGGAAAATAGAAGCTTTTTGGCATGAAAGCTCAGAGTTCAGTTGCCTTCTAACTCATGCATCAATAGTGTCTACCCTCCCAAACCTCCCCCAGCCCTGCCTAGAATTCAGCCTTCTTCCTTAGCCTGATAACTTCTTGTCCTTCAGAGCTCAGCTTAAAGTTCATCTCATCTCAGAAATCCTTCCTAGGTTAGGAGCCTCTCTATGAATTTCAATAGACCCTGAATGAAAAGTCCCTACAGCAGACTTATCATATCACTAGAAATGGATTTACCATACCATTAGAGTGTGATCTCTAAAAGTATGTATCATATACACTCCAAACATGTGTGCTATACATTGCCTCTTGCAGTGGTTGATACAAAACCAGCCCTCAGTACATATTTATTGAATGTATACATGAATGAAGAGAACACTTTTCTGAATTAGGAATCAGAAAACCCAAACTCTGGTTGCATCTCTGCTACTATAGAGCTTGAGAGCATAAACAAAACCCATAAACTCCCTGGACAACATTTTTCACATACAGATATATACAGCAGGTATCCCAGATAGGCCCCAAACAAATTATCTTTTGGTTCTCATGTGTCTGGAGCTAGTTTTTACAAGAAGGAATGAGAAAGATTCTCCTAAGAAAGATCACATTCGAAGGAAAGACAAAGCAGTAACAGACAACTTGGTTCAAGAGTACTGTGGGTTGGTACTGAGGAGGGCTGGACGTCTTGAGTATACCTGTGGCCTGTCACTGTGATGGTTTTTTAGCCCAGGTCCTAGGGACAAGCAATATGAAAAGGTAAACAAGGTCTGTCCCCCCGCCCCTTTTTTTCCCTAGTAATTGCTTCATTGGGTTTTTGGGATCTCAATATGTCAGCCCCATTAATACTGGTTAGGTGGGCACCACCAGGGTTGGCACTGTTGGCAATGGCTTGGTGGCATCAGCAACAATTGATGGGCACTGGATTCAGGCAGTCTCTCTTGATATTATAAAGAGCCAAAGACACCATCACCATGAGATGAAGCAAAAGTGAAGGGAAATAGCAGACATCTACTGTCTTAAGAACAACTCACACTGTGTGTAGCATGAACTACCTACACATCTGGAAAACTCCATGGAAGGAATACAAGGACGGCTCTATGTCTCACAAAATCAAAGAAATGTGGTTTTACTATTATAGTGTGAACCTCCTTTTACTCCAAGGCATGAGCTAGAATAAGATTTGGGGGTTTTCTGGAATTCAAAATTACAAATGATTATTCTTATCCAAAGAATGTGATATATATTCACACCTCAGATATTAGTAAACTGGAGAGAGTTAAAAACACATCTTGCCATGGCTGTGAAATTGGAGAAGTTAAGTTCAGAATCTATTACTTCTCTTCCCAATGTGGTAGAAAGGCTTTGGAATTGGCCTGGTATCCTGACTCTGGTACTCGATAGATGCATTAAATGAGTCAAGTTATTTAACTTATCTGAGCCTCAGTTTCTTAACTGGAAGATGGGGATATTAATATCTACTTTTCAGGGGTGCTGGGAAGAGATTTGACATATGAAACACCTAGGCAGGTGCCTGGTCCTTGGTGGGGGCTAGATAAACATTAGTTCCCCTTCCCTGCTTTCATCTCTACTTACTAATAAAGCTCCTTCCTCAATCCCAAGGTCATAGAAGTTCAATGGATAGAGGATATAAGAACAAGACGAAATAAACTTCATGTGGTTCTGGAAGTTCCCTTTTGACATTCATTATTTTTTTAAAGGATTGAAGACTCTATGAAGTATGGAATAAAAAGGAAATGTTTGGGTTTGGTCACTGAGAACAATTTGCATCATATTTTCATTTCAACCTGTTCCCCCTCCGGCTAGGTCCTGTGCTCACACTCCAGTTGCTGGAGATTGGTTGTGGTCTTCTCCTCCAAAATATCAAGGCTGTAGGTCCTATAGAATCATCTTAAAAACTAACCAGTTAAAAACTAACCGGTGCTTTTTTCTTTTTTTCCTCCTGGGTTATACAAATATAATATTCACAGGTATGTAAACGTGCTTAACTATCAATAGATTTTCTTGACTTATTCTTAACTGTACCACACAGATACTAGTGAAGTTCCCAATGGAATTGTAAGTCTAGGGCATAGCATTCCATTCTAAACATTTGAATTCCTAGATTCAACTATTTCCATAATTATGCACATCTTTCTTTATCAGCAGTTGCTTTGATTGTGTGTGGTGAATGTAATGGAGTGTGTATGGTTTTGTGTGTGTACACACACAGTAAGGCCTAACATGTTCTGGTGAACAGATTATGGTGTTTGGACTGAGGTAGACACGGGTTTACCAGTTCCACCATTCACTAACTTTGTGACCTCGAGTATTTTACTCAATCTCTCTAGGCTTTAGTGTTTCATTAATTTAAAAATGGAATTTGGAAGATGTAGGCACAAACAGAGCACTCCCAAATGGTAGCTATGCTATTGATATTCCAACTATTAATAAAGCATTATACTAAATGTTGTTTGCAAACTTTGTTAAGGTTTTAGGTGAAATTTTAAACAAATAATGGATCCAGCTATTTTGATAGTAAAGAGCACAGTGATAGCCACAAATTTTCACTAATCAAGGGAAAAGGGGAGCAACTGATTAAAAAATGTTATTGCTTTAGCATTCCTTTCCCACCCAGTCATTGGTAGTTAACAATAAAAACGGTATTTGATTCGTTATACTTACTGAAAATTTACCCAGCAGTGATCCTCCAGAGCCTGTTATCTTTCTGAGAGAAACTCTGGCTTAGCATTCCTAACTTCCAAAAATTATCTGGCAGAAAACAATATCCTGCCCGGAATTCACAACGTGTCTTCATTTGTGAAAACAAACAAACAAAAAAGTTCATTTCCTCTGAAATCTTCTCAGGATCTTTATTCCTAATTTATCTTCTGGAAATCAATTTTCCCATAGCCTTCTTTACTCACTTTCATGAGGGGCAGCAGGCAGATCCTCTTCAAGGTGGAAAAGCAGCCTCTGGGGAGCAATGTACTATCCCCCAAATAATTTCATGATTAAGTCTAAGAGGATTTAACCAAACTCTACATGGTAATTCTTTCTTTTCTTTAAAAATTTTTTTTGATTTTTATAAGGTTTTATTTACTTATTTGAGAGAGAGCACGAGCAGGGGGAAGGGCAGGGAGAGAGGGAGAAGCAGACTCCCCACTGAGCAGGGAGCCCAATGCGGGGCTCTATCCCAGGATCCCAAGATCAAGACCTGAGCTGAAGGCAGACACTTAACTGACTGAGCCACCACCACCTGACTGATGGTTCTATAAGCAAAGAAACAAGTCTTTTTTTTGACTTATCTATATTTTCTGGATTTTCTACAACAAAAATTTATTACTCATGAGGAAACACAATGAAAGCTAAAACAAAAAGGGTTATCAAGATTGCAGCTATGTACACTTTTCTTAAATTTTGACTGTCCTCATCTGGAGTTGTTTTTCTGGGCTCTGCACTTGACGTATGCTATTTCATTCTCCCTACCATATTTACTCAAGTTGCTCATTCTACCCTTGGAAAAAGCAAAACCAGAGAGTTTCATAGGTTGATCTAAGTCTTGTCTCTAGAAGAAGGCAGTCAATCATTATTGAATTAAGGGCTCATTTTAAAACTCCCTACAAGTAGGAGGCAAAGAGGGAATTTGAACTCAGGTCTGTCCCAGCAAAGTCTGTATTTTCAACCTCAGTTATTCCTTCAGATATCTTCCAGAGGTGAAAAAGTCAGAGCTTGACAAAAGTAATTACTTTTGTAGCCAGTTAACATGAAGAAAAGAATAGTGCTTCCCCGGACAATGAGTGGCCAGTTCTGATTTTTGAGACTGATAGATTTTATGAGATAAGCACCTCTGCTACGTGCATTACTCTTTACTGAAAGGCTCCATTCTACTGAAAGGCCCCATTCTGAAGGTCCGTAGAGGGATCTTCACTTTGAACTTTGTAGAGATGTTTCCAAAGATACTAAAAGGCAAGAAAATATGAAGAAGATGAAGCAGAGGAATAACTGATAGGGGCATAATAGAAACCCCAAAATGAGGCCAATGAATTTTAGAAGAACTTAACTCCAAAACACATTCACCACTAGTAAGTAATTAAAGAAGAAATGCCTTAAAATAACTTAAGTAATGCCTAACATTCTCAATTTTTGTAGGCAGCATTTGAAACTCTTAATTTTCACTGGGCTACAATTTAATGACCATTAAGTGCCTTCTAAGCCAGAAACATTTTGACTTCCTTTGAGTTTTAAAAACTTGTCCCCAAAACCTTTCCCTTCCATACTTATATTTCCCCTCTTCAGACTTTGGTTTTGCTTTAAAAAAAAAAAAAGTTCTTCTGTTTATTTTCATTCAATTCAGGGTGAGAGACAAGGGATCACTTCTTTCATGTGGAGTTCCAGCACCAATACTGAGTTTAATTGAATGGCTTGGGGAATGAATCTAATGGCAGCAAATATGAATTAGTCCAACTGCCAAGGAACAGATTATAAAACTGGTCATGTGCTTGCAAAGCAATTCCAGGTTTCACTTTTGGAAATCTGGAATCAAGAGTAACTAAAATCAGTTCCTAGGGGCTAATAGGGGAAGAAGAAAGTCTTGATCTGCCTTTATCATACTAAATTTCACAGCCACCATCTTCAGTCTCCATTGCAAGCAGAATTAGCTAGAAAGCTTGAAAATGAGGCATTTAGGGAGTCTAGGAGAATTGACAGAGAAGGGAGAATTCAAGCTCATTGGGTCAAACTGCACAATGATGCCTGGGGAGCTTATGCTGCCAATTTGATAAGCAGCCCTATTCTATTCTGCAGCTCATCAGAGTTCCGGACAGACAGATGTATGATTTTATTATTTGTTTATCCCTTGACCTAGAGCCAAAATCAGCCCCTGAACTGAATGTCCAGCTTTGCATCTAAGGCATTTTGGTGGCTCCACTGTGGCAAAGGAAAACACTTTTTCCCCCTGTTGCTATGTATATTGGCAAATAGCCTATCCAAAGAATTGTGCTCCAAGAACTCTGGAAACACCTGCCAGCAGAAAACTTGGGAGCTTTGTTTAAACAAGTGTACCTGCCAACTTTCCAGAACTGTTGACTTTAGAGGACTGAAAAACGTGGACTATTTTAAAACCTACTTGATGGATAACAGGAACTGGGCCATGGAGATGAGGCACGGAATGTGCCTAGAATCATGTTTATCTTTTTTTCTTTTCTTTTTTTTTTAACATTGCATAGTCTGGGCCTTGTGCAAGGATGCTGAAATGTTAATCTCACTTTAGCATGGAGCCTACAACGTGGTTGTGAATAGGGAAAAAAGTTGAGACTGAAGTCAAGATATCTGGCAAAACAAGAGTTTCCAAGAAATACTCCGGTGATCCAAAGCACCAGGCTCTGTGACATGCACAGGCATTGAAAAGTGTCCTTTAGGTTGTTATTCGCATATAGATTCCTTTTGCATTATCTTTTACAGCATGTTGTCAATCACCCAGTGTGGAACTGTTGAGTCTTAGATTGTAATTGCAAATCTGAGTTCTGGCTGGACTCAAATATAATAAACAGTTCCGCGCTCATCTCTCCTGTCAAATTAACTACCATAGGTAATTGTCCATTGGGCAAGATGCTATGTTGGGGTATTAAATAAAGGCATTTAGATGTATACATCTTAACCGTTGGCTTCAGGACATTTTGTCATGCTCAGGACAATAGCATTTAATGGCATTTGTTCTCATTTTGCTAAGGCAGCACCTGATAGTTGGAGAGTAGCCGAGCCGAAGTGAGCAGAAAAAGTGTAAGGACACTAAGTCCTCACCTTGAAGAGCATGAGGTGGTCCTATTAAACTTCGGTTGTTCCCTTGGCTGGGCAAGATATGATGAAGTTTTCTGGAGAAGACCAGTACTGCTACTCCAATGGCACATTGAGCTTGAAGATGCTTATTTACTTTTTGCAGTTAGAAGGAAGAATATTGAAAACTTGGAGAACTAAAGAGAATTTTCCCAGAGAACTAAACTAGGGTTTCCATCTCAGGGTTTCCATCTTCTGGCTTGCCATGAAAGTCTTACCATTTTGAATTACTTCTTTGGATGAAGCCTCCTTAGGATAGACACTTGGTTTCTTAGATTCTCAGTTTCCTCACCCATAAAATTAGGGATTAAATTATGTATTATTTAGCTGTCACCATGATAAATGCTTTACACTGAGGGTTTACAGGTCATTTCTGCCTCACTTGCCGTTGGCTAAGGTAAGTTACATGACCAATCCCAAAGTCAAGAATTATACCCCATTCATGAAAAGGCCGTGGCAAGGGTGTGGTACAGGGAGAAAACTGGGGTTAATAGTTCAACCTACCAAAGACTATTTCAGTGGGTTCTAAACTCTGAGGTTTTTAGAGCTGTAACAGAGTTTTCAAATACAATCTGTTATAGAATCCCAAAATTTATATATATATATATATAATAATATATTATATATATAATATATATATTATATATATATTATTATTATATTATATATATATATATATATATATATATAAATCTAGAGGACCTGCAGAATGTTATGTATAGAGAGAGTCCTCTAGAGAACTCTTTAGGCATTGGTTTTCAAACATCAGTACATATAACAATTTGAGTTTGGAAAAATTGAAGTCCTGTGGCCCTCTGTGATGTTCCAATTTAGTGGAACTGAGTTGGGGGTCTAGGAAATCCCATTTTTAATTAAACACTCCACATAACTCTGATGTAAAGGTTCTGTGGAGCCTAATGACTCTAGGTGTGGTACAGGGAGAAAACTGGGGTTAATAGTTCAACCTACCAAAGACTATTTCAGTGGGTTCTAAACTCTGAGGTTTTTAGAGCTGTAACAGAGTTTTCAAATACAATCTGTTATAGAATCCCAAAATTTATATATATATATATATATATATATATAAATCTAGAGGACCTGCAGAATGTTATGTATAGAGAGAGTCCTCTAGAGAACTCTTTAGGCATTGGTTTTCAAACATCAGTACATATAACAATTTGAGTTTGGAAAAATTGAAGTCCTGTGGCCCTCTGTGATGTTCCAATTTAGTGGAACTGAGTTGGGGGTCTAGGAAATCCCATTTTTAATTAAACACTCCACATAACTCTGATGTAAAGGTTCTGTGGAGCCTAATGACTCTAGGATTCTGAGCAGCAGGGTTCTAAGCAGCACTTCTATTTTGAAAGCCCACAGGAGTATCAGGTACCAGCATGGTTTTACTGAGTCAGGTTATGTATGTCAGCTGAAATATATTACTGTTTTTATCCCACTTGATACATTTGGCAGATACAGCAAGTCCACAAGCCAATGCAAATAGAAAAGGTGGAAGCAGGAAAGGAGCAAAGGCATTTTATCAAGGTCATGTTTACAACAACAATACTAAACAGTAAAGGCTAGTGCTGATTTTAAATACTGTTTCCAGAAGCCCAGAGTTAATAAGTAATTATCCCAGACAGTGAAAAACTCAAGCAAAACCTCCAATATTTGATGTATCATTTAGTGTGCCACTAGAGAAACAGAACCAGTAGGGTATCTATCTATCTATCATCATCTATCTATCATCTATCCATCTCTAGTCTCTCTATAGATCTACTATTGATCTGTCATCTGTCTATCATCATTATGTATCTCTTTATTAGCTTATTCAATTGGCAATTGTCTGGACTGGCTCTACATGTTAGAAATCCTTGGGGCAGGCCATCCTGTCAGGGAGGACAGGCTGGAACTCTTGGATAGGAGCTGAAACCTGAATCTATAGGCAGATTTTTTTTTCCCTGCCATGGAAACTTCAGTTCTGCCCTTAAATTCTTTTAACTGATTCAGCCAGGCCCAACCAGATTATAGAGGATAATCTCCTTTACTTAAAGTCAACTTATTGTAGATGTTAATCATATCTACAAAATACTTTCACAGCAACACCTGGATTAGTGTTTGATTGAATATCTGGGTACAACTGAGCCAAACCAAGCAGGCACTTAAAACTGAGCATTATAATTGAGGATTCTCCTTCTTGCTTTTTTACATACTTGTGTGTTATCTATATTCTTACTATTTCATATTAAGCTAACTCATTTTCCTCTCATTTTAGCTTCTTTTGAAACAGTAATTACTATGAAATTACTAGTTTGATTTGCTAGTTATAGACATTACAAAAATAAAATTAATTATAACTATTAAAAGACCACCTTAGATAGCTTATCACACCTTCTTGGAAATGCTAGATCACCAAAACAACTGTCAAGGAGCTTTGTCACAAAGAAGGAATTTTAATGCATAAAAGAAAGTCTTGAGCCAGTTGCTCACCTAGGCCTGGAAAAATCCAGAAAGATGTTTCCTGTTGGAAAAAAATCTTGGGAAAATCTGGTGTGTGGGTACCCAGGGTTTGGAAGTGAGATACCTGTGTTGAGAATGAAGAATGAAAGAATGCTAAGGTCTTTCTGGCTGTTTCATTTATTTATTTTTTATTTTTAAAGATTTATTTATTTTAGAGAGAGAGAGAGAGAGAGAAAGAGTTAGTGGGGTGGAGGGGCAAAGGGGGAGAGAGAGAGA
Source organism: Vulpes lagopus (assembly GCF_018345385.1). NCBI lineage: Eukaryota > Metazoa > Chordata > Mammalia > Carnivora > Canidae > Vulpes > Vulpes lagopus. The sequence continues at coordinate 14,327,359 of NC_054842.1, forward strand.
TACAGAGAACCTCAAATAGGCTCCATGCTGAGCTGCTGAATGTGAATCTGAGTTGGGGCTTGACTTCACAACCCTGAGATCATGACCTGAGTCAAAACCAAGAGTTAGATACTCAACAGACTGAGCCACCCAGGCTCCCCTCTTTTATTTTTGAGGAACAACTTTAGCTTCTTGTATTATAACTTTCAGGGGACTATGTTGCAAAGAATTTGAAATAACTGATTTCATCAAACCAAAGAGACAAAAGATGAAGAAGAAATCATCCTTGCCTTTAACACTCTTACTGTCTAGGGGGTAAAGAAGAATAGTAAAAAAAAAAAAAAAATGATTGCAGACCAGTATGAAACAAGCTGCTAAAGGCCCCCGGGGTGATGAGCAAAGGAATGGAATACTCTGGAGAGGCTGCCTGGAAAAGAGGGTATCTGAGTTAAGGCTTGAAGAATAGAAGAAATTTGCCTAGAGAGCAGGCCTGAGCTAAGGGGTAGTGGGAACATACCACATAATATGGAAGCATGAAAAAAGTCACAGATTTGAACTTGCACAAGGTGTGTGTGTGTGTGTGTGTGTGTGTGTGTGTGTGATATGTGTGTAGGGGATAGGGCTAGGAATGGGTACAATATAGGTAAGAATAGGCAAAACAGGGTCACACACACACAGGCAAAAGACACAAACCAAAACAGGTTTGTGGTGACACTACACAATCATAGGGTTCTCTGATTAAAAAGGCTTTAGTTCCCACTGCAGCATCTGCATGGCCAAAGGTGCCTGAGGCAAAACATGGAGGATGAAATGGTAGGAGGTGATGTAGGTAGAAATTAGATCATCTTGAATTTTTTTTCTTTAAGGTCTTATTTATTTTTTCATGAGAGACACAGAGAGAGGCAGAGGAAGAAGCAGGCTCCATGCAGGGAGCCTGATGTGGGACTCGATCCGGGGACTCCGGGATCACGCCCTGAACGGAAGGCAGACACTCAACCGCTGAGCCACCCAGGTGCCCCAGATCATCAAGAATTCTTAATGATGTGATAAAGAGTTGGCCTTGGGCAATCAGGCTATAGGCAATGCTGGATTTCCCAATGGGAAGATCAAGCATATGCTTAAAATATCAATGAATCAGAAGAGCAATACTTTTATCTTGAAGTGATTTATAAATTTTTTAAGTGGAAAAGTAATTATTTTAGGGGAAAAAGTCCCCAAACATTGGGTTTTCTTATATTTATTTAATGTTTTAGCATTGTTTTTGTTTTTGAATTACATATAACAGGATGGGGGGTAGGTAGGAGGCAGTATAATCATTTCCATGTTTTGGACAACTCAGGGTTTTCTGACCTTGTTATTGATGATGTATAGCTTTTGAAATGTATTAACATGAGAAAGGAGGGAGAACCTTGGTGACTAGGGTTAGATGCCTCGTTTTGGGATTAGATGAAACAAAGTATTGTTTGGTTTTTATTTTTACATTCACTGACCTTTGTGTAATGCATACAATAGCATCTTGATATTACAAAGTTTGAAAGTTATTTGAAGAAAAATACACTAAATCAAAGTTCCTGACAGGAAACACATGACACATTCCAATGGAAACTTCAAGGCAATTTACTAAAGTGATTATTTACCAAAGAGGGAATAGCAATCACGTTGGTTTAAGGGAAACCAACATGGAATATGCCAGGGTTTAGCAACAACAGGAAGCCATTAGCACCCCAAAGTGTAAAGGGACAAGGACTGGGAATAGTAAACAGAATCCTGAGATGCTCTACTGGAGTGGTAAGGAGCCACCAGAACTGGAACTATGACCTCTGGGTAGAATTAACCAGCATGGTGAGAGCTGGAAGAAGACACAACCTGTGCTAATTCTCCTCCTGCCTTCTAGTTTTCTAACAACACCTCCTGTTGACCAAATTCAAACAGAAACCAGGGGAAAATCATGTCCAGCAATGAATCTGTGGAAGTCCACTTCTACTACAGAAAAGAGGATAAAGACTAGCAAATAAGTCTGGAGAGGTGAACAGAAAATATCTAGCATAGGCATAGACAGCAAGCAAACATTTAAATAAGTGTTAACCTTCCACAGGGTATCAGCAAACCATGGGCTTAATCCATTCTGCAGCCTGTTTTTGGAAATAATGTTTTTAATTTTTTTTTTATTTATTTATGATAGTCACACAGAGAGAGAGAGAGAGGCAGAGATACAGGCAGAGGGAGAAGCAGGCTCCATGCACGTGGAGCCTGATGTGGGATTCGATCCCGGGTCTCCAGGATCGCGCCCTGGGCCAAAGGCAGGCGCCAAACCGCTGCGCCACCCAGGGATCCCGGATATAATGTTTTATTGGAATATAACCATGCTCATTTATGTACATATCTGGCCCCCTTTGTGCTATAAAGGCAGAGCTGAGTAGTTGGGACAGAGACTGTATGGTCTGTGAATCTGAAAACATTTATGATCTGCCCTTTTACAGAACACTTTTGCAATGCTGGGTGTCCACAGTAAAAAGTAGGCCTTCCCCTTCATACAAATGTTTTGTCGTGATAACAACATATGTCCAGGAGGTGATCTCATTTTTCGACCTCTGTCATCATCACCAAATGTGGATTAGTTTCAGTCCTAGTTTTTTCATGGACTAAAGCTATACTGTTATATAAATAATAAATAAATAAATAAATAAATAAATAAATAGGTAAGAAAGTAAATAAATAGAAATATATTGGAAATAAATAGAGGTAACTAGTAAATCTAGATTGGCATATGCATGGTGGTCTTCCTAATTTACCTGGTTGCTCAGATTTTTATATATATATGTGAAATAATGCTTTTAAAATGGCCAGATTCAACCATATAATTATTTAAGTGCAATTGCATCATGGTGAGAGAGAACGAAAGAAAGACTTGTTTACACATAGGGAAGGATTGAAAGACAAGTAGTAGATTTTCACTTCAAGGATCATATTAAGGTCACCTGTGACTTTGTTTCCAAGTGATTTTTACCTTTTTTTTTTTTTTTAAATGAATTTATATCCAAACTTTAAGGTACTGCTCTTGTAAATTTTGGCTTGGATCTGCCTGCCACTGTGCCATTCCACATTTCCACCAGGGAACTTTCTACCAGGGTTTATTATGTGCTCTGTAACAGTGAAGACTAACCCTGAAGTCAGAGAGTATGCCATAAAGCTTTTCTTCAAAGATTGCTGGCAGAAGGAGTAAAGAAGAGGGGAACAAAGACAATGGAAGGTAAAGAAGTGTTTATAGTAATACACTGCCTCCTATAAATGTGTATAAATATTGAATTCTTTTAAACTCTATGTAAAAAATTACATGTCCAAGAACACCATAAATGAAGTCAAAGTACACATTGAAAAAGCAATACATACGTTCATGTGTGTGTATTTGCCATGCATATTATTAAACTTCAATGAATGGTTGTAAAGGAAAAAGTCAAAATGAAAAAATAAAATACAAGTGGTACTTAAATTATGAGAAAATGTTCATTTTTATTTGGAGTAAGAGAAATCTGAAATAAAATTATGAAATGACATTATTCATCTTTCTCACTAATGTGGTTTGATTACATGCACCTATGGGATCAGGCACTCTCATGTGTTACAATACGTGAGTGTGAGTGGTTGCATCCTTCATGGAAAAAATTTAGCAATTTTTTTGGCAGTATAAATGGCATATGGTTTTGAACCATGATTCTACTTCCAGAAACTCTGGTATGCTCCTATATGTGAGAAATGACATGTGTACAATAGCAGCATGTGCATTATTCACTGTTCCATAACATGCGTGTTACAGCAAAAGATTGGTATCACTTAATGAGATCTAGAAGATTGGTTAACAAATTAGGAATTCAAAGCATAAATGTAAGTCAACACATAGATCCACGTTCTCCTCCTAAAATGCCCCCTCAAAAGGGGGTGGTATCTTCCATGTGCCATTCTCTATTCAAAGGTCATGAACCTTTGCCTTAGGAAAAGTTACAAAGAATGAAAAATTAAGAAGCTATTAAAAAGATTACGGCAGCTCTGTACTCAAACAAAATGATCTTGAGAAATATGCTATAGAAGCCTGGATGGTACATTTCTTGGGATTCAGCCTTCCAAAGTCATTGAGCAAGACAAAGGCTTGAGAATAGCTCTAATGGGGCAAGGGAAGGAAAAAAAATTATTATTATAAAATATGCCTCTCACAGTGTTGTTACTATGAAGGTCAAAACTGGCAAAAGGCTTTAAAAAGCACAATGTGTGATATGACTGAAACAACTTTTCATTAACCTGTTGGATCCATTCATGGGTTAAGTTCCTTGTTGGTTCCAGGTGAGACTTAATTTTCATCTATCAATTACTTGACTGGGGACATAACTTGAAATACTTGGAGAAGGAAAAACAAGGGTCTTGAGTAATAATCACCCCAGACTGGCAGCCATCCTCCTGCGACCGTGTTCCTTTAAAAACACTGAGCTCCAATCACTCTGATCTCAACTCAGAAAGGGAAGGGGGGGAGTTAGCAATAGAAAAATACAAGTAAATGAGGTGCTCTCCTGTTTCTTTGGGTTTAGACTATTATAGACAAAAATCAAAGACAAAAAAACCTTTACCTCTTAACTCCAGATCAAATCTTGGATGAGAACTTTCTCAAATGCTAGATTTACCATACAGCATGTTTTGACCTTCACACTGATCTGAAAGCCACTTCTCACTTTCCTGAAATCCCCTCGCACTTTATTTTGTATTCTTTAGATGTGATATCTTATACTCTGTCCCTTTGTCATGTAGGGACTGGAAGGTCTGTTGCACAGAGGAAGTAACCCTCAATTCATTCACCTTTGTGAGTTGTCTTCTAAAATGTCATCACAGTGCTAGATACATAATTAATAGGTGTTACGGGCCAACTTGTGTTCCCCTATAATTGCTTTGTGGAAATTCTAGCCTCCAGTATCTCAGCGTGTGACTGTATTTGGAGATGGAGCCTTTCAAAAGGTAATTAAGTTAAAATGAGGACTTTAGGGTGGGCTCTATCCAATCTGACCGATGAGAAGAGGAAGTTAGTGCACACAACAGACACCAGTCTGTGAGGACACAGTGAGAAGGTGGCCATCTGCAAGCTAAGGAAAGAGACCTTGGAAGAAAGCAAAACCTGCTGACACCTTGATCTCAGAGTCCTAGCCTTTAGAACTACAAAAAATAAATATTTGTTGTTCAAACCACCCGGTCTGTGGCATTTTGTTTTACAACCCTAACACACTGATACAGTAGGTGTTCAGAGAAATATGACTCGTAATACCCTACTGAGCTCAGCTGCCAAGTCATACTGCATGTCCAAACTTGACTGGAACTTAATTTATTTAATTCCTGGAGAGTATATATCTGAACAAACAATTAAAGCTAGAGATACGTGTGCCATTGAAGAGAAAGTTGATAAAATTCATTCATAATGGGCATTCTGTAAAGGTAAGAACGTTGAAAATTTAAGAGTTTGTGTGCCAGAATCAGATAACCCCTTGATGAGATATCAGCTCTAATCCTCCCTATTTTATCAACTTTGGGCAAGTTATTTCAAACTTTGATGCATATCTTTCTTACTTGTCAAATGGGCATAATACTACTTTTCTACCTCATGGGGTGTGTTGCGAGCATGAGTCCATACAAAGTGCTGAGAACACTTCTGGGACCAGAGTAAGCATTCAAACTTTTTTTTAAAAAAGCTCTTATATACTAAAGCTAGTTATAAACTAGGGTGACTGTGATAGCTCATGCAAAAAGAACAAATGAGGGGCACCTGGGTAGCTTAGTCAGTTAGTGTCTGCCTTCAGCTCAGGTCGTGATCTCAGGATCCTGGTGTCCACCCCTATGTTGGGCCCCCTGCCCAGCTTGGAGTTTGCTTTCCCCTCCTTCCCTGCCCCCTCTCCTCAGCATGTACTCTCTCTCATAAATAAATAAATAAATAAATAAATAAATAAATAAATAAATATTTAAAAATAACAAAAAAACTGAAAAGAACAACTGAACCAGCCTCTGTCTTAGATGATCAGATAATTGACAGACACTGTCTCATATTCTAACTTCTATCCTTAGCAACAGAGGAGTGTGGTTTAGTTCATAGCCACAGAATCAAAGCCTCAACAGCTTAAGGAAGTGAGTGACAAGAAAGTAGACTTTTTGGGTGCCATTTTGTGTATAAACAGGTGTCCTTTTACCGTTGACTTCCAAAGACTATTGACAATACTAAATACTTACAAGCAGGGAGTTTGAGTGTGACTTGTGGTATAAGTATCAGTTTCCAAATGACAGATGAGGAAAGCTGATATTGAAGTAGGATTAATGGGGAGGATTCTGGGTCATTTCTAGACATTGACTATATATTTGTCAGTTTTAGGATGAGTCTTTACTGAAAGGCAGACAACTGAATGTCCAGGCATTCTGGAGGTTATTTAGAGTCTTAAATCCTAAATCCCAAGGAGATAGAGCTAATATAGGGAGCTGAACAAACATTTCATGTTGGTGGATGTTGTTATCCATCAACATTCCATGCTGATGTAGCCTTTCCTGGAAAGAACTAGCTGAATGGGAAATAAGATGACAAGCAAGGACCTCAGACACTGGATCATCCTAGAATTTGCATTAGTGGGCTTGTCTTTAGCTTTGCAGGTATTGGAGGGAATTAAGAGTCTCATTAAAAGTCGTGACCCAATCTTTACACAGAGAAAATAAAGAATATGTTCCTCAGAATTCTCTGTAAAGTAGAAATAACCATAATATCCCCACTACAAAATTGTACTCTTTCATGAAATAATGGGGTTTCAGGTAATCAGAACAATACCCAGTGCATGGCATGCATGCATGCATGCATACATGTACATACACACAAATTGTCTCTCTTTTTCTCTCTCTCTCCAAAATCTCAATTCCCACTCCTTTCTCGCTTTTCTTTCTGTAGAAGGGGTGATAACTTTAGAATGATGCTTTTCATTTATTGAGCCCCTACTATGTGCCCGGTGCTATTTGATTTTCATAACAACTTTGCAGTGTAGACACTGCCTCTATGTTATAGATGTGTCTCAGGAAAAGAGGGTAACTTGTCCAAGCTTTCACTGTGAGTGATTTGTGAGTCTGGAATTTGAACCCAAGCTTCGCTGGCAAGAGCACCACCCATTTTCCATACTAACACTTCAAAATTTTACAGGAAAGTTTGCACCAAGTTCATCTTGTTTGTTTATTGAGTCAGGAGGACCTGGTCACTTGGTCTAAGCAGGTACTCATGGTTCTCAGTTCTATAAGATGAACAAGAGACTCTTTGCATAGTAGAGACCAGCATGGAGAGTATAGCCCACTTTTCTCCTCCCATCAAGAGCAGCCATTTTACTGGTGGCAGACATGCCTCTGCAATGCAAGTATCTAGCAATGTCTCTGCTTTGCAGCTCCAGCTGGAAGTGGATAGGGACAGCTACTTGGCTTCTCCCAACTTGCCTCCAAAAGTGATGTATTTGGGTTGTGAATCACCATTTTAATACTTGCACACAAGTCTATAATACCAGAGGATATGGGAGGTTCGGTTGGAGTGTGAAGGAGAACAGGCTGCTAGAGTGACCGCAGTCTCTCTAAACTCTCCTAGAAAACACACTGGTTCAGGACTTCCAGCTGAAAAAAAAAAAAGTTGCCAACAAGAAACAAAGGGCCTGTGGCACCACTCAGATCTGTCTGGGGTTTATGCCTGACTTCCACTGTCACCACTCAGGGCACCCCTGAGCCAATGACTGACCAGGGCAAGACTCAAAAGACTCACTCATCTCAAGGTAGGACATACCTTGGTCTATCGTTTACCCTCTGGGGCTCATGTGAGATGAGGATGAGCTAAAAATCACCTGAAACTTCTTTGCCTAGGTTCTTCTCCTTCCCTATCTCACTTTTCTCTCTTTCTGACAGATTTTTCCTGGAACCTCTCTTTCAGTAAGTCATCTGCATAAAAATTCCCATCTCAGGGTCTGTTTCTAGAGTATAAAGAATTGTCAGGAGCCAGATGACATTATCTGTAGAGTAGGAACCAAAAGACTTAGAAGGAGGAGAAAAAGTGCTGTCTGGATGAGTTCCTATGACAGACCTCCTGTAGGATGTTTCGCAGGGGGGTCATGGCTCCATATGTGGCTATGGGTGGTGAGGGCAGAGAGGAAGTGACAGGAAGGGGTAAGAGGAGGAAACCCAAAAACCTCCTCCAGGATTCTCGAATTCTCTGAAGAATTACTCCATCCCCCCAACTCTGCTAGATTTATAATGTCTCTTTCCACAAAGTGTTTATAGACTTCCAAGTCCAGGTCTTGAATCCTATTATGTTTTTCAATCTTAGAGGATGTGGGTAGGAAGATACGTGGTTAGAGTAGGCAGTTCCAAGTGTGTGGTGCCTCCTGCCTTGGCACAGATATTCTCTTTTATTTTCTACTTGGGCATGGAGGGGAACCCTTTGACTATGGCAGCCATGCGACACTGGAGACCCTCAGGATCTGTAAGATATGGATCTCCAAATTTTTAGAGACAACTAGAAACATTAAACTTTTTTATTCAACCTCAAAATATTAATTTGTATGAGACATTTGTTCTAGACCTTGAGAACCCAAAGATGGACAAGATAGACTTGAGCTCTGGCCCCATGGAGCTGGTGGTCCAGTATAGGAGACAAAGTAGTAATCAGGGAAGCTCCATCCAAGGGCTATGTGTTGTAATCAGTGACCCAATGTGCTATGGGAACTTGGAAGAAGAACAGCTTTTCCAATTGGGCGGTTAGGGGCAGGGACGTTTTTTCCAGAAACCTGATACTGAAGCCAAGGATAAGATGGAGCTGCCTAGTTTAAAAAAAAAAAAGTGTGGGAGGATATATTTGCATGAGAAGGAGAGAACTGCCTAAGCAAAGATTGGAAAGCAAGAAAGCTGGGGATTTCTTGAGGCCAGAGGAAGTTGAGAATGTTTAGAGCACAGAGGCGGAGGTCACACTGGGCAGGTGCACAGATCATTTTGAAAGCCAAGTTAAGGAACTTGGGTTTTACAGTATGAGCAATGGGTGGGCATCAATAAACTCTTAACATGAGCAATGCATATTATCATATGCGTTTTAGAAAGATCACTGTAGCTTTTCATGAAGGGTAAGAGTAGAGGAGGCAAATAAGTTAGAAAGTTCTTAGCACAGTTGAGGATTGGGATAGAGGGAGAGTGAAAGAAAGAGACAGAGAGATAGAGAATAGTGACCTGCACTGGACTAGAGATAATAGAGATGTGAAAAGATCTTTAGAAGATCAAATAACAGGACTTAGTGATTTGGTGTTGGAGCAGAGAGGAAGGAGTGAGGGAGATCAAGAAATCAAGGCTGACTTTGCAATTTGGGGTTTGATGGTAAGGCCATTCACCAGAATAGGGAACAAAAAATAAGAGAAAATTGGTCAAGGAAATAAATCCAGTTATGAAATACCATGACTGAAAGATCTTTAGAACATCCCAGAGGGGAGTTGCATTAGGTTCTAGAGCCTAAGAGGGAATTCTGGGCTTTACAGGAGTCCCTGGGATACGGACCATAGCTGGTGCATGGGTATAGGTGAGAATATCCAGGCAGAATGTATAAGAAGGTAAGATGGACTAGGGCTAAAATCTGAATTATCACTGGACCTCCATAGAAATATCTGGACCAGGACTGTTCAGAGCCTGACATGTTGGTGGTAGAGAAGATGGTTGTGGCAATGATAATGATAATAATATTAACTACTAATTGTTCTTGAAAACTATTTGCTATATGCCTTATATATTTTTCTCTCATTTAAGTCTCTAACAGTTTTATGAGATATGCATTATTATTATCCCTATTGCAGATGAGGAATACAGTTCAGAGAGGTCAAGTGACTTACTCGACCTCACATGGCTTGGAAAGAGCAGAACTGGGATCCCCATCCAGTCATGTCTGTTTAGGGCTCTCAGTTGTCGTGTTTTCAATGGTGGTCTAAAGAACAATCTCAAGACCTTCCAAATCTCAGTGCATAGATTAAATTAGAGTCATTGCCCTCGGGGGGTAGATTTAAGTGTGATCTGATTCTTTAAAAATTATTAATGAGTTATTAATGCTATTGATAGTAACTATTAGAATATTTGCTGTCCAAAAGATCCTATTTCCTCATGAGTGTTAGAGACAGAGAGACAGAACATCACAGCACTCTAGAACAGGAGAGCTAGAGGGTACCTTAGAACATCTAATCACAACCTCTTGGTCTATGATAAAGAAAGCTCAGGGACTCAGGTCACCTAAGCACATAAAACAAATGTCAGAGTCTCTTGGGGCTCCTTTCATTACTCTCCTATCTTTTCAGTTTCTCACAGCAGAAAATATGCCCCATGTGCCCTATTCCAGCACTCTGGAGAAATGAGAAGCCACAGGTCAAGCCAGAAGGTTGCCTGGGTCCTACTATCCCCAATCCTGGGTGTTGTCTTCCTTGCTTTCCTCTGGGTATATGACCCATGCATGCGCAGAGACAGGGCATGTTTTCCTAGCCCAGATGGCTGGGAACAGCACATACCCTGGTTTCCTGTCCCATGTGCACTGAAGTCATTTGATCTCATTTCTATTTCTCTTGTGAGCTTTTTGCCCTTCTGTGTAAGACAGACTTATTTGGAATCAGTTGCAGCTGCCAACTTATGGGAACACTCATGACCCTTCTCTGCGGGAGAGCCATCTGAGATGGACCCCAGAGACATCATTGTGCTGTCTCCTGTCAACATTGAACAGATATTGCCAGGAGCAAAGTTTGTGTGTGTAACCTGTAAACCTTTCCTTTACAGTCCCTCTCTGTCCCATCCCATCTAGGCCGGGGCAGCCTCCTTTGGCAACCCGGGAATAGAGGACCTACTGCCATTCAGGCACCAGGTCTTCTTGAATTCAAATTTCAAGTCATATCTCAAAGTTGGGAGGAAAAGGAAGAAGGAAAGGAACATTTATTGCATCTACTGTGGGTCAGTCTGGGGCACCTCTTTGTATACAAATACCTTCTTTGAATCCTCACAAGATACCTATGAAATGGACATCATTGAGCTCATTTTCCGACATAAAACAGAGGGTCAGAGAAGTAATTTGCCTGGATCAGAAGTGAGCAACACCCTTGCCCTCCTAATATTGTTTCTTCTAAGTGGCTTCCTGTGTTTTGTGCAGTCAATACCCTCTCACTTTTGTGGGGGCTTTAGAGTTTTCAAAACAACTCTTTCTATTAATGTCGTTGGATGGTTATTATCTCCACTTCATAAACAAGGAAACTGAGGCGCATAGAGATTAAGAGTTTGTTTGAGAACAAATGGAGCAGCCACAATTGGAAATTGGATCTTCCAACAGCTTGGAAATAATCAGTTCACCGGGAAGTCTTCAGGAGTGGAATGTTCTTTCACTGTTCCCTGGTGCCTATGTACCTAAAAAGCTCTTATTCATCCTTCAAGCCCCAAATCATGATCATAATAAACATTTAACAAGCACTTACTATATACCAGTTGCTCTTACGTATCCTGTCACGTGTGTCTTCCCCGGAAGCACCCTGTGAGATGGATACCTTCAGCGTCCCCATTTGACAGATAAGGAAATTGAACCTGGAAAGATTCAGAACTTCGCCAAGGTCACTCAGTTGATCAGGCATGGAGCAGGGCTTTAAATGCAGGCAGAGCTGCTCAACCTGCCAGACTGTTCATATTACCTGCGCAGCATGCCAGATGGCTATTCTGGGATGTCTGTCCTCAGCCCCATTTTTGTTCCGCTTCCTCTGCCTGTCTTAAATAACTTGATTGTTGAAAACACATGATTTCATTGCACTTACTGATTTGTATCTCTTTTTACCATTGGACTGTGAGCTCCCTGAGGATGGGAACCACATCTTCCTTACAGTTTTAACTACTGGCGTTTGGCCTGATGCCTAATGTAAAGTGGCAGCATGAATGTCCCAGGCTAACAGAAGGATGCGGTACCAGGTGTCATGATTGCAATGTCACAGCTTTTCAGGATGTGTTTTCTCAAATGCTGAACAAAGCCACTGTATCTTGATAACCTCCCCCTTGTTGTCTTAGGGTTTTTGTTTATTTATACAAATTTAGTGGTTCCCAGCAGTGTAGGGCATCAGGAGATGTGTGTTATTGGTTCCATTTGTCCCAATGTTTCAGGTCACCAAAGCACTTTAGTGGGTGCAGGCCAGATCATGGACTGAATGTTGTGTCTGCCTCAAATTCCTGTTTTGAAGTCCTAATCCCCGATGTGATAGTATTTGGAGATGGGACCTCTGGGAGAGAATTAGGTTTAGATAGGGCTAAGGGTGGAACCATGATGGAATTAGTGTTCTTCTAAGAAGAGGAAGAGACACCAAATCTTACTGTCATTACCACTTTACCCTCATTACCTGGTGGCTGTCTAAACACGAGTAGAGGGCTCTCACTAGACATCAGCACTTTGATCTTGCATCTTCCAGCCTCCAGAAGTGGGAGAAATAAATGTTTATTGTTTGAGACACACAGTCTCAGGTATTTTGCTATGGCAGCCTGGGCCCACTAAGATGGAGGTTATATATAATCTTCCAGTGTAATGTGCAAGACAGTCCACATGACTGAGAATTTTTCTACCCTAAATACCAAAAGTAAACTAAACACTGGTCATTAGGTCCACATGTTTGTACCTGGGGCATAGTCCCACAGGTCAAAATATCTGGTCAAGCTGAAATCCTTCAGTGTTTATGGAAGGCTTTGGGAAAATCCCAGGTTTCTATGAGAAAGGAAAAGATGGGTAACGACAGCCTGAGGCAGAGGCCAAAGGTCACAGCATCTTGCTTAATAAAGTCCTTTACTATCCTCTCAGGTAGGATGTATCTGCAGTTGTGCTGGGTATTAGAAGATTATACAGTGCTAGCTTGGGAAAGGCAATTTTTATGGCTTCTATAAGTCATAGTCAGAAAGACATACTTTTGAGATAAGATCGACACACCATATTACCTGAGCCCCCACACACCTCATTAGTGTCTCCAGGATATTAATATCTTTCTAATTATAGTGAGCCACATTTCTTTGAGAAACTCTAGGACCTCAGAGTTGTTCAAGTGCTGAAAAGAGGGTCCTTGCCATGGTAACAAAATGTCTGTGAAGAGAACAGATAATTGAATGGAGGGAGGCAGAGTTTACACCAGAGAATATGAATAAGCCTAATGACTTCTGTCCTCTCCATACCCCTGGCCAGGTCCCCTTGATTCTGCAAACACTGGGGATCTCACTGGACAGGGGATATTTTGACTCACTTGGGTACTCTCATGTGCTCTAAAGCAGAAGAAGAGAGAAACTTTCCTTTTCTCAGACATGTCCCCTCCTTGTGGTGATCTAACACATTAGTAAGTGAGGATAATAGAGAAAAGTCACCCAAGACGTGCCCCATAGGAGAAGTGCTTCTCATTGATAGCCTCATTGTGGTTAACTCTTCTACCTTCCTTTCTCATCCCCACCCATTATTTACAACCCAAAGAGACTAAACAAAGGGGCAGAAGGTGATGGAAACTTCTTGAGTTTCTTTCACCATGCATTCCTTGAGGAAAGTAGAAGTTTTCCAAGATAAGAGGAAAAAAGATACCACAAATTAAAAGGTGTATTTGATAGACAGTTCTAGATCCTGCCTGCCCCAGCAGCTTTCATCATTCCTGATAACGTGTTAGCCCGTTCTTTTATTTTCTCAAATACCAACAGTTGTACAAGTCTCCCAGCATTACATGAAGTTTATTCTGGAAATGCTGAGCTCTCCACAGAGACTTGGGGCAAAGAAACATAATTAAAGGCCTTTATCAATTTTTATATCATCTTGTCCTAGTTTTACATAATGCTCTTGACGAAGGCAGAGAATGGCAATGAGTAATTAGTTTCTTCTCATAGAGAATTATGGGGGAATAGGAAATTGCACAGGAGCAAGTATGAAGGGCCATGTGTCCTGTGGTCTCACAGTCCTAGGAGCTCAGTCTCTTTCTAAGAGAGGAGAGAGGCAAGGCAGGACTTTTACAGGATGCCTATGCCTGTGGAGGGGGGTGAATGAACTAGTTATGCCATAAAATAGCCACATCATTTCTTGCCACCTTTTTCTGCTTCCAGCCCATATACACTTCATGTGTTTCTTGGCTTCCTTATTCGGATGAGGTACCAACGTCCAAGTGAGTTGAGGGCGTCTTTTTAAAAGCTGCGCTTTGAGATGGGGTGGTGGCCGAGCCCACAGGAAATGAAGAAAGCTGATAGGCCAAACCTTTGAGCTCCACACTGAGGCCCGGAATCAGGACACTTGCTCTTGAGGACAAGAACTACTTTGTAAAGAATAACCAGTGTACCCGCAGCCCAAAGGCTCTGTGCTTAAGCAAAGCCAAGCCCCGAAACTCATTTTTCCATAAACAAGACTCAGCCTTAGACATAACTCTCTTTAGAGTCTCTGATGACTTCATTTACTAGGCATGCCAAAGTGCCCAGATGTATGACTTGCTCAGCCCCATTCACTGGGGAAACTGATCTTGTCCTTTGATTTGCTATTAACTGAAATGTCATTTATCAAAGCTTTGCCAGGAGGTCACCGATCTCTAATTCGTCTCTCAGGACCCCAAGGTCATTTGGGGGGCGACTGTCTTTCCCCACCTCCATTTGCCACAGTCATGCACACTCTCTTCCCAAAAGTATCCCGGCCTCCAGTTCCCTCATGGAGTGGGTGTTTCCTTAATAAAGACTGATCCAGCCCATTTGATCTCTTGGATATTTCCGTGCATAAATGGCCTGGCGCTTTTATGACTTGCTATGAAAAAAAGAGTGTGGGGTGGGGGGATAACTGTCTTCACTGCAGTCTTTTTAATGTAAAATAATCCCAATGACAAACATCAGTAAAAAACAAGCTTATTTTCCTGCCAAACATGTTTCAAGTTTGACAGGCATTTCTCGTGTGTCCTCGCTGTTGGAGAGAAAGCAGGGTGGTCAGGGGAAAAGTGAGATCAAGAAAAAAGTGCCTCATTAAATTGAAGGAATGGGACCGAGGCAACACAGGCAGGAGAAAATAAGACACTTCTCTAAATTTTTATAGGGCTCAGCTTTTTTTTTTTTGGTGGTTTCAGACAGATGGCAGAAGTTAGTTTCATCTTCCCATCAGCTGTCAGCCACTGAGACAATTGTGAATTCCCATCTAGCTGGTTTGCGAGGTTTTCGAGAACTCCAGGCACCACATCTCCTGGTTTTCCACCCTAATTTCAACTGCGCTACCCCATTGTTTCTATAAATTCTTGACTTTTTCATGTTTCAGTCTTTGTTCAGTTTTGATTGTTCGTTAAAGTATCACACACATCCAGTAAAGTATACAAACCTTAAATGTACATCTTGAGATTCTTACATATGTACACACAGACAGAATATTTTCAGCACCCAAGAAAGTTCCTTCTTGCCTCTTACCAGTCCCAGAAACAACTTTATTGCTGACTGTGGCATCATCTTTTTTTGCTTTGCCTATTGTAGAACTGTGAAGAAAGGGGACCCACACTGTGTGGAATCTCTTGGCTCTGGCTTCTTTCATTCACCGTAACACCTGTGAGTTTCATCCATTTCAGTGTTCACAACAGTAGCTTATTGCTTTTTACTTCCATGTAGTATTCTAATTTATGAATAACCGTGAATTTTGGTGGTGGAAAATTTGGTCACTATACCCACAAGACATCAGACATCAGCAAAGAAAGGGATGAGAAGTATAGGGGCTTTCAAATCTGATGTCAGGGTTCAAATACTCATTGGCTCTGCCACAGATTAGCTTTGAGCTCCCAGGGAAGTTACTGAATTTATCTGAGCTTGCCTTTCCTGGCAGTGCAGATTTCCTATCTACTATTACAGAGAATAATCCCAGAATGGGGTTCTGGGAATGGATAGAAGATTTGGCTTCAAATATTCTTGGCCCCAAAAAGATTTGGCCCCAAGGATTTCTTATTTCTAGAGACACATACTAATTAATTAATGTTCACCCAACAAGTGATTTTGAAGCAACTATATATATTCCAGACACCATTCCAGCAGTAGTTTCGATGGGCAGTTTGTCCTCATGGCTTAGAGGGGAGACAGATACTAAAGAATTAAACACTTGAATGAACAAAATGATTTGACATCAATAGGTGTTGATGTAGAAAACAAACAGGGCAAGGAGATAGAGTAGTGTTTGTCAGGTGCTATTCCAGACCAGGACGTCCAGGAAGATCACATGGAGGAAGTCCTATTTAGGTAAAGAGCCAGTGTGTATGATTCATTTATCTAATTCTGGGGAAAAAGACTTCCAGGTAGAGGGGAAGGCAAGAATGAAGCCCTCTAGACAGGTAGGTATATTTGGTACATTTGAGTAACAGCAAGGAAACCCAGAGTGCCTAAAGTGTAGGAAATGGGTTGGGGGTGGGGAGAGTGAAAGTGGTTGAGGTTGGAGAGGTAGTCAGGGGCCAGACTCTTGGGACCTCACCCACTCACTTTCAGTCAGAAGCTTCCATATGTACTTTTTGAGCTTATGGGTCAGGGAATGGTTTTAATGACTTCTCTAAAATCATTCAGAAGACTCAAACAAGAGTTCACATCTTCTATTTCCATTTTTCCCATTACCTAACTGTAAATAATATAATTTCAACTCCATTGCCAGGGCAGGGGAACAGAATGAATGTGAATGATATTTGGTAGCCTACACCTGAATGATTTCTGAGGCTTAAATTAGCATGGCATGAGGTATGTAGCAGGGGTGGCAAAATACAACTCAAATCTGGGCCAAATCTGGCCTGCTGCCTGATTTTGTAAGGTTCATGAGCTAGCGTGGTTTTTACATTTTTAAATGGTTAACAAAGATCAAAAGAGGAATAATATTTTTGGACATGTAAGATTATATGAAATTCAAGCTTGTGTCCATAGAGTTTTACTGGAACACAGCTGTGCTCATGCATTTATATATTTTCTATGACTGCTTTAAGTGTTATGATGGTAGGGTTAAGTAGTTGTGACAAAGACGGTATGCCCCCCCCCACCCCGAAATCTAATATATTTACTATCTGGGCTTTTGGAGAAAGCTTCCTGACTGATTGTCTCTGTACCATAAAATCTGGAAGTTCTGGAAAAACAGAAACACCAGTCCACAAAATACCAAACTTTAAATAATATAATATTTTGAGAAATATGCAGGACAAGAATGTTGCAAAATATACTCCTAGATAACTGGGTTGACTTTCTGTGTAGACTTGCCAGCTATATACCATTATAGGCAAAATAAAGATTTTTGATTCTGGAATCTTTGATCTGCATGCCTTCTCTCCATCAGCAATTAGGTAACAGTTTTAAATTCTTATAGTTTATTAAGGCTACTACTTGTAGACATAGACAAAAAATGCCTATTAGGCTATATGATCTTGCTTATTTTTCTGTTTTATATATCAATGGGACCTACTAAGAGTGGACCTAAAACATTAAGAAAGGACAAGCTTATGTGGATGATGAAGGAGAAGGAAAGGCATTATGGACTGAATATTTGTGCCTCCCACTTCCATGCTGAAGTCCCAACCATAAATAGGCAGGGCCAATTAGGTTTAGATGAGGTCATGAGGCTAGAGCCTTCATGATAGGATTTGTGTCCTTATAAGAAGAAAAAGGGACTAGAGCTCTTATTTTTTTTTTCTGCAGCGTGAGGATACAATGAGAAGGTGGTCCATCTGCAAGCCAAGCAGAAAGCCCTCATCAAGAACTAAATGTGCTGATACTTTGATCTAGGACTCCTCAGCTTCCAGAACTATGAGAAAAAAATTCCTATCACTTAAGTCATCCAGTATATGGTATTTTGTTATAGCAGCCTAAGCAGATTAAGACTGAAGGAAAAGAGGAGGAAAAGGCTAAAGAGAGACAGAACACATTCTTACTTAACTCATAGATAATTATTTCTAATCTTTCAAGAGAATAAAAATTTCTAGAGAATTCTCACCTACCTTGACTTAATATTTAGGTTTTATATAAACATTACTTTTCTAAGTCCATGCTAACTCTATGGCTAATTCTCTTACTTCTTTCTGTTAAATAAAGGTCAATAAATCCTGAGAACCATGTCCTGTATTCCTGACAGATATCACTCCAATATGATAAAGAATACGAAATCTTTTAAGATTTCTTGTCAATAGAGAAAAGAAGAAAGAAACTGTAATATATTGAGAGCCTGAACTGGGCCCACCTTTATTATACACTATATCCATAATGTCTTTAACAACATTATAAGGTAGTTATAAGGTAGTTAACAATTATTATTCTCATTATACATTAAACGACCTTGAGGCTTGGATACAGGAGATAAGGAGTCTTCAAGGTCACATAGCTAGCAAGTGGTGGAATTGAACTTCTAGCTCTCTCTGGTGACAAAGTCCCAACTCTTCAAAATGAAAGATGCAGTCACTTGGTCCTCAAGAAAATCTCTTCACTCTGGGTGCCAGGGAAGAGAAGAGACTTCCCTAAAGGATGCTAGCTCATCTGCTGAAGAAAAGAAAGATGACATTTCAGACAAAGGGCAAGAAATCCCCTAAAACAAAAGCTTTATTTTAGAACTATAGAAAGTCCCCTCTGTCTGGGACATTACTGCGTCAGAAGAATCATCCAGTGGAAGACCTGAGGTGGTCACTCAGCTGGAGAAGGCACTGAAGGGCCAAGCTATTCCCCAAACTTTCTCCGCTTCCTGTCCACCACTGCTAGTGGGGATTGACTGTGCACTTTGGTACACTCTAGTACAACTGCAAGTCAGTGCAAAAGGACTACTTCCTGATCCTCCTTTATTCATCTTCTTTAGGGAGGAGAATATAGAGAAGTGGGTCATTCCCAAAGCTCTGCAAAATCCTTCCTTGTAAGACACTGAGAAGTCTATTTGCTTTTGAGGATTCGCCTTTGTCTATCTAGAGAATAAAGTGTTTTATGTTCTTCCTCATATAAATATATATATTTCATATAAATATAAATATATATTTCATATAAATATATATTTATTTATTTTCCCTGAACTCCTGACCCTTGTAATACTTTTTCAACTGTTTTGAATTTTTTGTTGGACACCTATTAAGTGCACGGCATTGTACTACATGCATTGCTAAAAACAGTGATGTGAATTGACAAGCAGCCATTCCCACCCCCAAACCCAATCAAGAGTTTACAGTGTAGTGAAATAATCTGACCACAGTATAAATCTCTAACCAATAACTTCTCTTCCTTAAACTTATTTGAATGGTCACATGATTTTGTGTAAATGTGTCTTAGGAGACACTTCATAGCTGGAGCATGTTAAGAGCAAGATAATATTCCTTCCATTAAGAATTTTAAGTGTCTACAGCAGGATAGAAGTTTATCAAAGGGATATACACCAGCATTGGAGAAATACTGACTGGGGTTCAAATCACAGCATTTATTCCTATATCACTTGGGACAAGGCATTTAAGTTCCCTAAGTCTAAAATACCTCTTTTAAAATGAACATATGAAAAGCAAGTAGTGGGCAGCCTGGGTGGCTCAGCGGTTTGGCACCACCTTCAGCCTAGGGCCTGATCCTGGAGATCCAGGATCGAGTCCCACGTCAGGCTCCCTGCATGGAGCCTGCTTCTCCCTCTGTCTCTGCCTCTTTTCTCTCTCTGTGTCTCTCATGAATAAATAAATAAAATCTTTAAAAAAAAAAAAAAAGAAAAGCAAGTAGTTTATAGAATCATTCTGAGCTGATGTTTGATGTATCTGGTGTGGAGTGTTGACTCAAATGTCCTCTGCAATTTCTAGCCTTCCACGTCTTGAACTGAGTTAATTAACTGCTTAGACAAAACCTATGTATTCTACAGTGAAAGATCCATTTTGTATTATTTCCTTCTTGCCTTTCTTTTATGGAGGAATACCTTCAAAATGGTACAAAAGAGCTTCAAAAATGCAAGATTGAACGGTTATACATGTTCCTTTATTGAAGAACCACACAGAGCCTTTACTATATTAATAAGCATTTATGCACTATGAAGTAAAGAGGAGAAAGTATGTAGTGTTTTGCAAAATAACCATAGAATTCTTTGATTTTCTTCTTCTTTTTTTAAAGTTGAAACTTGTAAGTTGAATATTCCAAGGAACAAATTCTGGGACAGGCTGATTTTAATAATAGCTGTAAGGGGACTTGACTCCTTATTAATAAGGGAAGAAATGCTTCTTAAAATTAAGAGACAAAGTAAAACTTGAAAAAAAATCACTTATTAAAATAAAATAATCATCTATTAAAATAATGAATGAAGAACACTGTACAAATAAATGTTAATGACATGAATTATGCATATAGATATATAATCATAAATCATATAAGAAGCAATAAGATGGCTAATAAATACATGAAATCCAACATTTAGAGATATGCAAATTAAAATAAGGATATAATATCTTACCTATAAAATTTCTAATGACTAATCAATACTTATGAAGGGTTTTTTTTCGGATGGACATTTACAAAAACTGGGGCAATATTAATTGGTATCTCCTTTATAAAAGATAATTTGGTATGATACATCAAAATAATTGCAAGTAACATAAACATAAAAAAGTGAGGATACGATTAGGAAAATGAAACAATGTGCATAAGAAATAATATGTTATAACTCTTAAAATGTTTATGAAGATGTTTAACACCTGGATAACACATGGATAATTTTTCAGACACAATATGGGCTCAACTAAAATAGGCTTATTAATAAATATAACTGAAAAGAAATAAGCTCAAACGTTAATCTTGATCACCTTTTGATTGGTGGAATTTTGAGTGTTTTTGTTTTCTTTCTTAAACTTTCTTATATTTTTTAAAAAAGAAAAAAACAACAAACTTTAAAAAAAATGGCAGATTGGATTGGCATTTCTGACACTGATTATGTCTGTGATGCTAGAAAAGGAAGCAGGGGTCTCCCAAACACTCCACAAATGCCTGTTAGTCCATTTACATATATATCGCACTGTTTGATACCACAAATAATATGTCATGTCCAAGCTCAACTAGTCAGCTGACAAATTTTTATCTTGGGTTGTGAGAGCCATCTAGAAAGGAGAATGAAGGAGAGAGACAAGAAAAGAAAGCAGAAGTTCTGGGCATCCCAAGAGGATTACCACTGAAGTTGGAGGATGTGGTAAGCATATGTGCTATAAATTCCAAGAACTATCACGAACTAACACTATTACGATGAAAACCATCTGTAATAATTCTTTCTGGCAATATAGAGACTAGCCAAAGCCATAAAGTATTGAGGCACTTTGGGTTATGCTAATGAATTTCATAAATAATGAACTTAAATCTGTAATGACAATCCCATAATAATCCCATGATACTTATCAACTACTTTCTTAACGGGTTTCTACTCTGGATTCTATATAAAGTAGGGAAATTTGCAAACATTTGTTGAGTTCCCTTTATGGGTACAGGGCATGAAGGGAAACACCAAAAAGCCCATCCTTCTAGTGTTTCAAATTTTGGTTTTGTTTTTGTTTTGCAATGCATATTGCCAAGACATGAGTACCTCATGTTATAGGATTGAAGAGTTATAGAGTAAACTGAATCATAAAATAGCCAACATGTCATAATTTTCTTAGCTCTTCTCTTTTCTTGATGTAGAAAGGAACAGAATGGGTCTACAGCAACTCAATACCTCTGGGATCTACTCACAGTGGGTTTCTCTGCCCCTGGGTTCTGGCACTTCCCATAGGTGTTTACCTCCTGTCTCTCCTGTTCCTAAGCCACTCTCCTCTCCAAGAATTACCTTGTGATGTACAGGCAGGTGCCACCACAGTCGGTGGTTACTTTCTGTCCCCAGCTCTTTCTTATTGCTTCCTGGGGGTGGAGTGAGTGAGTGTGTGTGTGTGTGTGTGTGTGTGTCAATATGCCTGATCCAAAGTGAGCCAGTGAAAATCCCTCTTTGGGAAATTGCAACTCATACCCACAGACAGAATCTACTACAACATGTAGCTGCAACAATAACAGAGGATAGAAGCAGTAAAGAGAACAGAACAGAATAGGGGCTCCAAGAGGACACATGGACAAGAAAGTAGACAGTCAATTTGCAGGCATTTTTGAGGAAAAAAAAAAATGACAGGACACAGCTGGAATTTTGCAGCATTCTCTCTCCTAATTTCAGTTTCTCCTTAAAACCTAGAGACATTCTGACTTTCAAGTTCTGTGAAGCACCCCTGTACATTTTATAAAAATTATCCTGCCCTCCTCCACATCCTTTTTATTTTTTATTAAGGGAGTTTAAGTTGACTCCAGTTATTGGAAAGCCAGGAGACTTAACTAATATAAACTTTTACTGAAGATAAATATTTCATTCGCCTTATCTCCTGCAGCCCTCCCCAACAAACCTGTGCTCCTTTGGGGCTGCTTCTCTTGATTAATTTAAACCTGAACTGTATTTACATCATTTATATAATGTTTTTGTATCAGATTGTTTGAGCGCCTCTGGAGTAGTTACGGTCTATTGTGTAAACACAGCATGGATGTGATTTATACAACTTTCATTATTTACCCAACAGACTGCATAACTGCTCCAAATGAACCATTATGACTGTCATGTGGCGTAAATCCATCTTCAGGCACTTTTGAAAGCATGACTCACTGTACTCCTTTGTGTAAGGAAATTTCTGAAATGCGCATTATCCATTCAATAAACTCAAATGTCTGCCTGTTGAGGTTTAAAGCTAAATTAATCCACTGGAAAAAATATGAAACGTATGGATAAAGAAAAAAAATGATTACTTATACCAACGAATTCTAGCAACTCTACACAAAGAAAAAGTGAATCCACAAATGTTAGTATCTAGTCCACCCAAAACCAATTTGCAGGTGTCCATTAATGTTTAATCTACTCAGAAGATCTTGTTTATCTGTTTCCTTCATGTGACTAAAAATTAGGACCATGTTGGTTTTCCTTACTATTTTATCTATAGCCCTTGACACAGGACCTGACATAGATACACACAATACACTTTGCTGAACGAATGCCCGATTAAACCCATCTAAATGATCTCATTCAGTTCTAGCCAACAGCCCCATTTTACAGATGAGCAGTGACTCAGGGATGGATGGTAAATAATTTCTTCAAAGTAGCATAAACCTGTAAGTGGTAAAACTGGAATCCAGTCTCTCTTCTCCCAAAGCTTACTTCAATTAAGTCAAAAAATACAAAAAAAAAAATGCAGAGATAATAAAACATTCCTGCAATACAGCAAAAATCATGGATTCCAAAGAATTCAAAAGCAAGCAAGTAAAGCAGTCCAGGCTGGAAGTCAGGAGATCTGTGTTTCCTTCAATTTTCTGCATGCATATGGTAAATCACTTCACCTTTTTCATCTTTCCTTCCTGGTGTCTCAACTCCTTTTCTGAAAAGTGCAGTGTGTATACTCAATGTTTCAATTGTCTTTATGCTCTCTTCCTTGGTCGGCACCTGAGAATGAATGCTGCCTTTAATATTCCTCCCTGGACACCTGGCTTGCTTTGCTCCTGTCTTGGCCCTGGAAGCCCAGTAATATCCTATCACTGATTTCAACTGAGTAAATCTATCACTAATGATGTTTGTAGGAGGCCCTAGGCTCACCTCTCTAAGGAGGCTGAGAATTAGAAGGAATATATTCTCAGTGAAATTGTAGAAGTCTCACATTAATACCAGGGTGAATGGGTGGGTTGTTCTCTCTCTCTTCCTCTCTTTCCTTTCTCTCTTTTTCAATTTTGCTGTGTGTAGAAATCTCCCAAGGCCTTTGATATCCTATCAGGTAGATACCCATCAGGGCACCCTTGAATGGACCATGGTAAGAAACAGTAATACCATCTCTCTTTTCAGGTGACATTATCAGATATGACCACTTTTACCCTCTGAATGAATGCTCTGATGAGCATTCCCACCCTTAATTTGGCTTTGGTATCCTCTCAAGTGATGTTGACATAATCTTTGGTTCATGTCGTCTTCTTTTAACAATCAAAGTGTGTCACAGCCACACTTTGGGCAAGTTTGGGCCTGTAGCATGCAGAGGACATAGCCCCATGGTAAACTTCTTTTGTTCTCAGATCCACCCAGATCTGAGGATAGCATAGCTGGCTGATTGCTCATAGCCCCTTGGTACAAGAGCAGGAGAAACCCACAGCTGCCAGAGACCGAGGCACTTAGTGATTAATCTGAGTTGGGATGATCTCAAAGCCTCATTTGGGACTGACAAGAAAAGTCTCCTAAGCTTTTGAATTGCCCTTTAGAGAGCCTTAAAATAGTCAAGTGAGACAATTCTGGGTGAGAAAATCTGGGGACAGACCCGGTGGCTTTTCTCTCCCTGAAGATCTAGTAGGCTCCATTATTTTAGCTCTCAGTGATGTGGATTTCAAGACTGATAATTCAGGATATGTGCTGTCTCTTAAAGTCAACTGCCAGGAGACTAAGCAGTTATTGATTGATGTGAGCAATTTTTAGATGAATACAAACATTGGGTGGTGGTTTATTTAGGAAAATTTTTTTAAAAACATAAGGTAGATTAAATTAAAAAAGAAAAAAAAAAGAAGCAACCACACCAAAATAAATAAATAAATAAATAATAATAACAGCATGAAACCAAATCCTACATGAAGAGGATCAGAAAAAAACAAAATTAAAGCCCTTGAATGGCATTGAGTAATGGTGAAAGACAGAACCAACACATTGCCTTGTCCTTAAAATTCACTGAAATAGCAGAGAATGATGAATAATACACATGCAATGAGGGAAACAAAAAATCTCTTCATTTCCATGCTCTCCAGAGTTTAACTGAAATAAGTCCCCATCCCTATTTGAATGTGGCCTTGCAGAGCTTTGAAATTGGAAAACAATCCCCACTTGCGGAATTGGATGCTCACTAGCTAGCATTTAAAAATAGGAAATGAAAATGAGTGACAAACTAGCACACTGGAGGAGAGAGAAGAAGAAATATCACTTTCCTAGCCTTCTGCTCCTTTGCAGTCCAATCCGTCCCACAGGCATAGTGGAAATTGCTTTGCCCATGCTGGCAACGGGTTTTCACCGTAAGTTATTGAAAAGGCAAATCAAGGTTTTTAGATCCTTGTAATTACAAAGCTAAAAAGCAATTGGAAAAATATATTCAGCACCTTCAGAGCATTTGATGTGACTTCCTGGTGACACTTAGAGCACGGGTATGCTGTTGAGGGAGGATTTTTCTATTCAATTCTGCAGACCTTTCTAAAAGAAAAAGATTTCTTAGCACCGTTTTTCCATTAAGTGAATTCAGTTAATTAGCTGCACAAACAGAGCACATGCATTATTCAGCAGCAGACATTCATCAAAATTGTCTCTCCACAGCCAGCTCTTCTTCTCACCTCTCGGCGAGATGGGGCCAGCCTCCTTCCATTAGGATAAGCATTTGAGACAGTACTGACATGGGGGTTTCGGTGGAAGACAAGGACATATAAGCCATTTGGAGGGTGTATGAATTGGGGGTGGATGAGGGCCTGAATTGTGAAAAAGAATCTGAATGATCTCATGATTTGAAAAGAGAAAAAAATGCCTTGTGGCATTTTTTGTGGCCTCTCTGGCGTGCGTGTCCTAGAGAGATTTTCCTGCCTCATCATATTTGTTGAGATCCAGTAACCCTGATTCATGAATTTATCACAGTTGGGCTGAGCAACTGGCCACACACATGTCCAGGGAATAGATTCTCTAACCACTCCCAGTGAGCACCACATGTAGCTGCGGAGGCAACAGCCTGGCAAGAATCTCAAGACATAGTCTCCAATTCACCCAGAGACTCTATTCTAGGAAGAGGAGAGTAACCCAAGCCACCCATCTGGATTTTTGGATGAAGTTGACCATATGGCACAGCAGATTCTAGGAATGTTTAAGCTTGTCCAGGGTGTTCTCTTGGTAATGAGGAAACAGTCTAAGGGATGTCAAGTAGTAGTGGAAGATTCCCCACTTGGCCAAGAGCAGAGACCCTAAACACCTGCTGCTTGACTACTGCACATCAGCCTCAAGACAGCCTTGAAAATCGGCTTCTCTGCCATCTTCTGTCTAGTGGATTTCTTTTTCTCTATTCTCACTGAGAGTCTTTAGGGAGTAGTGGCTTCTATAGACAGTCAGCTTAGGTTTGAATCCAGCTGCTGTCACTTATCCACTCTGGGATTTGGGGCAAGTCATTTAACTAATCTGGGCCCTAGTTTTCTCTCCAGTAAAGAGAATTCTTATGAGGTTATGAATGACTTAGTGTCAGTAACATGACCGAGCTCCCCTGCTACCCCTCCTCACTTCCCTCCTCTCTTTAAGTAACAGGCTTCATCCACCTGTGATAGACATGGGGACAGAAATTCATCAGACCGATGGCGCATAAGGTACAAGTAAGGCTCATACGCTACAGTCTTGAGGTGGATAGTTTTGTCTACCTAACATATTCCCCTTCTTCTCAGAATAGAACATCCCTTTCTTGGTCCATTATTTCTTTACTCATTCCATTAATGTGCTTACGGAGTCAGTCTCTCTGTTCTTAGATGGTCCCATCCCATGGATTACAATTAATTTGTCCAGTAGTGATCGCCCAAACCAAACTGAGCAAATAGGTTATTCAGCTGGATTTTTCAAACACTACTCAGCGGGGGGGTAAAAGCTCCTCATTTTTTGTGATGAAGCTGGGGTACAGGAGACAGAGAACTCTGATATTTGCTATGTGGAAGAGGCAGGACTTCAATGACAGAAAGTGAAACCATCAGAGTAAGAAGCAGAGATGAACTGGAGAAAGTCTTAGCAACATTTAAGTTCCTAGATCTAGCTTTTCCTGAAGCCCAACTACATTTCTACCTTTGATATGTTTGACATTTTCTTTTTATTATTATTATTTTTTTTTATTTTTATTGGAGTTCAATTTGCCAACATATAGCATAACACCCAGTGCTCATCCCATCAAGGTATGTTTGGTATTTTCACCTTTTTTTTAAATTGGGTGAGGTACCCCAGTATCCAGTATCCATCCACTTGAATGAGGCCTTTACCTAAGTGCTTCTGCACAGTAGGTATATTTCAAAGGTACATCACCTTTCTTGCATGGTTGACTTAGATGATTCTTCGTGTGTAAATATGTTTTATCTTTACACACATTTAAATACAAGATCTGCCATTGGTTAGATGATATGCATGTCAAGTTTCATGTGGATCATTTATCTGTAAGATGCCAGTGATAGTTACTCCATCATAGTGCAGATATTAGTATTAAGTAAGATAATAATTGGTATGTGAGAGTGCATTGTATATTGAGATGCTATGTGAGGATATGATAAGGCAAGACTTTTGTCATATTACATTAAACCTTCCACAATCCTGAGTCTAATTGAAGGAAATTTTCACATCACACTCCCCCTTATGCATTTCATGTGAATTGCTGGTATGTAGCATAATTGAAAAATTGCAATCTAAATGCCACCAATTTATATTTCTTCAGCAAACCATCAGCTAGAATTCGAAAACAGCTAAAACACCGAAGCAAAAGAAGCCAAGGATCCTATTAGTTTGGGAATCATCACTTGCCAAATATGAATGTACTTGACATATGCTTGACAAGTTACTTGAACAATTATGAAGTCACTAGCAATGATTCTAAAAGGAAAATCTCCAAACCTTCCTGGTTGTGCATTTCATATCTTTGTCCTTACTTTTGTTTGGGAGTGAGATTTCAGAATCCACTGAGAATCAAGGCATCTCATTTCAGGTTAACCAGGAGGGAAGAGTAAGGTAGACAATTAATTCAGTTTTCATAATCAGTGATTTAAACAGAATAGACAGTCGTTTTTTAAATGAGGGTTTCTATCAATTTATTAGGCAAAAGAAATATGAATGGCCAACGAAGAGATATGAATGAAAGAAGGATTTCATCCTTGCATTTTTCCTATTTGAAGCTTATGACAGTTGGGTATGTTTATTGAACACCAAGTATGCAGCAAGAGATTTATATGTAGTAGAGCCTTCATGACACTAGTTTTCTTATTCCACAAATGGAAAGACTGAGCTTCTGCAATGCGACATGACTAACTTGAATCTACAGCTGTCTGGGTCCCAATCACTGCTTTCCTACAATGCTGGATAGACAACTGGTTAGAGGTGAGATGAGGTGGGCAGTAAAGGGGTGCCACTGGTTACAATAAATGATGTGTCTGAACTACATATTCCATGGTGAACAACTTTTCCAAACCATGCAACAGGCGCCCATCATTTCTGAGTCTTGCCTGCAACGAATGCTATCTCCCCATTCAGTGCTTTCTTGAGCTTGTAGAGAGACTCCTCCAGATGTTTCCCCAATCAGGAAATGTGAAAAAGTCCAACTGTGTGTAAGCCATTCAAGGAATCTGCCAGGTTTCAGGAGGAATTGAAGGGTTTATCGGTCAGAAAGCAGTTGATGATATTCTTTTCCTTTCTTTTTTCTTAAGTTTATTTATTTATTTAGGAATCTCTACATGCAACATGTGGTGCAAAATCATGACCCTGAGATTGGGAGGCATGTACTCTTCTGACTGAGCCAGCCAGGTGCCCTTCTGAGATGATTTTTTAACTGAGAGGAGAACCACTCCATCTGTAGTAAGTTAAAAAAATAGAAAACATGAAACACACATACACACACACACACACACACACACACACACACACACAAAAGGAAAACACCTCTAAATTTCTCTCTTGCAAAAAAAATTCTTTTACGTAGAAATAGAACAGCTGCTGTTGTAATCATTACTACTACCATTGTTATTATTATGACTGCTTATTCAAAGCATCATTAATAAGGTCTCATATAAGAGCCCCCCTCCCCTTGTGAGAAGGGGTCAGGAAGGCTGCTTTGTCATTTCTTTTCCAATTTGCTACATGCACAGCAGTTTCTACCACAAAAGGCCTCCCAGCACTAAATTCCTGTTCATAGGAGAATGACTTTCCTTCTGCTCACATCTCCCTGGCACACTAGCTCAAATACTACTGCACCTGTGCCTGAAATTCCAGGATTAGTGGTTCAGTCCGCCACAGTATGTGTTCTTACTCTTAGAGCCTTCCTTGAACATGGTAGTTTCTCAAACTCATGTTCAACCTGAGATGTCTGTAGATGAATTTCTATATCAGTACATATTAATTTTTATTTTATTTTTTATTTATTTTTTAAAGATTTTATTTATTCATGAGAGACACAGAAAGAGAGAGAGAGGCAGAGACACAGGCATAGGGAGAAGCAGGCCCCTCGCAGGGAGCCTGACGTGGGACTCTATCCCTGGACTCCAGGATCATGCCCTGGGCTGAAGGCAGAAGCTCAACCACTGAGCCACCCAGGGATCCCCATATTAATTTTTTAAAGATTTGGGATCCCTGGGTGGCGCAGCGGTTTGGCGCCTGCCTTTGGCCCAGGGCGCGATCCTGGAGACCCGGGATCGAATCCCACATCGGGCTCCCGGTGCATGGAGCCTGCTTCTTCCTCCGCCTGTGTCTCTGCCTCTCTCTCTCTCTCTCTCTCTCTCTGTGACTATCATAAATAAATAAAAAATAAAAAATAAAAAAAAATAAAAAAAAATTTTTTTTAAAGATTTATTTATTTGAGAGAGAGAGAGAGAGAACATGTGTGTGAGCAGAGGCAGAGGGAGAGGAAGAGAATCTTAAGCAGACTCTCCCTGAACATAGAGTCTGGTGCAGGGCTCAGTCTCACAACTCAGAGATCATGACCTGAGCCAAAATCAAGAGCTGGAACCTCCACTGACTGAGCCACCTCGGTGCCCCTCAGCACATGTTCTTTGCCTCTTTTTCATATATTTATAATTTTTGCTTGGTAATCTTAGTGATTTTATTCTTATGTCTTGTCTCTCCTTGACATAAGCTATTTCACAGCAGAGAAACTACTGGACTTCTTTTCTTTTTTAGCCATAATCTTGAACTGGCATAAAGCTGAAACAGATTTCCTTTTCTAGGCCCTAGACCTTTATTCACCACATATTTACCAGGCACTTTGCTGGATTGAGTCTAGCGGTGTCTCTTCTTTCATATGGTTTTCTCCCATTAACAAGTGAATAAGTGATGAGATAAGAAAACCTCATACAATATCAAGAGAATGTAATATGATAGAAAACCAGCAGTGTGAGGACCCTGGGTTAAGAGGACCCCAGGCTGAGAGACCAGCAAGTCCAAAGCCCTAATGTGATATCTGAGGTGCTATATCCTTTCCCCACAGTGAGGGGTGCAAAGGCCAAATAATAGGAGACTTAATGAATGAAGTTCTCCTTTATAGGGAAAAATAGAAGTCAGGGGGACCAGGATTAGAGAAATCAGGTCTAGAATAAAATTATGAAAACTCCCCTAAGTATTTTATATTCACTAAAATGATACAGAAAGCCACCCAACAGAAGAGAAGATCGATGATGTTTATTTATTTCAATTGGTAATAATTCTTATCTATCAAGTTCTAATAGTCTTTAGGCAAATTTCCCCAATGGGGAAGTAAATAATCAAACTGAATAAGATGAAGTGTGGGCAACAATATCTCAAGTGTTCTTCTAAGTGTTCTTAGAAGCCATATTATGAAGTCTGAGGTCCAAGGTGTTAAAATCACATACCTCCTCTGGTATGAAATTCAGGGTAGGCACTTACCTCTGAGCTTATAAGAGCAGAATGAGTAATGAATTGCATACATGCCCATCGTTGATGCCTTAGGCACAAATGAATATTTGTAGTTTAAATGATTCTCCTCCCTAGAGCCAGGGATTTGAAGGGGAATCCTACTTCATAAAATATCTTTTCCTATTTCAAATAGTCTTACAAATCTTCTCAAAAATGTCCCAATCCTTAGTTTGTGACTTAAGGCCCTCCCTGATATGCCTCCACTCTCCCTATCTAGTTAATAACTCTCCTCTTTATCCTCCAAAGTTCAGAGTATTTGAGGAATAGACATACGAATCAAACCGATGATAGCAAGACATTAGCTTTGTATTTGCTAAGCTTCTTACATCTATAATCACCGCGAGAATTCCAAAAACCCTGATTTTGTGACAGTCCACTCAAGAATGAATTGGGGTCTGCTGAACAAAACGCTTTCCTAGAGCTGATGCCTTATTTCCAACGCATTCTCCTGTGTAGGGACATATAACCTGATTTCAAAAGTAGTTCTCTGCCATGACGGTGTTTTCTTTCTTCATGGAACTGGGGCAACTCATGCAAGCTCAGATATTCTTCCCATTTTCATCAGTCAGAATTGTCACTCCTTCTTCCTGGACAGTCAGGAAACAGAGACAAAGGGACAGACAGAGAGGCACACAGAAAGAGTGAACACAGATATGCTATTTCGGCGGGTGTTCTTTTTTATGGAAATACGGAATCTGTCTAGGGGACTTTTCCTAATGCTTAACAACTTTATGATCTCTTCATCCACTGGGCAAACAATGGTATGTGTTTTAATGAAGTAATTTTTCTCCCACTCTCCTTAGGCTACACCTCCTGGTAAGTAAGCTGGTTTTTACCAAGAGAAGATACTGAAATGGTTCAGAACAGGACATTCATTAAATCAACTCTGAAGCCATGCTGTACCTTGAGTTGAAATACTGCTTCCTATTCTTTTTTATTTTTTTTTAATTTGAGAGACAGAGATAGTGAGAGAGAGCACAAGTGGGGTGGGGCGGGGAGAGGGCACCACCTGTGATCTGTGGTGCTCGATCACAGGACCCTGGGATCATGACCTGAGCGGAAGGCAGCCGCTTAACTGACTGAGCCACCCAGGTGCCCCACTGCTTCCTAGTCTACTTCCCTTTTCAACTCATGCTGCAGCCCCTTTGTTCACTGTAGCTCAAGAGCTGTTCATCAGCACAAAACCATCACAAATGATACAGTAGTAGCAGAATGAAAATGTCCCCACTTTGAATAATATAACCTCCTTCTTCCTATTAAATCCTGGGGGGGACAATAAAAGGCTTCAAATTAAATCCCCTTGTCATTTTAAGTTCAAGTCTGAAGACATAAAAGTCCAAATCCTTCTCCCCTGTGCCTAATTCTGTCTCGTCTTTGCCAGGGGCACCTTACCTGGGTGCCGAGGTATAAACGGAAAGCTTTTAAGCAGCTGCCACCTGGTGAACTCTCATTGGATTGGTCAGATCCCTGATTGAAGTAATTCAAAATGGAATTTCAGATTGTATAGATGCTTTTTGAAGAGTCCCCAAATTAGCAGGACATACTTATTATAGCGGTAAGGAGGGCCAGTGGAGATACTTCTGTCATTTTTGCAAAGTGGCCCTGTCACAGGTTGGATTTCCTGGGAAGTAGATTCTGAAACAGAGCATAGTGTGTGGGATGTGTATAAATGAGGTCCCAGGGGATTAAAATTTGTGAAACGGAGGACACGGAAATGAGTTGGTAAAGGGGGGAAAGCAATGACATAGACCCTAGACAGTATTGGCCACCCTCCATGGGGAGCTAAAAGGATTCAGAATTGTCCTGAGTTTTGGGTCAAGATTCCAGGACTTTATCCTGCCTCCCTGACCAGTCACTGAATGTGGGCTGTCCAGACAAGGATGTGACCTGGGACCATGTGGCTTTCTGCATCTGAGTCAATCCTAGAGGGGGCTGACTGCTGTCTTCCCACCAACAGCCTTCCCAGCAGGTGAACAAGTGAAAGGGGCCATCATGCCTACCACATTTTCTAGCACTATATGTTGCTCTAGTCTTCCTGTTCCTCATGTCACATACCCAAAGCTTCTAAGTGTCCAAGCTCCTTTGAGTCTGGTGCTTCTCCAGGGCTGAGTGATGCTTCTGTCTGGCAAAGGAATTGCCATTTCCAGACGTCTTAAGAAGCATTTAGCCCTCTTACAAAGGTCTGCCACCACTGTTTCTTGCTGTGGAGTGAATTTCCTTGGTCTCTGAAGTCTGCTCCCCTGGGGGCCACTTCCTTGTCCTCCCTATGTTTGCTTCCACTGCAGAGTCCCTTTCAGCAAATTCCTGAAGCTAAGCCACTCTTGATGATTTTTTTAATTAATTAATTAATTAATTAATTAATGTATTTATTTATTTGAAAGAGAGAGACAGAGAGAGAGAACAAGCAGAGAGGGAAAAGTAGGCTCCCCCTTGAACGGGAGCCCAATGTGGGGCTTGATCCCAGGACCCTGGGATCATGACCTAAACTGAAAGTAGACACTTAACCAACTGAGCCACACAGGCACCTGATGATTCTAAAACCTAAGGTCCCAGGGGTCTTACAGAGACCTAGACCTCTGCCACAGGCCCTTCTCAGGAATCCATTCTATTTGTAGAACAAGATGTCTAACCTTTAATTAGTATATTCACTTTGGAAAACTATCTGGCAGTATCCACTAAAACTGAACCTAGACATACCCCTTGACCCAGAAATTCCACTCCTAGGTGTGAGCTCACAGAAATGCAAACATATGTTCACCAAGAGACAGGTACTAGAAAGGCCATAGCAGCCCTATGATAACAGTCCCAGATTGGAAACAACCTCAGTGTTCATTAACAATGATACCTATAGTGAAGAATCCTCATTTGGTGGAGTTCCATGCAAACTATTGCTACATTACAAAATATGGAAGCCTCTCACAAACACAATTGGGTCAACTAAGACACGAAAGTGTACACACTGTCTCATTTTATTTATGTAATACTCAACACCAGACAGAACTAAGTTATACCACTAGAGACAGGATAGGGTTACTCCTGAGGCAATATCAGTCAGAAGAGGACATAAAGGAAGTTTCTCAGGCTGGTTACACAGCTGTACTCACTTTGTGAAAATTCAGTGGATCATGTATGTACCCTTAGGATTTTTGCACCACTTTTCTGTATGTTGCTCCTAAATGACAATTTACTAAACACAAAAAAATAAATATGACTCATGTGTAGATCTTGAATTATTAGCTTCTAGCTCAATAACAGTAGTGAGGGATGCCTGGGTGGCTCAGTCACTTAAGTATCTAACTTGATTTAGCTCAGGTCATGATTTTAGGATCATGAGATCAAGTTTTGTATCAGGTTCTGTGCTCACCTTGCAGTGTTGCTTGAGATTCTCTCTCTCCCTCTGCCCCTCCTCCTGCTCACACATGTGCTCTCTCTGTCACTCCCTCTCTCAAATAAATAAATAAATATTTTAAAAAATAACAGCAGGAACATTTCTTCCTTCCTCCTCATATTTTTCAAATAAGGTATACATCCCTTGATGGAATTGACTTTGCCCTTTCTCCTTCTGGGATGGCTCACTTAAGTTTGATCAGTTTAACAGTATTTCAAAGTTGTTTCTTTCTTGCCCATAAGGCTCACACTGTTTTCAGAATCTGAAACTTTTCTTTACTTTTAATCTTGTTTTTATGCATTTCTTTCTAACATACTCTTTGAGACTTTTTCTTGTGCTGTTAAAGATTTGAAGACATTTAGAATCAGCGAGCCAAATGGATGTACCCATTGTTCAACAAAATCTTGTCTTCCTTCACTTCCTTGAGTAAGAAAATACTACCCAGAAGAAGTCTCCATTAAACTAACCTCCAAGCTGTATGTAGGCTTGTTCTGCTATTGTCTTGTCTTGTTTCCCTTCATAGATCTCATCTTTCTTGTACGTTCTCTTTAGATTGATCATATTCCCCTGGTTTGCCCAAGACAGTCCTGGTGTAATCCTACTGGCCCAGTAAAATTATTTGTGGTCAGTTAAATAGTGGAGATGTAGAGATATATCCCTGGGAACTCTCATAATATGGTCTTATTTGGAATCAATGTATTGGCAGATATAGTTAAGGTAAGGTTCTCAAGATGAGACCTACTTGGGTAGAATGAGATGCGTGCTAAATTCAATGATGGTGTCTTATAAGAAAGGGAAAAGATACAGAAAAGAAGGCCATGTGAAGAGCCAGGCAGACATTGGGGTGATGTAGCTACAAGTCAAGGAACACTAACAATTCCTGGGAACCACCAGAAGGTAGAAGGAGGAAAGGAAGGGATCTCCCCAGAGATCCCACAGAGACTTCTAGCCTCCAGAAATGTCAGACAATAAATTTCTGTTGTATTGTGGCACCACATTTGCTGTCATTTGCTATGGCAGCCCTAGGAAACTACCCAGTTAATAGTTCCCCTTCAGTATCAATAGGTACCAAGGTATGGATGATAAATTACATGATAACCCTTGTACTCTAAGGGTCCTCATTCTGTACATTTTCCTCAGGCATCAAATGCCTAATCAACCTCCCCCAAATAACTGTGGCATATTAAAACTTACTTGCTTACTCATGAGGTAATTTTTGTTGGCCTTCACGGGGTATGCCTCTCAGATCTGCCCCCATTTTCTGTGGCTACTTGGTTCTACTAGTCCAAATTTCATGGGCATAATTTCTCAGAAGCTTATATGGAAGATGTTTTATCTGCGGCTTTACAAGGATAACTCCCTACTTTTCCTTGGATCTCAAATTCTTGAGGGCAAGAATTTTTATATTGATTCCGAGACTTCACCTCTCTTTCTCTGAAGATGTCTTGATATTTTCATGGTCACCTTTCTCAGAGTAGAAACTTCTCAAAGTAAAGCCCTTCTCCATGTCTTGGACCAAGCTTTTCTGATTAACTTAAACTGTCCAGAAGTTTCTCTACTCTACTTCTGTTCCTACTATACATTCTGTGCACAAGCTTACTTTAATGCATTTCATAGCTCATTGTCCTTGTGATAGGTCTTTCAAATTTCCCTCCATTTCAGTTGAAATGCATGTTATATTTCAATAGATTAATAGATTATAGGCCATTCCTTAGAATGGCTCATTTTATTACATTCCCATCTCTGTATAGTTGAAGTCAGAGTCTGTGGCTCTAAAATATTAAAGCAGCTACCATGAAACCATGTGATGGTAGATGACTCCAAGAACCTTGGAAGGGGGTGTCCCTCTTACATTCTGCAGGTAACCTAAAACACGGTGAAGAGAATTGGGGGCCTCCTGTCTAATGGTGCCTAAGTGTGCCTGACAGAATAATTCTAAGGTTAAATAATATTTTGGTTTACAGCTCTGGCTATGACCCAACACAAATAAGATAAAACTATTTCACCTACTAGAAAATGTGGAAACAGATGCTCTGCTTTTTGTGATGTAAGTTTCACCTTAAATTAAGAAATCTTCTTTTCTTCCAGAAATAGGACCATTAACTAGTCCTTCGTCTTTTTTTCCCCTCCTTTGTCTACTTTCTCCTCACCCCTTTGGAAATCTCATTCAGTCTCATGGAATGATGTTCCAAGAATATACTGCTGACCCCATTTATATTCTCTCCTCCAATCTTTTGCTTAAACTCTTGAATCGTATGTTCAACTAGAGTCAACACCTCAACTGAGATGTCTAACAAACTTCCCAAACTTGACACACTCAAAAATAAACTTCTGATCTTCCTCTTCAAACTTAGTCTACTCTATTAAATGGCAAGTCTGTTATAATTTCCCAGGATAAAAATCTTAAGAGTCATCCTTAACTCTTGCTTCCTTATCTTCATCACAGTGGTCAAGAATTCCTGTTGACTTTCATTTTAAAGATACCCTTAAATTAACCACCCTTACTTCCCCCATTTTGTGACATTGATCAAAGTTACTGTCATGTCTCATTTGTAAAAATATGCAGCAGCTTTTTAGATGGTCTTCTTACTTCCACCTCTGCCCCTATATTCTGTTTTAACACAGCAGACAAAGGGTTTTACAAACATAATTCAGTTTAGGAAGTCTTTGGATGACTTCTCATCTCCTTCAGGCAACTCTACCCAATTATAACAGGTTCCTACATCGTTCTTCCTCCCTTATACCTCCCTGACCTCTCTAGAACTCTCCTCTTTGCTTACTTGTCCCAGCCTCACTGGCCTCATTGCCATACCGCCACTATCTTCTTTTTTGAAAGCTGTTCCCTCTGCCTGGAGTGCTCTTCTACCTCATTTCCCTCACAGATGCATGGCTCACTCTACCACCTCCTTCCAGTCTTTGCTCTACTACAACTTTTCAGTGTGGCCTAGCTTGACCAAGTCATTTTATATTGGAATCCCTCCTCTGACCTCTGAAATTTCTAATATTGCTTTTCTTCTTTGTTCTTTGGTGTATTCCAAAAGTTTAGAGCAGTGCCTAGTACTTAGTAAGTCCTTATGAAATATTCGTGTATCTGAATAAATGGCTGGTGATATAATCCCTGCTAAAGCCAATGTGTGCCCTTAAACACTGTTCAGGGTAATTTGTAGAGGCCCCCACAGCCCATGCCTGTTCAAAAATAACTGCATAATCACCCTAGAAGCTGCCCCAAATAGAGGCTTGAGTTTATGAAACAGTGAAGCTTAAAATTTAATTTTCCTGCCCTGATTGATCCAATAACCTTCATGTCTCCACGGATTCCATGGATTCTTTCAGTCTCTGAATATCAGTGCTTACAGCTATCTATCCAGATTCCCAGTTGATTCATTAATTGGAAGTTTAATGAGACAATAAATAACATTTTACTCTTGCCTTTCTGAGTTCAGAAATAAGGAATAGGTAAATGAATTAATTAGATGTACATCAAAATATCAACTTTATTTATGGTAAAGGAGAAAGCAACTCAGGTGTGTGGCTATAATCAGGTCCTGGTGTGCCCACCATTCCTTTGTGTTTGTTCATTAATAAAGTCCACCACAACTCCATAGGTCAGTTTAAGTCTTCCAAGTAATGAGTCCTGAGGAAAGAGGCTTTATGTCTCGGTGTGTGGGAAGGGAGGTTGATTTGAAATAAAGATAAATTTTATCTATTGCTAACTTTTGCTATGGGGACCATTGTAAGTAAAGAATGAATCTTTCAGAATTCAAATTTCCATAGTGTCCTTGGTGATATGAGCCAGCATATTCCATCAAATATCATATCATGTGAAATCTCTTCAGTTTTTACTTCTTTATTTTTCTACTTTTCTATGGCTTCCAAAAGGGAGAAGAGGAAAGGGAAGATAAAACTCCTGTCATCCACTAGCTAATTATGTTCTCCTCTTTCCCCTCATCCATCTCTCTCTCCTTCTTCTCTTCCACCTTTTTTATTCCCCTTTCTGATGGCAATATTTTTCTTTTGTGACCTAAGAAAAAGGGAACTCCGACTTTTGGCTACTTTAATTTCTCTTTTCTTCTCTTTCCTTTTGTTCACTTGACTCTCCTCCCCTTTCCTTCTGTTCCTGCTTCTCTCTTCTTTTGCTCTCCTCTATGCTGTCTCTGCTTGGATTTTGGGTAATTTTAATTTATTCCACACTCCATGAGCCTAGGTGTTTTAAAGTTTGTTGCAAAGAGCTGTATTTTCTTGTTTTCCATTATCTTTTTCCTAGGATGATAAATTCTAAAATTCTTGAGCCAATGAATCACTAACTTATATAAACAAAGACCAGAGAAAGCACACTGTGACTGAGGCATCTTAATAGCTATGGTAATCTGAGTAGCAAATGTTTTCTGTCACCTTCTCTGCAGCTGACTGCTGCTTCAGATACCATTGGTCCATGAAACCATTTAAGATTCAGTTTCAAAGCACAAGCACAGTTGATATTTCTAGACTTGTTCCTGATATAAAAACATTCAGGGTTTTTCACTCGAACGTTTATGAAAGATCCCAAACATGCTAGAATTTTTATGGTATCAGCAGTGATATATGGAATGTTAACTAATATTCACAGATTGAGGAAATATTTATCATAAAATGTATAGCACACTATGGAATATCTATAAGGCTAAGCGTCTGATAACAAGAGACATAACTCTCACCCTTCCTTCTACCTGACCCTCATCCTGCATTTAAACCCCTACTCTTATTATAGGCTTAAAATTATCCATTGATCCACCCCTTCTCCACTGACCCCATAAAGCTATGGAATAGGGCTGACCAACTCAAGTACCTACAGAAGCCAGAAAGGTAATGTAAATGAGAGAGATGATTGAATAGAAGAAAACCACTAGAACAAAGTTAATGATAAATAGTCAGTCCCTGCAGTGTCAGAGATACAACACTGAGTGGTAAAAGATTGTGATGTATCAGAACCCACATACTCTGTCTAAAGGGAACAGATACTCTGTGCATTGTGGCCTGGTGAGAAGACAGCTATGCATTGCCAGATCTTCTAATGTTTCTGGAGAAGCTGGACTTTGGATATTGTTTATGGAATATTCTATTACCCCTCAAAGCTAGCAGTTTACTCAAATTTCTTAACAGCACTGGGTGGAGCAATGATCATTTCTAAAAATTAGAATTGGCTCAAAAAAGTCCTACAGCTTTGTTATGGAACAATTAACAATTCTATTGCTTTACATGGACCCCAAAGTCATTAATTAACTAATGAAGGCAAAGTAAAAATATAAAGGAAATAAGATTTAATAGGAACCTAGTATGGTTTGGGCAGAGTACAAATTACTTCAATACCATTTAACAAATATTGGTTGAGTATGTGCTTCATGCCAGACACTAGGTAAAATGCTTGGGATACACCTCTGAACTAAAAAGACGAGGTCTCTAATCTCACTGAGTTCATTCTACCTACGGTTCTCTTATTGAATATCAACTTTAATCCTGGAGGTAAGATATATTATTCACATCAATTTTTAGATGAGTCAAAAAGTGATGGAAACATGTTTAAACTCAATTTGGTGAAACTTCAAATCCTCTTTTGTTCCTATCATGCTATATTCTATGCTGGTTCCCAGGAGAAAAGGAATAAAGAGATGAGTAGAAGGATGGCCTTCAAAATAAAATCTTTTGATGTATATTAAGGGAGTGGGGTCTCACTGAGTTGCAAATTACAGTGGACCCTTGAACAATGTGGCAGTTAGAGGCACTGGCCTCCCCACTCCCTCAGCCCCCTGTGACGTCAGAAATCTCATATAACTTTTCACTCTCTCAAAACTTAACTACTTAACTACTAATAGCCTACTGTTGACTGGAAGTCTTACTGATAACGCAAGCAGTTGATTAACACATATTTTGTATATATATTATATATTGTATTCTTGTAATAAAATAAGCTAGAAAAAAGAAATAGTTAAGAAAATCATAAAGAAGAGAAAACACCCTGATAGTACTATATTGTATTAATTGAAAAAGTCTGCGTGTAAGTGGACCCATGCAACTCAAACCCATGTTGTTCAAGGTCAACTGTACATTTCAAGAAGGTAGTATCAGTAGCAATATCAGCACACATTTATTATGCTTATTCTTGGCTAAGCACTGTGCTAAGTACTTTTCATATATTAAGTTTTACTGCAGTAGTATTACTGGGTAAAAGCTATTACTCTCATTTTAGAGAAAAGGTAACTGAGGCTTAAAAAGAATAAAAAATCTACTCAGGACCGCACAGATAATCAATAGTAGATATCCAGTTCAAGGTCAGATCTGTCCTGATCCAAAGCTTATGCTCTAAATCCCAGTTCTACTCTGAATCTCATAATCAGTCCTTCTGAGATCAGCAGAGAGTGGAGTGAAAAGTTAGACATTAGAGGCCAAGTTTGATTTCCACTGGCAAGAAAGCCAATGGCAAGGGTCCATTTTTAAGGAGTGTGGTGAGGAATTTGAACTCAGCTCTACTCAGCATGGAAAGCATAATAGCAGGAAAACAAAACCTTTCTTCCCTCTGCTCCCAGTCCTTAGCCCATAGGCTGCCTCAGAGAATTTGACTCTTGCCCTTCCCTGTGCATACTCTTCCTGATAAAGCTGGCTGTTTCAGGAAATTCAGTAGGCCATGTAGATGTCAAAATAAGAAGCCCACTAAGACAATCATAAATGGGAGAAGTTACGACGTAGACCTGTCAGGCCTGTCACATTAAAGCCACATGTTCTTTGCATAATATATACACAGCTAATAATTATTAATGAGTAATTTACCTCTCTAATTTTAGTGAAGCCGGGAAAATATTTGGGCTATTTATACATAAATGTTTTCTCCTTTTCAAGTATTTATGCACAAGCATTGAGTTTTATAGATTATAAACTTCTCTCACAAACCTCTCTTGTTTTCTGTTTTTCCCTTGGTCAATTTACCTAGTTAATCGAGCTAGAAATTTGAGTTATTTTAACTTTCCCTCTACTTTATCCCATGTATATATTAATCATCAAGGCCTATGTAGACACCTCTAAATGTCTTAGAATCTCTTGTTCTTCTTCATTTCTGCTGTCTTTGCCGTAGGTTAATCTTATCAATTGCTTGGACTATTACAATCGCATTCATACTGGTTTGGCTGCTTTCACTTTTTTCAACATTGAGGTTTCAAAACATCTTACTATGATTCTGTCCTATCAAGACCCTTCAAGAGTACCTTATGGCCTATAGAATAAAGTTAAATTCCTTTGCCATGCATAATGTTTAAGTGCATTTATTCATTCAAACTTTTATTAAGCATCTGTATTATTTACTCTCTAGAGGAAAAATTATAATAGACAAGGATAATTTCCTGCCATTGATGGAAACTACCTAGAGTCTAGTGGAGGAGTTGTATATGTAAAGACATATACAATAAGTATATATGCATTAGTTAGAGGTTTGTTTGATATGAATAAGCATTTAATGAGGGATTGTTAATTAATTTCTGTAGGGTATATCTGTTGGTTGACTTTGTAGCATCCATTCCATACTTTTCCATAATCCAACATCATGCTGCTCTTTGTTTTAGTCACAGAAGGTATGACATAGATTAATCCAAGTAGTGTTTTCCTTGCCCCTGGTCTCAGTCAATGGTTTAGGGATGGACCTGTGAGGCTGGCTGGTCAAATAAAAATGAGTATTGCAACTTTTCAGAAAAATGTGGGCCAGGAATGCTCTGTTTCTTTTCGAACAAAAGACATGATAACCCAAGACTTGCTGGCAGCCATTTGGAAAATAAGGTGGGAATCAAGGTCAAGATGAAGTCAATAAGACGAAAAAGAGAAAAAAGATGATAGAAATGTATCTTTGATGATGCTGTTGAGCTAAGGGATCAAGTATTAAACTCTGCCCTAATCTGAACTTTTTAGTTAGATAAGCCTCTTTATTGTTTAACTAAGATTATATATAATTTTGCTCCCAGTTTTTAATTCCTTTTCTCTCGGAAACTGCTGGAAATCTTACTTCTGCAGTTTAAAGAAGACCTCCTATCTGGTCCAGATTCCCCCTTGTGAGACCTACTTTAGTCTTGTCAGCTATGTTTTTATGTGTTGAAATGCCTGCCTTTTGCTTTAGGACTCTCATTATTAAGACGAACCTCTCTCTTCTCTTTTTCTCTCTCTTCCTCTTTCCCTCTAAACACATGCTCTTTCAGGTGCACTGCTGTTGGTTCCTCCCCAAAATCAATCCCTCA
This sequence comes from Vulpes lagopus, assembly GCF_018345385.1. NCBI lineage: Eukaryota > Metazoa > Chordata > Mammalia > Carnivora > Canidae > Vulpes > Vulpes lagopus. Next base: position 14,369,681 of record NC_054842.1, read on the forward strand.
CAAATTACCTTTGGGAAACCACCCTTCTCTTGTCCTCAGTCTATATAATGTGTCTGTGACTGTAGCCTATGGCTCTAGGAGATAGCACAAGACTTATGCTTGGTTAATGAGTTCGTTATATTTCTCTGGTTATAAATATTAGGTTAGCAGGGGATCTGTGGCCAAATCTGGTCAATATAAATTAATAAGCACCATGTCTGGTGTATCAGTCAGGGTCTAATCAGGAAACAGATATACATAATAATTTGAATAGGAAGATTCACTATAAAGGATTATTAATGATTTATAAGAAATTAACTAAAAAGGGATAAAAGAGAAAACTAAAGAGCATCCTAGGGCTGGAGGAGGATATTTAAGGAAGAAACAAACTTGATAGTTGGGAAATTCTCACCAAGACCAAGATTCAGACTCTGCTGGGGAAGTTGTGATTGTAGACACTGGTTAGTGGAGAGGTTCCTTAGGTTACTCAGACAAGAACTGCCTCAAAGTTGGTAGGACATGACCAGTAAGAAAAAAAAACCGCCAGTTGGGAGTGCCCATTAAACTCACCAGGAAACTGCCTGTATAGGAGGTGCTGAAAATCAAGCTGGAGTAGAGTGGAGGTGAGGTTTTAGATCCTAAAGGAGACACTGAGAAGCTGTCACCAGGAAGCTGATAGTAAGATAGTAAGTAAAGCACCTATGGAACTCACTCTGAGGAGGCCCACTCTGTCACTCTAAGAGCTTTCCTGGAAGCTGCCCAAAGGAATTTGTTCTATGGATCTCACTGCTGGGAAGTCACCTAAGGAGGTAAGCTTTACTGAGTGTCCTACAGACCAGCACAACACAATAGCAGCTAAAAAAAAACAAGCATGCTGGAATCAGGAAGAGAAACCTTTTACTTTTCTAGGGTCCCTCCAGCAACTTCTACTGACAAATCTTAACATCATTCTACTGGAAAGGGAAGCATGTTCCAATTATCACAAGAAAGGCAATGAAGGCTGGATTTGCAGGTGAGAGGCAATAAATTGCTAACTGGCACATCTGAGATATTTACTTTAATACTAAAGAAGAGATGCTCCCTAGTATCTACTGATGGATGCTCAGAGCAAAATGGTGGCGATTTTGCCATCAGGAGGTAAAAGTTCACTTTAGAATAAAACTAGCACATAAAAAAACACAAAGCTGAGATATAAAGAGAGGCAAGTTGGTTACAACATTGTTTGAGTGCTTAGATCCATCCATGCCTTGAATCCACAGTGAGGGAGAGCAAAACATATGACTTCAAAATGCCATTTGGCATGTGGATTATTTTGAGTTAAAGGCAATCAAGACCCAACACACTCAAGAAAACCTTTTACCTTCTCCTTTAACTATCTGGAAGAATTTAGACAGAGGACCTGGCCCAGAAAGAGAGCTATTTCCAAAAATAACTCTTTATCTGAAAGACCTATCTGTATGGAAGGGTAAACATCTAATTGCCAAACATTTGCTCTTCTTATCATCCTGTGAATTACCCTCCTTCTCTTTGAGGTGTCAAGCTTCTATCTTATTTCTCACCTCAAGAGGGCATGTAAGACTCAATTGGCCTATTTGTCATGAGGTCTCATATTCTTATGAGACTCTCACAGTGGCATAATTTTGTTTTTTCTGTTAATTGATCTTATGTCAATTTAAATAATAGACCAGCCAGAATAACCTAGAAGGGAAGAACAGAAAAGTTTTCCTCCCTTACAGCATGCACTTGGAATTTTTAGTTATAAGGCCAATAATTTATTCCCCTTAACTAAACCAGTTTAAACTGGATTAAAGTGTCTTACAATCTATAGCATGCTCATCAAATATTCAATAAATCCTCAAGCATTCATATCAGGCTGTGTTGTCTTTTTAATCTGCATGTATTGTCTCTCATTCTTTGACTCTGGTTCCCAAATACATCATCCCAGATACTGCAGTGATCTGGGATCTGAAAGCTCCATTAGTATGAGGAATCTTCTTGAACTTAAAATAAATGCCACATTTGCACAGCAACATAAAACTTCTTATGGAGCATCCTCAGGCTTCTTGTGTCACACCTTTTGCAGGCGTATCTTGCACTGTTATGGTTCAATCATTTCATATGCAGTATCATATTAATTACAATAGAGCAAACAAAATTTAAAGGGGTTGAGTGACCATGATGGGGATGGAGTTCTTAATGAGAAAATCCAGGTTTGAGAGTCTTAGCATTTGTTTTCCAGATTTGGGGTAATGCCTGGCTGGATGAAGTCTTTAGAGGGAGCCAAGATACTCAACAAAACCCAAAGTATTACCTGCCCTTTTCTGAACTGAATGATTTCAATGTGAAAGACGAATGAATAGCTGTAATATGGTCCCATAAACTTAAATTGTCGCAATTTAAGAAATTGAATTGGTTTTGATGGGTACTTTTTCCTACTGCTGTTGAAAGGTAATTTGCCTGAAAGTCAAAGACAAGGGGAGGGAATTTTGTTGAACACGCGGAGGAATGGTTTCCAGGTGAACCATTAGCTCTGCTCCATGATCTCAGTGCCCTCAACCGAGGCTGAAGTTGTATCAATAGCAATCACTCATGTAATCTGACAGGGCAGGGATTGCCTGATGGAGAATATTTCCAAACACACGATAGCCCAGAAACTACTCTCAAATAACCTGGCACTGTTCCCAGAGATGACAGTCTCTATTATATATATCTTTGTAAGAAAAGATTTCTGCATTTCTCCTATTCCACAAACTTAGTTCAGTCAGAAGGTTTGCAGCAGAACAGAACTCGATGTTGGATGAAGTGATACAACTGAAATACTCATCTCATTGATCTTGACAATTTTCAACCTTCTCTAGCTTATTCTATATGAGACTTTGGCCTGAAATACAGTTTGAATGTGAAAAAGGAGCATGAAAAGGAGACAAAAGGAGAGTGACAGAAGTGAGGAAGAACCATTGGAGACTCTTCATTCAAAATCAGGAACTTGACACAATGAAGATGTTTGGGGAATCAATCCCCTTTTCCCTGATGGTCTTCTACTTTTAGAAAGAGAATCAGGGTGCACATCTAAGCTAAATGTTCCCCCTTGAGAATTCTGAATCACCAGGGCAGATTATTGGGAGTCCTCTTGCATGAAGGACCATAGACGTTCTAGGACAAACAAGGTATATTCCAAGATTTGAGCCCAGAGCTCTCTGTTAGGAGATAAGTGGTTTCCCCAGTCTGTTGGGAAACAAAGTTTACATTTATTCAGAGTGCAGAAAAATTCTTCCTGAGGAAGGAGTGGTCTAAAAGATACACAACTAACAAGTGAAGAGTATAGTAGATGATGTTTCACATAGGCGCTGGGCCCTCAGGGAGCTTGTTCTAACTTCTTGGAAAAGGATGATCTTTCGACTGTACCTTTAAAAGAATCAATTGGCCTTTGGAAGACCTCAGAGAATCATAATCATTGACAAGCTGACACCCACCCACTGTAGATCAGAAAATTTCTGCTCACTTTATTTGTAATATCCAAAAACTAGGAATAGCCCAACTGTCTATTATTAGATGAATGGATAAAAATAAATTGTAGTAGATCCTTCAAATGGAATATTATTTAGCAACAAAAATAAATAAGATAGTGATGTATGTAACAATATGGATGAACTTTCAAGTAATTATGCTGGTTACACTTATAAAAACTATGGAAATGCAAACATATCTATGTTCATGGAAAACAGTTCAGTGGTTGCTTGAATATTTGGGAAGAGAAAGGAAGTGTGGGAAGGGGGAAATACAAAGGGACACAAGGATATTTTGGGTGATGATACATATGCTCACTGTTCTGATTGTGATGATTGTTTTACAGGTATATAAACCTGTGAAACATATCCAGTTGCACCTTTTAAATTTCGTATGCTAATTATGCCTCAGTAAAGCTGTAAAATGTACAAACAACTCTGCTCACCCAACGGCCAGAGTAATTAAATTTGTCTCTGAGAGCTGGAAAAGAAAACTGCCTCCCAACTTCAGGATGCATTTCGTGGAGATGTTGAGAACATCAGAGTGGCATGCCATGGGAAAGCTACATAGCTTCCAAGGTGGTCAGAGCTACTGGATTTGGAATCATAATGATGAGACAAAGCAAGAGTTCGAGATAAATCAACTTAACTTTGTTATTGATGTCCAAGTCCTCGGTTATATCTAAGACTTGAATTGTAGTTAAGGATAGAGAAAGATTACATGATAAATACCACGAAGGGCAAATGTGGACTTGGTGTTTACAGCTATGAAACTGGGATGCTATGAAGAGACAGGAAGGCAGGAAGATCAATTTCATTGTCCTGGACCAATACCTCAATTTTTTCTGGTTCTGTCTATGGATAGCAAGGCCTACCTCCTTCTTGTCATTTTGTTGAGAAGGAATTTACCAGGCAGGATTATACTGGCCCAGGATAAAGAAAGTAAATGAAAAAGAAGTGTGACAGTTTTCATGCCGTGCCATGCATAGAAGAAACAAGACTTCTTTGTGGCTCAAGAGGACTGAAATTAGAGTGAATGGATAAAAATTATTGGGTGATAGCACCTGATATAATATGGAGAAGTTATTAATAATAGTGGGTAATATTTTTTAAATGAAATGGGCTGCTTTGTGAGACAGTAATCTCCTTGTCAGCAAGAGCATTGGATCAGAAACTAATTACCGATATTGCTTCTATAGTTTGTGTTCCCTTAACTAAATTGTGTGTAATTTAATTGATTAATTCAGGAACACAATCTGTATTATGCAGACCACTATTAGGTATAACATGATAACTGTGTGCGTAGAAAAAAAATATTGCAGGAAGCATAGTAATACATAGATTTTAAGTGGCTGCTTGCTTAATTTGCATTGCATTCTTTTGTTCAATATATGCAATTATAAATTGTGTTGTAATTCTGCTTTGTAAAGTTTTGCAATATAACTTGAATTATGTTCATTTTTTTAAACAGTATGCAGTATAGGTAATATGGAAATATATATTAAAACTATGAATTGCTCGATTAAATTAATTGCCTTCATGACACATTTTTTTTTGTAAAGTAAAATTCCTTACGATTAAAGCTCTAACAACTATAGTGTCACAGCTCCTGTAGAAGGGCTGATCACACTGAGCAATATTAAACTAGATGCCCTAAAGTTATTGTCAATTCTTCAGTTGCCTAATTCTAATACTCTTAGAAAGGTTAACTGATGGGATTGGAGTTCCTTCTACTGGGAACATTTCCCCTAATTCCACCACCCCACCCCTTTGCCTGAATTCCTCCTTCTTATTAGTTAGGTCTCAGAACTTCTAGGAGTAAATGTTATAGGGAAAGGATCAGTAGTTTAGTTTCAGATGCTTCCTTGACACTCAAAGAAAGATATTAGTTGGAGCCTGAGTCTGGAATGAGGAAAGAGAGAGCACTGGTGGATGGGACTTATTCCCGTGAAATTTAGATAAAACCAGCAAGAAAGAATGTGGATAGAGGAGAGAGGAGAGTACATGGAGCACCTAGACCTCTCTGACATTTAGAGATCAGTAGAGAAGACAAAGATGTAACAGCCAGCGAGGTAGGAGGAGATGCAGGTGAGCACCATGCCATAAAAGCCTGGGGAATTTCCAAAAGGAGGGAAGGCCAAACACCATTTTTGTATTCTTTTTATAAAAAATGTGTAACTGACTGTAGTCATGGGGAAACATCATACAAACTCAAATTGAGGGACAGTCTACACAATAACAGGTGGCTGGGATTCTTTAAATATATAGAGGACAGGTATGATAAGAAAAAGTGAGAAACTGTTCCAGATTAAAAATAATAAAGAAAAATCACACATAATGCGATGTATAATCTTGGATTGGACCTGGGTGTGTATATATTTATATTTATATTTATATTTTTATATACACATTTTTCCAATATATTATAATATATAATATATTGTAAAAGACCTTATTAGAACAATGGGCAAAATTTGGGTCAAGTCTCTAGATGAGATAATTGATTTATATCAGTGTTAATTTCCTGATTTTGATAACTTTAATGTGGTCCAATAAGAGGGTATCTTCAGTTGTTAAAGATAAAGAAAACTAATGTTTGGAATGTGTTCTCAAATAATTCAGAAAAAATACTATCTATCTCTCTCTCTCTCTCTCTCTCTCTCTCTCTATCTTATCTATCTAGACAAAGATAAAGCAATATAAAATTTTAATTTGAGGAAGGATGAGTGAAAGTGATATGATAATTATTATACTATTTTTACAAACTTTTTATTTTTTTAAGAGAAAGAGAGAGAGAGAAAGCACAAGAGGGAGGGAGGGAGGGAGAGAGGGAGAGAGAGAGATCTTAGGCTGACTTTGCACTGAATGTGGAGCCTGACTTGGGGCTTGATCCCATGACCCTGAGATCATGACCTGAGCCAAAATCAAGAATCCAATGCTTAACCCACTGAGCCACCCAGGCACCCCTACAACTTCTTTTTATCAGAAATTATTTCAAACTAAGATTTCTTTGAAACTTAGGAAACTAGAAGAGACAGTGAAAATACAGGCACATGTCTCTGTCAATGATCAGTTTATAGATGGAAAAATGTGGCCCTTTATGGCCCCTAACACCTGTCATATGTTATACGTATGTCTCTTAACCTCACACGTGACTTTCCATCTACTTTCTGATTCAGAAATTCAGAACAAATTTGCCAGACCCAAGGTGCCTTAGACCATTTTTCCCATAGAAGGATTTCTAATGATCCCAGATACAATTAAGCTCTGATGAAAGAGTACTTCAGTATGGTTTATAGGCCTATTCTGCTTGACATATAAGTCTGTTAAAATGACTTTTCTCATGAAGGGATTCTTTGATACATTAGGACAACAATGATATTATTGTCACTCAACCATTTCATTCCAAGAGCCAGAGCTATATATAAGTCATAAGAATGCATTCATACGAGTTGGAAAACACAGCTTTGTGAGATTGACAAGAAGACGTTTTAGTATTAGAACAGGCATGCTTTCTGAAGAGCATTTCAGAAATTGGGGTCAAGAAAATGGCAGCTGGGTCTGTAGGATATTCACATCAGCACTTTTTCCCTTTAGCATTTGCAGTCTTACAGAGGCCAGAAATTATATCTTTGTTTCCCCCGGATTTTCTTGGCCTCTCAGACATCTGAGTGATTCCTTAGTTGTCACTCACCAACAAAGACTTAACATTTACCAGAGGACTTGAGAGCAAATTCCTCAGGCCTTCAAACCATGGATGATTAGAAAAGCCAGCATTTAGTAATTAAAGCATGAAATGAATGTGAACCACGGAATATTTGGAAGGTTATTGCAGAATGTGCCCAGCAGCTGTCAAGCATGAAGGACTTCTACTCCAAGAGAAGCCTTTCAGTCTTCAAGATGTCCAGGGGACCCCTCTAGCTATGTTGCAGTGTTTCCCTAGCTGGAGATTTTCTAATACTTCTTAATAGCTAATATAAATCATAAAATTTCATAATGGTAGACAGGCATCCCAGGGTTGGCTTAATATGTATCATCCTAACAATTTGCAGTACGACCTACTGGGTAACTCTGCATAAGTTATTTTGATCAGTTTATGCAGCATAATGATAATGGCTTTTGTAAATTGCTTGTTTTTCCTTTTGCTTGATAGATTTACTGCTTGGGATTCTGAGGGGGCTCAGAGACTCATAACTTTGGAGAAATATCAAGCCTTTACCCCTCATGTTAAAACATGAAAATTCTCATGAATCAAGAATATGCACTCTGTATTTTCAGAGCTTACGCAGTCACGGTAAGATACCATCAAAGTATCTGTCTGCTGAGAATGTTTACTAGTATCAGCTTCTGTAGTAGCATTTCCTGACAGGGTCCCCATGTTGAATGATAATTATTGCTTTATTCATGAAGAATAATTCTTTTTTCTATTGTTTTAAAGATCAGTCTTCTTCTTTTTTTTTTTTTTTTTAAGATTAGTGCTCTTCTATCAACTCGGAAGACTTACACCAAAATTAAAGAAAAAATAAGTGAAAATGACAGTATGCTAGGCCCTTTTTTAACCTTACCCAAGTCAAGTGAATGAAAAGTATACCATCTTTACTTTTCTCCCATCCAAGTACGAACCAGGCCCGACCCTGCTTAACTTCTGAGATCAGACAAGATCGGATGTGTTCAGGGTGGTAAGGCCATAGACCATATTTACTTTTCTCACAAGTATCAATAAATATTCAGCAAATAGTCTCTGGTATCATCATGAGCACTCTGAGGGGGGTAATAAAAAATAAAATATTTTGCTAAGTTTGCCACTCTATCATATCTCCAATTCTTTTTGGCCAACCAAAAGGAATTTAGAGTTCGTATGAGTCCTCACCTCTCCAAGTGTGGTCTGCAGGTTAGCAGTATCATCAGAGCCTGTGAACTTGGTAGAATGCAGAATGTCAGAACTTGTGTCCACACACACAAGTTTGAGAAGCATTACTGCAGGTAACAGAGAGCCCTTTATGTGGATTGTGGGGCAGAGAAAGAGGTGAAAAGGAAAGGTGTATCTTTCAGGCACCAGTGTTATCTCAATAAATACGAGGAACTTCTGTTATCTTCTTTGCACAAAGAGGAAAGCTGACACCTGGGGAGGTTAATTATATCACCCAAAGTCATGATTCAATAAATGGCAAAGCAAGAATCTGAACCCTGGTGTTTCTAGCTTGAAAGAATGTCTGGCTCCATTTTGTCATCAAGTGATTTCATCATTGTTGAGTTTTAGAAAGTTCAACATGAGTCCATGAAGAGGACTGAGGCTGCTTCTTGTCATTGGAAACTAGCTCTTTTGCTCTGTGAGGACTGAATGAGATGGTTTAGGAAATGTGAGGGACACATGCCAGGGAGGTGGTATTTGTTATTATTAGTAACCTAGAGTCTTTGCTGCAGTCCTCTCTTCAGGCTGTGTTTATGTAATCCAGTGTCTCTGTGGTTTCTTTCCCTTTTAACACCCACATATCAACTATCTGAGTTGTCTTCCTGAGTGACTGTGGAAAGTCTGGTCTTTTATTTTATTGCCCCCCCTCCAAGTATATCTTAAAATGCCAGAGGCTTGTTTACATATTTAATGATCCCCAAATGGTTTTCAGTTTTCAATTTTACCAGCCTTCTGTTTGAGATCTCCTTCCTCAATGGTTTCACCCTAACAATGGGCACAGCCATCTTCATTAATTCCTCAAAGACGGTTAAGGTTAATGTTTGGGAACAAGACTATGAAATGACAATGCAGAAAATATAATTGGATCCTGAGCAACTTTTTAGTCTCCTTTCCTCTCTTCTTCTCTTTCCTTAGCTTTACCTTTCTTGTTGATGTCAATGTTTGGTGATTTCTACTCTACCTTGAAAACAGGTTCCCAGCTTCCTCCTGGGTCAGCAAGAGGGGAAAAGAGTTCTTATCTCCCGTAATTCCAGTTTTGTTTGCTTTTTTTTCTTCCCCAGGATTTGTGAAAATGGAAATGTTCATTTCCTTTAGAGGAAATATCAATCTCTATCCAAAGGGTGTAAACTGGCCTCCATGTCTAAATTAGGCAATTGTAGTACTCAACATTTCATTTCCTGTTTGGCTAATTCAAGCTAAAATAACACCATGGGGGTGGATATCAAACCATGAAGATAGATCCCTCTAGCCCTTCAGCACTTCATTCCTCCTGATGTAGCTTGGTGTCCTAACTAGTAAGAAGCTACTTTTCAAACACAACTATACATTAAGAACAAATAGCTTTCTTACAAAGGGGAGTCTGAAGTCTAAACAACATTTAATATCTTGGGTTGAATTAGACGTTCCCAAGGATAATGAGTAGATATTACATCTGTATAACTCAATGGGCTTAGTAAACCCAACCTACACTGTCAATTATGACTGGCACATGACATTGCTCATAGAACAGATGTGTTTATGGGTAGGTATATGTATGCATATGTGTGTAAAGAAGTAACCACAAGGTTATAGAAAAAATAAATCCATCCAATTGTTATATTCTTTGACAGAATGTTGTTACAATAAATCACAGAAACTGGCAATATCCAAACAAGCAGGATTCATAGCTCCTGCTTGATTTAAAGGTCATTCTATATTAAGGATTGGAGGAGTGGTCTCCAAAGAGGGTATACAGACCCCAAAGGCAAATTTTACATCTACCTTGAAAGCAAAAACTTTGTATAATCTATCAAATGGCACAATAAGCCTCAACAATTTTAATATACACTCCCTCCTCGCCCCATGAGCTACCATATTACCCATGCACTGCTGTTTGCCTTGGATACAAGATGAAGACCTTGCATTCACATCTCTGAAAATTATTCAGGTTATATTTAGCCACAGAATAAGTTTTTCTGTCCCTAATGGACAGAATCTGTTTTTTAAAGCTTGAGTTTGAAGGAGTAGGGAGAAAGAAAGAAGAAAGAAAGAAAGAAAGAAAGAAAGAACGAAAGAAAGAAAGAAAGAAAGAAAGAAGAAAGAAAAAACACTTTTTTGAGTTTTATGCTTTTGATAGTACATACCCTTACGCACCTAGAAGCTAAGGGCTTAACCCCTAAAAAAGTACTCACAGATAACATTGAGAAAGTAATTTGAACTGATATATTTTTTCTTTTCTTTTTTTTTTAAAAGATTTTATTTATTTAATCATGAGAGGCACACACACAGAGAGAGAGAGAGAGAGAGAGGCAGAGACACAGGCAGAGGGAGAAGCAGGCTCCATGCAGGGAGCCCGACATGGGACTCGATCCTGGGTCTCCAGGATCACACTCTGGGCCAAAGACAGCGCCAAACCCCTGAGCCACCCGGGCTGCCCTGAACTGATCTATTTTTTCAAAGCTTTCATGGACACCCTCCATGAAGTCTTTTGATTTAAGATTATTTTAGAGAAATGGGGTAGACAATATCTTGGTATCTTTAAGTGGAAGAAAATGTTAATATCCTTAAGATAGTGGAAGACTTTATACCTTGAAAAAATAATCTCAGCATCATCTTCTTGCTTTAGTCTGAGGTAAAAGATGGACTTCATCTGCTACCATGATGGGTTTCCTGAGGCCAACCAAGTTGTTGACCAGATTTATTCCTACAGTAGTTAATGCTGGATGCCTACAGCTTGAATGGCTTTTTAAAGTGGGCAGGGGCTATAAATCAATGGTTGGATATTGCTAGTTTCTGTGGCTTAGTCTTCAAAAGGGAGCCAAGGAGAGTAGCAATTTAAAGGATTTAGTTTCTTAGTGACCAGGTATTTCCTTTCTCATACGTACACTTAACTCACTGGATGAGAGTGTGTGACAATCATTCCTGCTCTTTGAACACTTGTAAAGTGTTCCATCACTAAAACCGATGGAGTTTCTTTAATAGAGGCTTCCTCATGACTTAACCTTTTCTTCTGGTAAACAATTTGTGAATGTTCTCTAAAACCTAAGGGGGAGAGACAGAGTGAGCTACAGAGGGAGAATATCACATAAATGGGTCAACCAGGATTTCTGATTTGTGAATTATGGAAGAGTCTGTGTACCTCAAAGTAAAGAAGGGAAGGCAGGGCAGGATTAACATCATTTATGTTATCAACACACAGGCAAAATGATGGTAGATCTTAGCACTTAAGTCCTGCAGATTTCAGAAGGTGCTTCTCTGGGGTGTAAGTTTTTTTTTTTTTAAGCCAAATTTTAAAAAGAATGTCAAAATGTGCTCAACACTTGATTATATGTCACTTTGTGTCAAACCTTGAAGATTCCTGCAGTGTAAATTATTCAAATAAAGTCTCAAATGCTAAATGTCAATGCAGAATAATGGCTTAAAAAAAGAAAAAGAATAATGGCTTGAGTTCATCGAAACTTGAAAACATGGCTACTCTGGTCCGAGTCACTAGCATAGCAAAGCAGAATCATTCTTTTTCTCCCCTTGTCCCTCCATAGTCCATTCTCCACGAAGCAGGAAAGAAGACAATGTTGAAAAAAATATGTGACTCACATTGAACTTAAAACTTTAGAACTTCACATTACACTCCGAATAAAATCTAATGTCTTTCTTGGGGCATGGGTGGCTGTGTTTGATTGTGCCCCAACCTCTCTAGGAACTTCATTTTGTACCACTTTATTGCTTGCTCATAACACCTCAGCCCCATGGGCTGCTTGCCATGCTTTGAACAAACCAAGTTCATATTTCTTTGCACTTGTTATTTCCTTTTATTTTGGACTGCTTGCCCTCTACAAATTTCAATGTCTGGCTCTGCCTTCTCATTTGGGTCTCTGTTGAAAGTCGTCACCTCTGAGAGAGCTTTCCTGGAACGTGCAATCCAAGCTGGTACCCTCCCTCTGCGTCTTATCACAATGCCTTATTTTCTTTATAATACCATTACTTAAAAATACAAAATATTTTTGTTTATGTGTTCATGCTCTCCTTAGTAGGATTTAAGCTCCCCAAAGGCAAAGACTTTATCTTATTCAGAATTACATCTCCAATCTTTAAACATTGCCTGCCACCAAAAAGAAAAGAAAGAAAAGAAAAGAAAGAAAGAAAGAAAGAAAAGAAAAGAAGAAAAGAAAAAAAGAAAAGAAAAGAAAAGAAAAGAAAAGAAAAGAAAAGAAAAGAAAAGAAAAGAAAAGAAAAGAAAAGAAAAAAGTTGTTTGGAATGAGTGAATGAATGGAAGGGATAACTCACTGAGATTTCACATGTTGGATCTTATTATGAAGTATAGAATGTTGGAGGGCAAAAGTACCATAGTTCTCAGATTCATTAGGCCTCCCTTAAATACAGTCTCAAGCCTTGCTCTTTTGTGAGCAGATGAAGAGAGATCCCATGGAAGACATAGGGTGTGATACTTGGGAACTCCTATAACCGCTGGAGGGAGGGCTGGAAGAAGCTTCAAAAGCCAGCGACAAATGTGGAAAGGGAGGGAACCCTGGAACATAGCAGTACATCTCTCTGGACAGAGCACCTGCTTAAGTCATGGTAATTTTTCTGTTCCTTGGGCACAGAGAAGGACTTTGGGACCAGAACACAAATTCAAGTCCTATTCTTGCTATGCATTCTGAACAAACCCGAACAAGGCCCAGACTCCTTAGCCTGTTCTATCGTTTGTGAAGTAGGAATGCTAATTAACAGAGCTAATAGTTGTGTTGGGTCTTTATTTTATTCCAAGACCTACATAAATATTTGCATGTCTTATTTTGTGTAGTTCTTACAATCATCCCCAGGACATGGGTGTTATTGCTATACCTGCCCCCACCCCACGTCACAGATGAAGATCAAGAGGGATTTGATAATTACGGGAAGGCAGTGGCCAAGCTAGGCTTGAGGCTTCATATCAGTTTGAACTAGGAACTTAGGCTCTTCATGGATAGACTATATGGTTTTGCCCTTTCAAGGTAGTTGGAAGAGCAAAATGAAGTAACTATGTAACTCTAATTGAATATAATTGTCATAAACACATAGAACCTCCACCACTAGACTGGGAGAGTTTCAATGTTACAAACATGCTTTTTATTCATCCCTGTGCATCTAGGACCTAGTGCACAGCATGGCTCATAAAATTTATAAGCTCCCTTTCCTTCCTTACTCCCTTTCTTCTCTTTCTTCTCTAGTGACAGAAATTACAGGTGCCCTAACCCACGGGGTCATAACAAAGGTGTTCCTATGGAAGGAATGAGAAGCATATCAGGTCCTGAGCAAACTCCCTGGCTTTCCCTCTTTCAACCTGCTGAGAATCCACACTGCTGCCCGGCTTCCTGCAAATCCAGCTTTGCCAAGTACTCCGTGCAATTCCCAGACAGGTTAGGGTAAGTGCTATGTTTAGAGCACAACTGTAGGTAGGCAGGAGTTTTAAAATTCTAGGAAGTATCATTAGCTCTGTCTGAAGTACTGGGCTTGGCTTCATTAATTTCACAAAGTACAGGAACAGGACTCCTGGCCACACATTGTATTTAGATTCAGTGGTATTAATTTTAGGTAAGAGGGGAAAGGCTCTGTGATTCTGGATCAGGTGGGTATCCAACAAATACTATAGGTTACACAAGGTTTAGGAAACAGATTTTTGTGTATGTGTGTGTGCCACCTACTGCTAAAGTTATGGGGGAAATCGTTTAGTTCTTACTTATTTGCTTGGTTCTATATTAGGGTCCCAAAGGAAATGTAAACAGCTGTTCTCAGCTGTGTGCTTTTGTTTTTTAGTGTTTTAAGTTTATGTTTGTGCAATATGTAATTTCTCTTTGCATCCTTTTATTTATATAGATAGTAAATAATAATATGACAGTCAACCCAACGATATATTAATCATTCTTGACAGGTAGAGAGCTGCTACTCATTGTGCAAATAGAATAAAATTTCAAGAGCATTAAATGGCATGCCTTGGAACAGTGGATCAGACAGCCATGAGCAAAATTGAGGAACAAAAACCAAATCTGAGAACTTCCTCATTAACTCTAATCAGAATCCGATTATGTAGAGGCATATTGGAAAGAAAACAAGAAAGCAGGCTGATACTTCAAACTAAAAATAAGCTTGGGGAGTTTTGAAATTGTTTACCTAAGCTGTCCTCTGCCCTATAAATGACCTTGACTGGATAGTTGGGATCCTTATGGCTGATCTCCTTTTCCTTAAGCAAATAAGACTTTGACAGCCAATAGAGGAAGTTGAATGTTTGGAAGGGAAAAGTTGTGCCAAACCATCTGCACTTTGGCTAATTTCACTTCTTGATATGTACATGGTCCTTATTTGAGAAATGAAAGGACCATCACCCTATTGTGGAAAGGTAGAAACTGTAGGAATAGGCCAATGGATTCACTTCTTGATGTTGCAGTGAGCTTGTGTGCTTTAACATTCTTAAAATTCCATAAATAAATATTGGGGAAGCCTGCTGTTTGTGGCACTCTCTACAGACTCAGAGGGCCGGATAGAGTGCTGGAGATGGGCTCCATTTAACAGATGAGGAAACTGAGACTCTTACAGAAATGAAGAATTACTTGAGGGGACATTTCTATCCAGTAGCACAACTGTGACTTGAACCCACCTCACTTAATTCGTAGTCCTCAAGTTCCATCCACCATTTCTCACCACCACCATCACTGATTTCCATGCCTCACAGAAAGTAATTCAACTAGCAGATTGCAAAACACAGATTTTTGGACGCAGTCCACTAGCCTTTCCACCTTCCCCCATCATATTTTGTGCTGGAATTAAAAGAAAAAAAGTAAGAAAATTGTTCCATTGTAACTTCTGGCTTCTAGACCTTATTCTGCAAAAATGATATCCTAATTTCTGTTCTCGGAGTGCAAATATTTCATAGAAATAATGGGTTGCAAGGAGAACCGCAGAAAGAGTCCCAAGGCATTCTGCTGATGGAATTGATTTTTTAGAGTTGTCTCCTCTGTTCTGAAAGGAAACAAGTTGGCAATTGTCTCATTGGAAAAGAGGACCACATTAATTATTTATTATAAGTTATAACCATTTACACAGAGATACAACAGAAGCAGGTTTGGACATGTTTATTAATTATCCCAAAGCTAATTTTTTTTTCAGTACCTGACTTCTTTTCTTTCTATAATCAATGCAGGAAATCAGAGAAAAATGACTTCCCTTCAAGATACATTGAAAAAATACTATTTTAAAATATCTTCCAATTCTGGGAGATAACAGTGCTTTCTTTCAAAATTACAACTAGATCTCTCTGGCATTTTCTTATTAATTGTTCTTCAAGGCAACAGCTAAAATCTTGAAAAAAAAAGAAAGCACAGGGAGATTCCTGAAAGAAAAGCTAAGGAAGTTGTTTCTGAAAATGAAACTTGTTTTCCTTTTTTTTTTTTTTTTTAAGATTTTATTTATTTATTCATGATAGACATAGAGAAGAGAGAGAGGCAGAGACACAAGCAGAGGGAGAAGCAGGCTCCATGCTGAGCCCGACGCGGGACTCGATTCAAGGACTCCAGGACTGCGCCTTGGACCAAAGGCAGGTGCTAAACTGCTGAGCCACCCAGGGATCCCCTGAAACTTCTTTTCCATTGCAAAGGAGGACATGATTGTTAGTCCCAATCTTTTTATTTATTTATTTTTTTAGTAGTTCTGTTGAACTGAGTGCACTGTGGAAAGGAAGCACCACTCTGCAAGGACCATGGGTCATCACCTTTAGGGAAAAATTGATCAGAATGGCTGTGAGGGTGAGAGGTGTTGGGGCTGAGCTGAGTTGGTGATATTAGGGCATAATAGCTGAATTTCTTGAGAACTTACGTTCTTATTTTCAAAAGTAATGCTAGGTGGCATATAACAAAAGACACAGGTACATTAAGGGAATCAAATGAGGAGTAGAGTTGAGCTTCATGTAGAGGGCTCTTTACAAATAAGCTACCCTGCTGCCAGGCCACCTCTCCCACTTGTGCCTCTGATGACTCTGCATAGAGTTCCTGATTCCTCTCCTCGATAAATGACATTTATTTATTTATTTATTTATTTATTTATTTATTTATATCAGACCAGGAGAGTCATCTTTCCTTCCCTCTGCCACCCCATTTTTAATTCAAAGTACAATGTAGATGTGGTGAAGTATACAGGTCACAAGTATCGAATTTGATGTTATACTTTGACAAATGTATGCATCTACTTGGACCCAGACCCCATTTAAAATGTAGAACATTTCCAGAAAATTCTGTTGTACCTGACAACTCCTAAGAAATAAATTATAGGTTTTAAAAATAATGTATTTGTTTTTCTTGGTGACCTGGCAACATTTCTGTGGTTTCCTTTGTCAGATACTGGGAATCAAGACTGTGTGAGACCACGGTGCTTTCAGTGGCCTTGGCTAATTGGATGTTTAATGCATTTCTCAGTGGTAATTATCACTGAAAATGTCAAATAAGCTCTGCAAATAAGGTGACATGGTCAGAATGCCTAGGTCCGCAATATAAAACCATCATTTTGCTTTCTGTAGAAGCCATGTGTTGATGTGTATTGAACAGAACAGTGCTCCCTGATGCCAAGGGTGTTCCCCAGCTGTAGGGCAGGAAATATTGGGAGCTGCCTTTTTATGACTCTCTTGCTGGTTAAGCAAATTCTCGTATCTCTCAAAGGAGTGAACTTAATTTCAGGACGAATAAGCACTGGGGAAATAAAGTTTCACATGGGTAAGCAAGCAGAATTCTGTGTACTTTTATAGCTGGCTCTTGAAAAGTCTTTGAGCTGGATATATCATTCACACCACGGAGTAGCCAGGTCACATGACAGGCTTGCTGAAAGTCGCTCAACCAAGGCTTTGTTGCAAGGCTCCCAAATGCTGGTCTCTGGTAAAACCTATGTTGACTTTATGGCAAGCGGTTATTCAATGCACTCAGTCTTTGGGGACCAAAGCAGTGTGTAGATACGGCCTACAACATTCCACTCCTACCACCAGGCCTGTGAAAATGCTTGTTAAGGGAAGGGAGAGATAGAGATTTATCCTGCTTTTTAAAATTAAAGATGCCTTTCCTATACTGGGGCCTCCTGAGAAACATGAACTTTCTTTAACTGCAGTTAGTGCCAGCAGCAAAAGTACCAGCAGGGGAGCTGTTTAGCTGAAACCGGGCTGAGGTGCTATAGTTTATTTTAGATTAATGGGCTTCTCTGGTTTCATTCCCCAAGTCCCTACCAATGGATGTCGACATTTCTCCAGTCCTGGAACAATTATACCTGCCCTAGGTTTCTAGCAGGATTCTGCTTGCAGATGTCATTCATTAATCTGGGGCATACAGGTTGTTTTCTTAAGGATAAAAGATGGAGGATGAAGGAGTGATAGTGTCCCACTGGGAGACTGGTCTGACTAAAATCTGTTGGAGTATTTGTGGAAACTCCTTGCACACGGATGCCTGGGTGGCTCAGCAGTTGAGTGTCTGCCTTCAGCTCAGGGCACGATCCCGGTTTCCTAGCATCAAGTCCCACATCGGGCTCTCTGCATGGAGCCTGCTTCTCTCTCTTGCTATGTCTCTGTCTCTTTCTCTGTCTCTCTCATGAATAAACAAATAAAATTTGAAAAAGAAAGAAAGAAAGAAACTCCTTGCATAACATCAAGAGTACATTCATTCTTGAGTCATGCTACTAAAACTCCTGCTGAAGGAGTTTTGGAAGGATGTAGTCGTGAAGCTTTGAGGATGTGTTGGCATTATTCATGAGGCACCATGGTACAGGAGCACAAACTGGGCTGAGAACTGGGAGGTCAGTGTTGCAGCCTCAACTCCCCTGCTAAATTGGTGAATCACTTGCAAAACAGGAGATTAGAAAGAGATACACACTGAAGTCTTTTTTAGCTGTACATTTTTATGTAGATAGGTAGTATCTAATCAGATTCAGTTTTACGGGAATGCAGTTAAAATTTCAAGATTGGCAATAATGATGATCTGAAACTGACATAAACATTTCCATCAGCATATCTTTAACAGAATGTGACTTCTGTTTTTTGCAATGATGGAGTAGTTTATACAAGCTGATAATTCTGCTTAGACACCAAAACAACGAGGTAAAATTAAAAACAAAACACTGCAACCTCCCCCTAACCTTTCAGGTGTTTGAAGGCCTTGGAGAGCAAGAATGATTTTGAAGAAAAATGGTGAGCAATATGCCTAGCTACTTTTCCCCTTGAGGCATTTACTAATTTGTAAGAAGTGCGGGGTTAAGAAGCCAAGTAGAAGAGAGACAGCTCAAGCCTTCTGTAGTCTAACTAGCTATAGGAGACAAAAAGTGGTTTTCAAATTTATTAACTTAGCTGAACTCGAGGGTACAACATCTCCGAGAAAAGGAAACTCTAGTGAAGTGATTCTAAAACTCTATGCAAGTTTTACCCTCAAAGCATTTGCAACATCATAAGCTATGTGGAGTGAAAGCATACATAAGAAGCAGGGAGCAGCAGCTAGAAACTTAAATGTTAATTAAGCACAGGTTTTTTAAGGAAGTTAATGATGCTGGGATACAGAATCTGAATTTCAGGGCACTTCAAAGGAGGTTCCTGATGAACATGCCAGTACCCCATTTGAGAATCTTAGGAGGTTTTGTCTTATGAGCAAAGCAAAAATTAGAAGTAGATTAACCGGGATCCCTGGGTGGCGCAGCGGTTTGGCGCCTGCCTTTGGCCCAGGGCGCGATCCTGGAGACCCGGGATCGAATCCCACATCAGGCTCCTGGTGCATGGAGCCTGCTTCTCCCTCTGCCTGTGTCTCTGCCTCTCTCTCTCTCTCTGACTATCATAAATAAAAAATAAATAAAAAAAAAAGAAGTAGATTAACCCTTACTGCAACAGAAACTCAGGCTGAGTCATCTTATTTCTTGGTTGTATAGAGGTGATTTGGCCCTTAACCTACCTGAATTTCAGAAGAAAATAAAATTTTCTCTGAGAAGAAATAGCATGAATAACATGATATGTACAAATCTGCTGTGGTAGTTCATGTACAATGCCCAGCATTGATTAAAAATTATCAGTTTTACCTGGAGACAGGGCAAAATAAAGGTAAACTGAAAAGGAAAAAAAAATAGTAAAGAAAAATAGGCCCATAGGCGATCCTTGTATCAAAATTATTAGTCACAGAATTTAAAATAAATGCAATTTCTTTTTGGAGTGATGAAAAACTGCTCTAAAACCAATTGTAGCAATCATTGTGCAAATACATGAATATACTTCCATGCTATTGTATTTTACATTTTAAGTGCGTGAATTGCTCTATATGTGAATCGTATCCTAAATAAAGCTGGCTAAACAAAATCCTAAAAACAAAAAATCCACTAGAAAAATTCAACAATATTAAATATGTGTAATGCAAAAAGAAGGCAGCAAAGTATACAAAGCAAAAATTAACAAAATTTTCAAAAGAAATTAAGAAATTCAGAACTGCAGAGGCATATTATAATCCTCCGAGGAACTAATAAACAGACAAACAAATGTAAAAGTAAATAAAAAGTTGATTTTTTAAGTGACCTAATTGACCACTGCAATCAATAAATGCAATGTTCACAGTGAGGTACAAAGGAACATTTAGCAAAATTGATCATAAACTGAGCTGTAAAGCCAGTCTCAACCAATTTGAGAAGATTAAAATCTAGCAAGTTATGTTCTCTTCCTAGGATGGAATTAAGCTAGAAAAAATTGATTAAATGCTAAGTAGAAATCCTCAAATGATAGAAAATGTAAAAATAAATTTAAATAAGCAATGGTTCAAAACATCATACTACAAATCAGAAAATATTTTAAGCTCAATGGAAAAGAAAATATTTATGTCAAACCTTTGAGAATGTAAGCAAAGCCTTGCTTAAAGAATTTAAAGCCATGATAGGAAGTCTTGGAAATTAAGAAAGGCTAAATGGTAATGATCTAAGTATCTAGTTCAAATAATTAGACAAAAGAACAAATAAGATCCAAAGAAAGTATAAAGTAGAAAACAAAGATAGAATGGATGTGATCAACAGTCAAAAGTTGGTTATATGGAAATATTATTAAAAGTGGTAAAATTCTGGTTTTACAGATTAAAAAGAAAAAAGTAGTGAAAAATCAATCACCTGACAAAAATCACAATATAATGAATGACAAACGTCATTATAGGTACTCTAAACAATAAAGAAATAATAAAAGAATTTTATGAACATTATTCCAATATATTTTAAACCTTAGATTGAAGGAACCATTTTTGTGCGTGTGTGTGAAAAATAAACTACCTAAAGTGACACAAAGGATAGATAATGTGAATAGTATGATATTCATTAAAGTCATAAAATCATAATGTAAAAAAATCCAACAAAGAAAACTTCAGACACAAGTGGCTTTGCTGGTATTTTTTCCCCAAACATTAAAGGAGAAAATATCAGTCTTACAAACTATAGAAAATAAGCAGCACTTTCCAACTCAAAGTCAGTCTTTCTTGTGATCATTGGTAGGAAACCCTAAACAAAATATTTGCAAGAACCCATCAATGCATAAAATATATAGTATCACAACCATGTTGGGTTCATATCAGAAAAGCATGGCTAATTAACATTTAAAAAATCAGTTCAAACTCTCACATTAAGAAGACAAAGGAGAAAATTATATAATTATCTCAATAGATGCAGAGAAAGCATTGATAAAATCCAGTACATATTCATGAATAAAAAAACAACTTTTTAGCGATTCTGAGAAGAGAACTTTCTCAATCTAAAGAAAGGATAAAATATACATATAAATGAGCATACTTAATGGTGAAATATTGAAAGTAGTGATAATCTTAGGATAGAGGCAAGGAAACTCACTATCACCACTTCTGGGGTAGGCAACATCCAACATGGCTCCCAGTGATCCCTGAATCCTGGCATTCTTGCTTTTGTGTCATTGTCATCCTCTCCCCTTGAGTGAAGGCTAGACTTACTGATTCAGTACTCTGAAATGAAATATGACAGAAATGATGAGATGTTATTCTGAGATTAGTTATAAAAAACTCTCACTTCCATCTTGGCTCTTATTCTCTCTCATTCTCTTATGTCACTCTCCATGGGAGAAGCCACCTGCCATGACTTGACACAGCCCTGTGAAGATGCCCCAGTAGTGAGGAAGCTGGGCCTACTAACATGTGAGTGAGCTTGGAAATGAATCACCTCCTCCACACTTCTCCACTGGGCTCTTCTGTTAAACCATGGCCTCTGCCTACTGCTTTGACCACTGTCTCATAAAACACCTTAAACCAGAGGTACTTAGGTAAGTTTCATCCACCTACATGGCCTAGGAAATAATGAATACTCATTGTTTAAGCTACTAAATGTAGAGGCAAATTGTTAGGCAGTGACAGATAACTAATACAACTTCTACTCAGCATTGTCTCGTCAGTCTTAGAATGCTCAGTAAGACAAGAAAAGACATTATCATTGAGTATATAGAAAATAAATATAATTTATTATACTCGTAGATTACAAGATCAATATACAAAGAATGATTGCATTATATTCATACAGATATAGGTGTAAATATAAATTAGCAAAAAATAATTTAAAAATAAAATTTAAAACGGATCAAAAAAGCAGATAATAAAGAGATGGATACATTGAACCCCATGAAAGTTAAAATTTTCTGTTTATCAAAGGATAGTATTGAAAGACCATAGATTGGGAGAATATGTTTTAGAACATATATTCAATAAAATAAATTTATTCAGAATATATAAAAAGTATATACTAATTAAAAACAAAAAGATAATCCACCATTTAAAAGTGGACAAAAGTCTTGAACAGGCATTTCCCAATAAAAAGATATCCAAATAGCCAATAGCCATATGAAAATTACTCAATATCATTAGTCATCAGAGAAATATGAATCAAAACTCCAGTGAGATGCCATTCATTATATACCAAACAGAATAGTTAAAACTAAATAAATAAATTGGAATACTAAATGTCATTACAATATGGAACAATGGGAATGTCATATATCACTAGTGAAAGGGTAAATTGATACAATCACTTTAGGAAACTGTTTGCATTATCTATTAAAGCCATATTTATGCCTCCTCTCCCATATAGCAATTCCAGTTTTAAGTGGATTTCCAAAAAAGAAGCTTGTATATATTCATCAAAGTACATGTGAAATAGTGCCCAGAGCAGCATTACCAGTAAGTGTTACAACCTGGAAGCCATATAGAGAATTCCTACACTGTGATCTGTTTACACAATAAAATATTATACTATAGAGAAAATGAGTGATTCCTATGAAGAAATAATATGAATGAATTTCAAAATTGTTATATTGACTTAAGGAAACTACATACAAAAAGTACATTAGTGATATCCCATTTTTATTTATTTATTTATTTTAATTAATTTTTTTTGGTATCCCATTTTTAAAAGAGCAAAGCCAGACAAAATGAAATATATTTTGGAATTCAGAAGAGTTGTATTTTTTAGTTGGTAATGATGGGGGATGTGAGGAAGGGGCAGGTATGAAGGAGGATTTTGAATTGCTGTACTATTTTCTTTCCTGTTCTGGGCAGTGGTTATTCAAATGAGAACTCACTGAGTTCTGCTGATTCAAGCACTGTTGTTAATTGTGTTATATTTCAGTAAAATGTGGAGTAAAAAGATTCTCCTTAAAGGTCATAACTTTTCTTGTTGGAGTAAACTCATTAATTCCTCCCAAGGCAGGAGCAGTAAGCTTAGAAAGCACAGTGCCCAGCAGGCAGAATGAGGGGAGCAAGCCTGAAGGGCACTCCGGCAAGGTGGTACCTGCCTGCCTGTTCCATCTAGCTGGGCAGTCACCGCCACTCAGCCCACGGTGGTCTTTCGGGAATACAGACCAGCCTTGACACACCATCTGGTTTTTCAAGGAATGTCAGAAATTCACATTTGTATATGAAATCTCTTGACTTTTAATGTTGGTATAAAATCAGAATTCTTTTACTTAAAAAGATTTTATTTAGGGGCACCTGGGTGGTTCAGTGGTTGATCATCTGCTTTTCTCTCAGGGTGTGATCCTGGGGTCCTGGGATCGAGTCCCACATCAGGCTCCCTGCAGGGAGCCTACTTCTCCTTCTGCTTCTGTCTCTGCCTTTCTCTCTGTGTTTCTAGTCTATGGGGCCCTCTGACATTTATGCTATTCATGGAAAAAAAGAAAGGCCAGACAGGTGATTTATAAGGAGCAACCAGTGGAGTGAAAAAAAAGCAACGCAGGTGTAGACTCACAGAAGCCCATGGATACAATATATCATGAAGGAGGAGACAAAGATGAAAGTACAGTCTTGGATCAATGACCACTCTCTATGATAGAGCCCCCTAGGGCTTTAACACACACACAATGTAATGGTCTAGGCCCCAGCTCTTCTTCAGACATATGTCATATCATTCTTTCCTTTGTTCATGATATTACAGGCACACTGGCCTTCTTCCAGACTCCAGAAAACCAAACCAGCTCCCATCACTAGGACTTTGCCATCACTATTGCTTCTACTTGGCAAACATCCCTCCTGGCCTCTCACTTGATTGGCCTCATCTATACATCTCAAATACCACTCCTCACAAAGGCCTTACTGATGAATTTCCCAAAGCAGATCCTGCCCCAGGCCCTGTATCATCTCAGTCTGTTTAATTCCCAACTCAGCACTTAGCATCATCTGAAATTACACTGTATACTTGTTCGTTTGATCTTTTATCTTCTGTCCCTTAGGGAGAACAGAGCTCCATGAGGGCAGGGACATATCTGACTGTGTCCAATGCTGATCCTAGCATCTGGTAAAGTGTTTCTTTTGGTTGAATAAATAAATAAATTAGAGGAAGAAAACTGAGTTCAAAATCATAAACTCAGCAATATTAGAACTCAGCGGCATTCTTATTTGTCTGATTTTATCAGTCTGCTAACATTGCCATAACAAAATATCATAGGCTGGGTGGCTTAACAGAATTCATTTCTCATAATCTTGGAGTTCTCTAGAAGTTCAAGATCAAGGTGTTGGCAGGTTTTGTGGGGGGTTTTTGTTTTTGTTTTGTTCTGTTTTGTTTTGTTTTTTTCCTGAGGCCTCTCTCCTTCGCTTGCAGATAGCACCTTCTTGCTGTGTCTTCACTTGGGTTTTCCTTGGTATCTCTCTCTTCTTAGAAAGACAACAGTCCTATTGGAATAAGACCCTACTCTTATGACCTCATTTAGCCTTGATTACCTTCTTAATGGCCCTCTCTTCAAATACAGCTTCACATATGAATTTGGAAGGGTGGGGCACAATTCAGTCCATAACCCCTGTGTCTATCTCTGGCATGCCCACTCCCCCACTGTGAGTCTGTGACTGGTGCCATTTGTAATCTGCTTGAATTGGCTGAGAAGGGAGAGAGTAGAGTCCTTACTTAGTTAAGTATAAATGGCTTTGCTGAGAACCAATGCTCAATCTAGAGGACAGAAATGGATAGTATGCTCTTTTCTTAAAAAAAAAAAAAAAATCTACCAGGAAACTTTGATATTTCCATCATCCAGTCCAGAACATTTGCTTTTTTTTTTTCCTCCAAAGATGTGAAAATTCAAGCATGAAATTCTGTTATTAAAGACCTCATTGTTTCTCTTCAAATAGCATGTAAGTCCTGGAAGTATAGTTTAATTATCTAAAGGGACCATGTTATAGCTAATGATTGACTACTACATTGCTTAGGTAGGAAAAAAAAATCATGTTGGTGCATTTAATTTTGTTGAGTAGTGAGCAGTGACTTCATTCTGATAAATGGTTTCACACTAAGTGCTTCTCAATTTGCTCTCTGAAACAATAAAGATTAGGTACAATTAGAATTACCTTCACCTTTCAACTTGGCGAGCTCTCTTGGTCTGCTTGTACCTTCATTATTTACCTGGAAAACTGCATCACAGAAAGGCATGACTTTGAGAAAAACAAAAACAAGACATTGTGATTTTTCCAGGGATTCTTGGGTAAAAACAGAAATGATACATGTTCCTTTTGCCATCATGCAAGGATTGATCATTAAGCAGAGGTTTCTGGCCTTTCTTGAAGCCACGTATTATAATATAATGCACCAGCATTATGGGAGACCCAACAGTGTACCTAGTATAGTAAACTAATAGTGCCTAGACTGGCTCTGGGGTAGAGATTTTAAGCTGTATTGGACTGGGGCTTCTCAATGTGTTGTCCAAAGAGTGTGTTGAACCAAGTCTGACATTCACTGTGAAAAAGCTTTTTTTTTTTTTTTTTTTAATTAAAGTATTGAATTGACTTTTGCAGAAGTTTTTCTTATCAGACTGTTGTATGACAACACTTTGTTCTAACAAGTAATGGAGACATGGTTGCTTCAATTCCTGATGACACAGCAATATCCTTCCAATTTGGGTATTCTGAGCATTCCTTGTGAGATAAAATACATCTGGTGTTTTGGGGCTTTCCTGCTATGATCTGACCTTAATCACACTTTGAACACAGCCAGACCTTAAAAAGGCAAATTTTTAAGAAGCAGAATATAGGGAGGTTTTCTGCTCACTCTCTCTCCTCTCATCCTCTAGAAGTGATACAAATTCTTTTCCTGGTCATTTATTCATTTCATCAAGAATTAAAGGTAACATCAGTAACAGGGTGAGAGTGGATGGGCTGGTCAAAGCCCATTTTCAAATTAATTACATTTCAAAATAATTACATTTACAAATTAATTATCCTTTTCCAAGAATGTTTCTGATGAATACAATTTTGACTGATCCTAGCATAAATTTTTATTCCTCCGGAGTCACCTCAAACTTTAAGAGAGTGGAGAAACCATGGGCTTTCAAATTACATATATCTGGATTGAGTCTTATGTTACCAGCTTGATAAAATCTGCTGTCCTCTATAACGTAGGGTAACCAGCAGTAAATGGTGTATCAACAAGGTAAGATACAAAGCTCCCAGAAAGAAGCTAGGACTTTCCTATTCCCTCTACCTTCTTTACATTATGTGCAGTACTTAGCACAGGTCCTGGAGCCTGCGTCATGCTTACATGCTTGATAAATTGAAACCAGTTTAAAGTGAGCTCTGGAAGAGGCACTTCTTTACCCTGGAAGAATTTTACAGACCTAGAACAGCAGTCTCTAATGAGAAGAGGATAACTGCGAGATTTGCGTGGCTCTTTGAGTGTTGTTTTTTAGAGGGATTCTGCTGTGCTAGGTACAGTTATGATTATATAATAATCTGTTGCTTCTGAACGCAGGGCAGTAACCTTAGCATCATTAGTTTGTGGAGAGTGAAATATTTGGGGAAAAAAAAAACAACTGAGAACTTAAGAAACTGTAGAAGCATCGGCCAGGGATGCAGAATTACTGCTGGGGGTGAGAGAGTCACATTAAGGTTATTATTTGGGGTCTGTAGAAGATAAAATAGTTCTCTAACCTCTGTCTCTGGTGTAAGTATGTTCTTCTCTCTAGAGAAGCGTAATGTCCTGCCAGATGCAACCCCACACCAGGGTAATGTCTATAGTTAGCTCCTTCCCGCCTTCATGTTTAAAAGCTCCTTATTGTAGAGTGCTCCCTATTGTAAAATCCAATAAAAACAAAGGGTTTGTTTTCCATCTAGGCTGTTTTCCTAACTAAATTTCTCCGAATGAGTTTAATGAGCGTTGATTCAATTTATAGAAGGTGCTATTTCTTCAATAGCCCCCAAGCCTATAAAACCACAAGAGGCGAATATTCCTATTCCAGGTGGTAAAGCGTAAATGCATCCTCTACCCCACCTGTTTTCATTTAATCTTGGATTGTTTGCCTCATTTTGTTCTTCCCAAGTGGAATGGAAATGCCTGGTGCTGCTGAGAGAAGCCAACGAAATTGTAACATTTCAACATTTAAATCTCTCCTCAGTCAGTTAGAAAATAAATTCAAACTTTTTTTTTCTTGTTTGGAATTAGATCTGAAGTTCCCACCCCCCAATTCCAGGATATGCCAAACATACTTTGCATTTTGCATTTTAAAGTGTCTGACCCCTTTGTCTAGGAAAAGGCAATGTAGAATAATATTTACATGATAATTTTTCTTTCTCCAAGCTTTTCAAACTCTAGCCTCAAGGTTGTCATTTTCCAACTGCCTTGGTACCAAGAATTTCAAAGCTCAAAAGGAAACAGTGAGAGAAAGAAAAAAATGGTGGAAATTTAGAAACAGAACCCACTGAGTATCCTAAAGACTCTGCGTTTGTCTGGCTCTGCCAGTCTATTCCCTTTTTCATTGAGCAGATGAATATCTTCAAAAAAAAAGAGCCAGCCTTCCCTATCCAGAAGACTCTTCTGATACAGTCCCAGAATTGATGGGATGTGGATCAGTTAGGAGGAAGAAAGGGAAAAGAACAATTTGTAAAAGCAAATGAGAAAGGGAAATGGAAAGTAGGCAGCCAGTTACTCAACCTGTCTTTTCCCAGTTCTTTCCCTCGAAGGCCCTTTTATACCATCTTCTTGGAGGTAGTTTTAATTTTATCCATTTAACACTGTAGCCATTATGTAAGGAAGTGGTTGTTCAGAAGGCTAGAGTGACTTGCTCCAAATCACATGCTCATTAGTTGGTAGATGGATTTCATTTCAGGTTTGCTGTTTCCATGACAATATCTTCTTTGGGTACAACTAAGAAAGGATGAAAAGATAAAGGAGAAAAGACTCTGAAAACCATACTATGCTGTCAAATAATTACTTATATTTGAAATATGTAATACTTTAAAGATTATGTATGTATAGACTCAAAAAATTGGAAAATTTAGTAAGGTTTAAAAGAGGAAATAGAAGTGATCTATGAGAAAATCTTCGGAGAAGAGGTAAATGTGAGTTTTACAAGGCTATTTTGGGGTTGTTTTTTAGAGATAAGATTCTGCTGTGCTAGGTACATTTCCTTCCATGGCTCAAAATTTTCTTTTGCCATAGGTTAGTATATACCTGGAGGTTATCTATTTTTAATATGCTTTTTTCA
This sequence comes from Vulpes lagopus, assembly GCF_018345385.1. Lineage (NCBI taxonomy): Eukaryota > Metazoa > Chordata > Mammalia > Carnivora > Canidae > Vulpes > Vulpes lagopus. Next base: position 14,398,039 of record NC_054842.1, read on the forward strand.
CTTAATATATTATGAACATTTTCCTTTGTCTACATGTAGTCTTCTATAATATGATTTTAAATGACTGAGTAATTTATTCAATAAAAAAAGTGCTTCATTGAACGTGTTTTATGTCCCAGGTACCATACTAAGAAATAGGGATTCACAATAAATGAATGAATGAAACAAACAATATCCCGGCCCTCAGGAATTTCACATTTGTTGAGAAAAACAATGAACAAGTAAAGAAGATAAACACAGAATTTGATTTACAAAGCATTATGAAGAAAATACATATAAGGATATAATTTTAAAAATAACTATTTCAGTTAGGAAAATCAGAGAGAGCATTTCTGAGGATATGCTATGGGAGTTGAGAATTAAAGAACAAAAGAAGGAAGTTAAAAAAATAAACTAAGAAATTCATTTCAAGCAAAGGAACAGCAGTCTACACAAAGGGCCTAGCAAGTAAAAAGGCTTTAGACAGGAGAAATCTTGCTCTATTCAAAAGAAAGTCTGTGCTGCTGGAATATTGTGGGAGCAAAGGAGAGGGACAAGAAATGAGCTGAGAGATTTAATCAAGGAAGGGAACATACGGTGTCTTCTCTTCCCAGAGTTTGGATTTCATTTGAAGCACAACTGGGAAGCTATCAAGTGTTGCCAAGCAAGGATAGCTCTGATTTGATTAAGGTTTAATAAGCATGAATTTCTCAGTCACAGACTTAGGCATGTAAAAATAGAATTTATTTCTATTTCAGTTTAATTTCTGACTTTTAGCCTCAAGCTGACCCAGCAGCAGACAATCAAATCTACCCAACTGTAAGTTTCTCACAGTTCAATTCAATGATTTTCTAGTAAATCCACAAGTATAATCACATTCTGCCCTTCACCTCTTCCTTTTCCAGGAAGAAGAGGATTGTAAACATCATGTTGAGATATGTGTGTGCATGTGTATGCATGCGTGTGCACCATGTCGTATGTGATGGTGGTGGCGTGGTTGGTTTAATGGTTTTTTGTGGCTGGTATACCTGGTCCAGTCATCAGCACACTCCCCATTCATATGGATATCTGAATTGTCCAGTTGATAACCAATGGTCCCGTTAATATTGGTCAGTGTCAAATGTCACCTTCAAAAGTCTACTATTATAGAAAAAGGTTGTTTTTTTGTTTTTTGTTTTTGGTCTGGGATTTAAATCATTTTCCTTTGATATCCTTATTTCCACTTTAATACCACAGTTTTAATTATTGTCTTATATATGTATTTCCATGTTTGCTTAGGAAGTTCCTTTTTTTATAGAGGGAGGGAGACAGAGAGAGAGAGAAGGGCAAGAGAGAGAGAGAGAAAGAGAAGGCAGAGGGAGAGGGAGAGGGAGAGGGAGAGAGAGAATCTTAAAGTGACTCCATGCCCAGTGCGGAGCCCAACGTGGGACTCTATCTTACCATCCTGAGATATGACCTGAGCCGAAACCAAGAGTCAGACATTCAACCAACTGAGCCACCCAGGTGCCCGGGGAAGTTCCTTTTTAATATTTGTTTATTTAAAATATTCTTGGCAAGTATCATCCCCATATTTTTCAAAATGAACTTTTTTTAAAGATTTTATTTTTTTATTTGAGAGAGACAGAGCATGAGCAATGGAGAAGAGGCAAAGGAAGAGGGAGAAGCAGACTCCCTGCTGAGCAGGGAGCCCAGTGTGGGGCTCGGTCACAGGACACCGGGATCATGTCCTGAGCTGAAGGCAGATGCTTAACCAATTGAACTGCCCAGGTGCCCCCAAATGAACTTTCATTAAAGTAAAATTAAAGAAAAAGAATAGAAAAAGAAAAACTTAGAATGAACTTATATCATCAATTTTCTACTTTTTTAAAAAGAAAATACCTTGAGATTTTTAAAAAAAGCTTTGTATTAATTTTTAAATTTATTTGATGAGAACTTATTTTCATTCCATGTGTGTAGCAACATATTTTTTCTTATAAAATTATTTTGTGTGTTTTTTTTTCTATTGAGTTTATTCCTGGGTATTAAATGCTTTGTTTTCTGTTGTGGAAGTAGTCATTTTTCCACTGTAGCTATTGGTTTTTACATAATTACTTGGTCTCTGGACATTTTATTAGTTGTGTAAGATTTTCCAGCTGATTCTTTTCATTTTTCTAGTCAAATGATTGTACCTATTACTAATAATTGTATCTCCTCCTTTGCAATTGTTAAACATCTTATTTATACTTCTTGTTCTGATTATTGATTGAATCTTTCAAGACAAAAGGTTTAAGAAAAGGTGGTGGCAATAGTTCAAATCTTAGTCTCTTTCCTTATTTTAATGGGAATGTTTCTTGGATTTTGTTCTTATACTCTAAGCTGGTCTTAGATTATTTTTTAACCATGATAATATGCCTTATATTTGTAGTTCAAGATTTTTTTGTGGAATGTATTGATATTCACTGAATGACTTTTTAACTTATTACATGGTTTTTCATTTGATGTAACCAATTATATCTTGTCTTTTACTGAGAGATCATAATACAAGGATAAGATTTTTAGATTATGTCCTACTCACTCTCGATATATCACACTGAATTTATCTATCATTCAAGAGCTTAGAATTCATATTGATAAGTGAGATTTATGTTTTTACCTGGTAACTTCTATTGAAATGTAGCATTTATAGAAAAAAATCACACATAAATATATTGTGAAACATCACATGTAATTTGCTTTTATTTTATATTTTACTTTTAAAACTTTATGTGTTGGTCTTATCTGTTAGATTGTGGTCTCCACATTAGACTTATTACATAATATGAGCTGTGAAGTTTTCCATCATTTTCAGTGATGGAAAAAGGTGGCATAATATGAGAATTTTCTGTTGCTTAATACTTTGAAATAACTAATCTATAAAACCATGTCTGAGCCTAAATCTTTTCTTTTTTTATGAAGCTTATTCTTTGGAACATTTTCTATTTCTTCCATAGCTATTGTTCCATATTTTATCTGTGTACAATTTTGTGCTGTTTTGTGTAGGAATTGTTAATATATTTTGTTTTCTTATTCTTTGAAAGCAATATCCATTTCTCTGGTTACATCATATTTTTAAAGTTGATCTTGTGAATTTATGCTTTTCAATTTCTTTTTGAGATTACATTTGCTAGAAGAATTCATTGTTTTCCTCAAGAACTTGTTCTTTGATTTATGCAGTCTATTTCTTTCAGTGTAATTATTTATTTTCTGCTTTTAACTTTATTAATTCCCTCCATTTTATTAAGTTTCTTTTATTCTTCATTATTAATTCCTTCCATTTTATTAAGTTTATTTTATTGTTCTCATATAACTTCTTGAATTCTTTTCTCATTTGTTATTTTTCTTATTTAATAATGAAAACATTTATCACAATGAAATAACTCTGAGAACATGCCATGTATTTTTATATGAGTTTTATAGTTTTTTAACTTTCTAAAAATCCTGCAATTGCTCTCTGAATTAAGAGTTCAGGAAGCTTAAAGTGTCTAAGTTGGGTTTCAGTTGTCTTTAAACTTAAAAATAAAAGGTAGAAGCTTATTTTCCATTCCACATAATAGGAGTTCCGAGATGGTACATAGCCAGTAAGATGGCCCCTTACATGTTGTCCAAGGGCCCAAGATTCTTCAAAAGATTTCCACCAACATCTTAGCAGAGAGAGGGAGGGATACCTTCAGAAATATGGCCCCAGGGGTACCTGGGTAGCTCAGTGGTTGAGCATCTGATGCCTTTGGCTCAGGCAGTGGTCCTGGGGTCCTGGGATGGAGTCCCACATCGGGCTCCTCATGGGAAGCCTGCCTCTTCCTCTGCCTGTGTCTCAGCCTCTCTCTACATCTCTTATGAATAAATAATTAAAATCTTAAAAAAAAAAGAAATATGGCCCCAAAGTTCATCTGAATGATAATTGTGAATAATAAAACACTCTAACCAGTGAATTTGTTTTAATCCATTCTTGTACACCCATATGCAGACACCTATCAACAAAGAATTCAAGAATTACCTGAGTTGTCATTAGAATATGAATTTTTAAAAAGCTATCAGAAGAGCCCCTTGCCAAATTATTTTGCTTCTTAAAAAAATTTGTGCAGTTCAGGTATGAACCAAAGGCTTCAGTGCTGAATGGTATGACATTTGAAGCTAGTCACAAACTCTGTCAAGGAGACCAAAGCTCCTCAAGAGGAATCCTGAAGGTCAACTTTCAGAATAGAGTGGTACCAGCACAGAGTTCTCACTAGCCTAGGGATATTAATGTGGAGGAGAATAAGGACCATACTGATAAGTTCTCATAAACCAATATATAGCTATTAGGAAGGGGGGATTCAAATTTCCTTTCTTTTTAAAATAGTGACACTCATACGTGGTATTTGTTTGTAGGTTGTTTGTTGTTGTTGTTTTGAAGGAGAGCAACAGCAAGGGCAAGGAGGGGCAGAGGAAGCAGGAGAGAGAAACTCAAGCAGATTCCACACTGAGCATGGACCCCAACACGGCTCAGGTCATAGCATGACCCTGAGATCGTGACCTGAGCCAAAATCAAGAGTCAGATGTTTAACCAACTGAGCCACCCAGATCCCCCTGTAGGTTGTTTTTTTTCTAAATGTCTTCACTCAATAAAGTTAGAAATTTGCAAATCTTATGTCATACCACCCATTTTTTAGTTATTAGTTTTACATCTCTTAGACTCCTAAACACAGGCAGCCTGTGTAAGGGAAGTGATAGTTTTCAACATTTAGATTCTGTCAACAGCCCTAGTCAGTGTCATCTGTCCACCCATGTCTTTCGTGTCGCTGCCTTCATTTCTCCCCTCTGAGGATGTCTCTTCGAAGAAATAATAACTGGCTCTGGCTTCATCAAGAATCATAAGCAATTGGAAGTACAGGTTCCCTGCTTCTCCTCTGAGCTTGTTCTCTATTGGAGGGGCATGAATCCTTGTGCCTTCCCCGAGTAGGGCCCAAGGCCTGAGAAATTAACATTGGATCAGAAGTTGCTTCAATGACAAGAGGTCACAGGGAAAGGAAGATACTCAGGATACAGGTAGGGGAAAATATAAGACAATTAAAATATTACCCAAAAAATCTGAGAAAATATTTTTCTTTGGATGTAGAAGCATGTATCTTCATTAGAAAGGAAGATTACTCTATCTCTCTCTCATTTCATAATGGCCACACCAGCTCAGGTCTTTATGCAGTCAGGGCAGTGATACAGGTTCTGCTTTCCAGCCATTGTTCCCATGAGATTCTTCTTATCCTAAGGCACTATTCAATTTCTAACTTTCGCAATGATAAGCCACACCCATCCCTTTTAGTTAATGGGTTTTAAAATATTTTTATAATTAAGTCCTGGTTTCTGAGCAGTATGTAATAAGAAGTTTTTAGTTCTACTTGTTTTCCTTTTTAAAATCTCTTTCTATTCACTTTCTCCCTGAAGAAAAGAAAACAATTTATGCTAAAAGAGCAAATTCAGTTGTATTTTACGTTGTAACAGAAGATACTGATTTATGACTTATTACACTCAACTAATCTCAACTAATCCTCCCTTGGGATAGATGTGGGAGAGAGAGAAAGAAGGAAAGAGGGAGAGAGTATCTAGAAAGATAATTTTTAAATCATTTTCTGAGGGTTTTTTTTTGGGGGGGCCCAAAATTGTCATGTCTCTGCTTAGCTGGTATGTGTACATGCGTGCATAAAATGCTGTATATATGTGTTAAGTTTATTTCATGCAGGATAACGCTGACAAGGTGGCTTTTGTAGGGAAAGTGTGCTTTGGGGCAGGGAAGGAAATAGGAGATGGAGAGTCACAAAAAAGGACTTGGGTACACCTGCTCTCACCATCCGCATGTGGTATAGATGGTATCAGGGCTGTGGGAAGGGAGCATACGTGCCTATAAAGGGAATTCCTGAATAAACATCCTGAGGCCCTATGAAAGACAGGGTGGTAGAGTCTGTTTAGATTAAATGATTGCTCCTGCTTCCTGTGGTCCAGAAGTGGAAGAAAATAATCTTTTACAGGAGTCTTTATCCCTTCTGGGAAACAATATTTCTGGTCTGACCAAGAGATGAACAGATTTGAGGACAGAAGCACAGAGAAGATGGGTGGATCCCTCCTTGTGTTGGAATTTTTGGCAGAGACTACTAATTACCGCCCAAAGGCATTCTTCTCTTTGTGGCAGATTGTATCATTGCTCTAAATATTTTCTGCCCTTCTATCTTAGTTTGGATTTTCAGAAGGAGACCCTGAAGTAAGGACTTAAGTGCAAGTATCTTATTTGGGAAGTGATCACAGGAGATACTAATATGGAGATGAAAAGCAAGACATAAAATGGACAGATGCCAACAAAGGGCATGGTATAAAGCAACTTACCATTGAGAACAACTGGAGCTCAATCTTAACCCAGTGTAGACCATAAACTTCAGAGTTGCCCTGAGAGATGAGAGATCTGGAGTATTTATTGGTTGAGGTTACCCATGGGAGCAGTGGAAAGAGGCTTTAATTCCCCGGTATTTTGTAAACATGGACAAGGAAGGCTCCATGCTGACCACTGGATATAGGGCTGATTTGTACTGAAATAGCAACCACTAAGCAAATATTCATAGTGGGCTCACTATATCTGCTTTACCCTCCACGTGAAAGGATTATATATCCTGAGGCATTGACTCTAAGCTTGGATATGGAATGCATCATTTTCGTCTTTTCTGGGAGGATATATTTCTCTACCCCATTGACAAGAGGATTTGGCCAATGAAATGTGAGCAGAAATAATGTGTTCAATTTATTAGGAAATGATTTAAGAGTTATCACATTTTTTCCTTCCACCTTGTACCTAGCAACATTCTGGATAGGAACTGCTCATCTAATCTGGGCCCTGAAATGAGAAAATATGCAGCTGGGCTTCAGCATGGTTAGAATGATAAATAAAAATAATTCTTGATTATAAGCCTCAAAAACTTTGAGGTTACTTATTATAAAAGTATCTAAAAGTAAGCTGTTGAAAGGAAAAACAATATATTTAGTATCCACTTTGTGTCTGGGTAGAGAATGACAAGGAAACTGTTACTGAGGCCATAAAGATGACATCCAATTCATGCAGTAGCAAAACTTTTAATGAAATTATAAGCAGTAGTTTGGAAGGCAGGATCCAAGATGGCAGCATGGAAAGATCCTGAACTGAACTCACCTCCCATGGACATACCAAATATATAGCTACATATGAAACTGTTCTTTCTGAAAAAGACCTGAAAATGGGCTGAACAGCTGGTTTTTCCATGTGCAAAAGATAAAATGGCCACATAGAAACAGATAGAAGAAGCAGAGATAAAGTCTTGCCCCTAACCCCATCCCCTGCATGGTAGTCCACAATTGAGAGGGATATCACAAAACTGGAGTGTATTCCTGAGTATCTAGGGGTTTGCGCCCACAGAAGGCATTCCAACTCTTGGGATCCGCCCTGGAGAGATGAGCCTCCAAAGTGTCTAACTTTGAAAAACAGTGGGTTTATATCTGAGATATCCAAAGGACGGTGATGACAGTGAAATACCAGTCTTAAAGGGCTTGCATGCACACTCACTTGTCCAGGAACTCAGTGCAAAACAGCAATTTGAAAATTGCCTAGACTATTTGTGAAGAAGATTCATTTGCTAATCTTTAACTGCCAGGGGGTACAGCTCTATCGAGACTCTCTCTGGAACAGGAGTACTGGTGGGCATCATTTCTACACTCTCCCTTAACCTTGCTGGTGCTGGTAGGTGTATGCATTTTCTATAGACTTCTGCTACACTGCTAGAGCTTGCCCCTCCACTTTCTAATCTTGCTACAGCTAACCAGTACCTCCTAGAAAGAAACATGTACAGTTGTCTGCAGCCCTGATTTTTGCAACTGCTGTTTAAGAACACCTCCAGATCATGTGTTCTGGAAGACGCAAGTTTTACAACTGCAATTGTAAGGATCTAGGATCCTTACTAGGATCCTAGACTGGTATTTCACTTTCATCACCACCCTTTGGATATCTCAGATAGAAACCCACTGTTTTTCAAAGTTAGACGCTTTGGAGGCTCATCTCTCCAGGGAAGATCCCAAGAGTTGGAATGCCTGCTCTGGACACAAACCCCTCGATCCTCTTGCACATATTAAAAGCTGTGGTCCGGGGGTCTGGCTTCCAATCATTCTGATACTAGGAACTGACTGAGATCCCATCCTTTGGAATCCTGACAGGTCAACAACCAGAAACTATCAAGAATAAATCAAGCTACTTAGGTATTCACAAAGTTGCAAAAGGCAGCCAAGAGCTAGAGCAAGGTTGAATGACAAGTTTCATCTCCTACATAAGGCCACTCACTCAATACTGAGAGATAGCTGTTTTTCCTAATACAAAGAAACAAACATAGAGGTCAAGAAAAGTGAGGAAATAGAGGAATATGTTCCAGACACAAGAATAAGATAAAACCTTAGGAAAAAACCCTCAGGAAATGAACATAAGTGATCTACCTGATAAAGAGTACAAAATAATAGTCATAAAGGTGCTCAGTGAACTTAGAGAAAGAATGGGTAAACACAGTAAAAACTTCAACAAGGAGATAGAAAAAGTACATTAAACGGGTTCAACAGCAGACAAGATAAAGCAGAAGAAATGACCAGGAGCTAGAAGACAGAGCAATTGAACTCACCCAAACAGATCAGCACATATAAAAGAATTTTTTTTAAGATTTATTTATTTATTTATGATAGACACAGAGAGAGAGAGAGACAGAGACGCAGGAAGAGGGAGAAGCAGGCTCCATGCCGGGAGGCCAATGCAGGACTCGATCCCGGGACCCCAGAATCGCGCCCTGGGCCAAAGGCAGGTGCCAAACCACTGAGCCACCCAGGGATCCCTATAAAAGAATTTTAAAAATGAAGGTAGCTTACGGGATATATGGGACAACATCAAGCAGAATAATATTCATAATATAACAGTCCTAAAAAGATTAGAGAGAGAAAAAGGAGCAGAAAAATTTGAAGAAATAGTGCATGAAAACTTCACTAATCTGTAGAAAGAAACAGACATCCAGATTTAGGAAGCACACAGAGTGCCAAACAGACAAGATGAACCCAAAGAGTTTCACAACAAGACATATAATTAAAATGTTGTAATTGGGGCAGCCCAGGTGGCTAGGAGAAGTGCCACCTTCAGCCCAGGGCCTGATTCTGGAGACCTGGGATCAAGTCCCACATCAGGCTCCCTGCATGGAGCCTGCTTCTCCCTCTGCCTGTGTCTCTGTCTCCCTTTCTCTCTCTCGGTGTCTCTTGTGAATAAATAAAATCTTTTTTAAAAATGTTGTAATTGACAGAGCTTTATTATTTTATTTTTAAAAAGATTTATTTACTTATTTTAGAGAAAGAGAAAGAGGGAGAATGAGTGGGAGGAGAGGGAGAAGGAGAAGGAGAGAGAGAATCTCTAGCAGACTCACAGCTGAACATGGAGTCCCACACAGCGCTTGATCCCATGACACATAAGACATGACCTGAGCTGAAATCAAGAGTTAGATGCTTAACTGACTGAGCCACCCACATGCCCCATAAGTTAGAGAATTTTTAAAATAGCAAGAGAAAAACAACTTTTTACATATGAGGGATTCCCCCACAAGACCAGCAGCAGATTTTTCAGCAGAAACATTGCAGGCCAGAAGCAGCTGGCATAATATATTCAAATAGCTAAAAGGGAAAAATTTCCAACCAAGAATACTCTACCCAGCAAGGTTATTATTCAGAATGGAAGGAAAGATAAGGAGTTTTCCAGGACAGCAAAAGCTAAAGGAGTTTATCACTACTAAACCAGTCTTACAAGAAATGTAACAGGGACTTCTTTAAACTCAAAAGAGAGGGTACTAATTATTGACAAGAAAGCATATGTAAGTGTAAAGGTAGTGGATTAATCACTTATAAAGCTAGTATGAATGTTCAAATACAAAAGTTTTAAAAATTAAGTACAATAATTAAAGGATATAAAACATAAAAAGACACAAAATGCAATAACAAAAACATAAAATATGGGATTGTGGAGAGTAAAAATATAGTTATAGAAAGCATTCAAATTTAAGTTGTTATCAACTTAAAATAACTATTACAAACATAGACTGCAATATGTGAGTATCATGGTAGCCACAAAGTAAAAGCCTACAGTGGATACATAAAAGATAATGAGAAAGATTGTAAACATAATACAAAACAGTCTTCAAATCATAAGATAAGAGAGCAAAAGAAGAAGAAGAGAACAAAGAGGAACTACAGAATAACCAGCAAACATTTAACAAAATGGAAGTAAGTGCATACCTAGCAATAATATCACTTTAAAAAAAAAAATCACTTTAAATGTAAATGGACTAAATTCTCCAATCAAAAGACACAGAGTGGGGTAATGGATAAAAAACAAGACCCACCTATACGCTGCTAATAGAAATACACTTCAGATATATGAACACACACTGACTGGAAGTGAAGGGATGGAAAAAGATGTTCTGTACAAATGGAAACCAACAATTTGGATGGCAGATAAGAAGCTAAATGAGCTTGTGGTGTTAAGTGAAGAAGTTGGTGTACAGAATATTAGTAGCCTGACTTGGTGCTAATGACTGAATTTCATAATAAAGAGATAAACTCAGAAAAATAACTGGCTGGTTTGAAAGTAGGAATTGAAAGGAAAAGAAGAACTCCAGAAATTTTAGAACCAACAGTGCTGCAAAACCTTGGAAAATGACAGAAAAGTGGAAAAAAAAAAAAGATAAAAAATAGAAGGATCCTGGCCAGTAATGGTACCTGAAGCTAACATAGCTGTCCTGCCAATTTAGTTCAGAGTTATTTTACATGGAAAAAATAAAACTTTAATCTTTTCAAAGCCACTGGAATTTTTGGTTTCTATTACTAATATCTGAATGTAAATCTAAGCTGACTCAATATAGTCAAATGCCTCAGTGAAGTGTTTGCTCCATGAAACTTTCAAGACTGGTGAACATGATCTGGGTTTGATAAATGTGCCTTCACCTGGGAGGGCCTAGATTTAGGTGCCAGGTTGAGAGGAGGAGTATGCACCTCTATGTCAATGGATGTTGCACAGTGGCTTGTGGATGGGCTAGCAGGGGAAACTAGAATAATAAGCTGCTGGCTTAGCTGATGATGGCCTGAAACATTGGCTATTAGTAGTAATTATTAGGCTTGCCTAAGAATGTCACACAGTAGGGCTTTGGCAGGAGTTTATATTGTCTGCCAATCACTATAAGAGATCTTTTAGTACTAAGGGATTATTCTTCTTACTATTTGCATAGCAATCCTCCTTATAATTATTTGTGGAAAAATATGAGAAAAGAACTCAGTCTTATCATTTTATACCTCTTCCTTCTGGCCTTGCCCCATACTGATGGAGTCATCTTAAGTGCATTCTACAGAACTCTGATGAAAATCATGGAATTTCATGACACGAAGAACTTGGTGACAATTAGCTTCATGTTCTTGACAAAAGAATGCTTGTTCAGCACATAGATGGGGCTAATGATGGGCAAGTTTGGATTCCCTTATCAATACTGAAGTGCAACTTCTCCTTAGTGAACATATCCTGCAGGTACTAGGCTCACAGGACTGTAAAAGTGTTAACATAACCATCCAAATATAAAATAAGCCTTCTTTTTCCAGGGTCTATTAATCATTTGCAAAGAATGACCATGTTTGGTTAGTAAAGAAAACCTCAATAAACTCCAAAAAGAAATTATAAACCAATCTTGTCTATTTAGCAGTTAGATTTAAAAATCTTTGAATTCAATCTTTGCAACCAGTAAATATCATGAAAAAAAAGTGAGAAAGTTAACTCATTAGATTAACAAGGCTTAAGTGACTTAAGCAAATACAAAGCATTGATTTGTTTAGATTCAGGTTCAAACAAACCAACTCTAAAAGAGTAGGTTTTTGAGACAGTTGTTCAAATTAATTATGCACTAAGAATTAAAGGACACCGGGAATTATTGTTGATTGTGTTAGGGTGATAATACTGCTTCCTCCTTCCATAACTTAAATGCTGTAATAAAACAAAGTTTGTCAAATGGGAGGCAAAGGATTCAGCTTCTGTAGACAACGCATCATAGTTTGGCCCTGCCACATCCTGCCACATCTCCAGCACCATCCTTAACCATCATAACAATGTATGTTGCAGCCAGGCTGCTGTCCTCAGAGTTCCTCACATATACCCTCATATTCTTTCAAAATTGAGTGCTTTTGTTAAAAGTTGTTCCTAGGAGTTTGCCTGAAACCCTCCAACTCTTCACCTGGCAAAACTGTCCTGTAAGACTCAGCTCAAAAATTGCCTTCCTGTATTCTTTCTTCAGCAGATACGGTACATTAGTCTCTGTGTCACATTTTTATAGCACTTACTCCTTTAGACTGTATTTATTTCTTGGAATATCTGTGTTTCTCCATGTGCCCTGTATATGCTTCTAGTCTTCCCATTTCTTTCAGAAGAGAGTTGTCTCCATTTTCTTATTTCCTTTTGCTTTTACTTCACAATCTATTTTAATACTGCTTCCCACTTCCCTCTCCATGGAACTGATTAACTGTGACCACCAAATTTCCTAATTTATTTGACCTCTGTGTAGTATTTGAAAGTGTTATTCAGGGATCCCTGGGTGGTGCAGCGGTTTAGCGCCTGCCTTTGGCCCAGGGCGCCATCCTGGAGACCGGGGATCGAATCCCACATCGGGCTCCCGGTGCATGGAGCCTGCTTCTCCCTCTGCTTGTGTCTCTGCCTCTCTCTCTCTCTCCCTCTCTGTGACTATCGTAAATAAATAAATTTTTTAAAAAAAGTGTTATTCACCAACATTTTCCTGATCATTTGTGGGTTCAATTTTTGTTGTTTGTCTTATTTTGACATATCTTAACATAGCTTCCTCCTACAAGCAAATGATGAAATAAAGGCTTGTGTGCAGGGAATTCATTTTAGGAAGAGATTCTAAGGAAAGTGAGGGGGGAAATTGGAAGAACAGAACAGGGAAGGAGAAAAAGCTGATCTAAGTATGCAAGCTTGACTAAGGAAATCATAACTGTGGACCAGAGGATTTTGTCTTGCTAAGCTGTGTAAGGAGCAATGAGGATGCACTTGAGAATGTTCTTCCTGAGGATCAGAAGAGAAAAATTTATCCATCATTTTCCAACCCTCACTAGTCAAGGGTTGCTCCATGGACTATTAACAACCTTGTACTTCAATGTTTACATGAGTGGGATAGGAACTCAATGGATCCCTGCAGGTGCCTTTTTGCTGATGGCAGCAAATCCCCACATAAAAATTTCCCATTACTTGGTATAGCTGTGACAAGATTCATTCATATTACATTTGAGCTCAGCTGATTGATCAAAAAATGACAATGTTAAGAAAGTAGAGGAAGTCCTAACCTCAGCAATAAGACAACAAAAAGAAATAAAAGGCATCCAAATTGCCAAGGAAGAAATCAAACTTTCACTATTTGTGGATAACATGATACTCTATTTAGAAAACCCAGAAGACTCCACCTAAAAAACTGCTAGAACTAATACATGAATTCAGCAAAGTCACAGGATACAAAATCAACATACAGAAATCTGTTGCATTTCTATACACCAATAATGAAGCAGCAGAAAGAGGAATCAAAGAATTGATTCCATTTACAATTGCACTAAAAACTACAAAATACCAAGGAATAAACCTAACCAAAGAGGTAAAATGTCTGTCCTCTTGAAAACTATAAGACACTGGTGAAAGAAACTGAAGATAACACAAAGAAATGGAAAAACATTCCATGCTTATGGGTTGGAGGAAAAAAATATTGTTAAAATGTCTATACTATCCAAAGCAATCTACACATTTAATGCAATCCCTATCTCAATACCACTAACATTTTTCACAGAACCAGAAAAATCCTAAAATTTGTATGGACCTACAAAAGACCCCAAATAACCAAAGCAATCTTGAAAAAGAAAAGCAAAGCTGGAGGTATCTCAATTCTGGACTTCAAGTTATATTACAAAGCTGTAGTGATCAAGACAGTATGGTACTGGCACAAAAACAGACACATAGATCAATGGAACAGATTAAAAAACTCAGAAACAAACTCACAACTATATGATCAATTAATCTTTGACAAAGCAGTAAAGAATATCCAATGGAAAAAGAAGAGTCTCTTCAACAAATGATGTTGGGAAAATTGGACAGCGACATGCAAAAGAAAGAAACCACTTTCTTATACCATGTACAAAAATAAATTCAAAATGGATAAAAGGTCTAAATATGAGATAGGAAACCATCAAAATCCTAGAGGAGAACAAAGACAGTAACCTCTTTGACATTGACCATAGCAAATTTTTACTAGATATGTCTCCAGAGGCAAAGGAAACAAAAGCAAAAATAAACTATTAGGACTTAATCAAGATAAAAATCTTCTGCATAGTGAAGGAAACAATAAACAAAACTAAAAGGCAACCTATAGGATGGGAGGAGATATTTGGACATGACATATCTGATAAAGATTTAGTATCCAAAATATGTAAAGAACGTATAAAACTCAACACCCAAAAACTAAATAATTCAGTTAAAAAATGGGCAAAAGACATGGATAGACATTTTCCCAAAGAAGACATACAGATGGCCAACAGACATATGAAAAAATGCTCAACATCAGTCATCACCAGGGAAATGCAAATCAAAACTACAGTGAGATAGCACCTCACAGAATGGCTAAAATTAACAACATGGGAAACACTAGGTGCTGGTGAGGATGCAGAGAAAGGGGAGCATTCTTACCCTATTGGTGGGAATGCAAACTGGTGCAGCGACACTGGAAAACAGTATGGAGATTTCTCAGAAAGTTAAAAATAGAGGTACCTTATGAACCAACAATTGTACTACTAGGTCTTTACCCAAAGGGTACAAAAATACTGATTCTAAATGATTTACATGCACCTGATGTTTATAGCAACATTAGTAGTAGTAGCCAAATTACAGAAAGAGTCATAAACATATATATACCATTTTAAAAAAGAATGAAATCTTACCATTTGCAATGATGTCATTGTGGTTGAGAGTATTAAGGCTAAGTGAAATAAGTCAGTCAGAGAAAGACAAACACCAAATGATTTCACACATGTGTGGAATTTAAGATACAAAACAGATGAACATAATGAGGGAATAACAAAGAGATAGGCAAACCAGAAAACAGACTCTTAACTATAGAGAGCAAACTGAGAGATACTGGAGGGCAGGTGGGCAGGGGGATGGGTTGGATGGGTGACCGGGATCAAGAAGGGCACTTGTGATGAGCACTGGGTGTTAACATGTAAGTGATGAATCATTAAACCCTATACTTGAAACTAATGTTACACTGTATGTTAACTAACTGGAATCTAAATAAACACTTGAAAAACAAAAACAAAATAATAAATGTCTGCAGCAAAGAAAGAAAGAAAGAAAATTGATGAGTAGAATGTGAAATATGGTGCAAGAGATCTTCAATATTCCTTTTTTTTTTTTGTCTTGGATCCTTTTCCCTTCCCTGTCATTCAGATATTAATGTTCCCCAAGGCTAGTCCTCAGTCAAGTCCTACATATTCATTCATTTATTCAGGAAATATTTATTGAGCACCTATTGTTTTCTAGACACTTAAGATTTATTAATAGATGTTAAATAAAGATATCTGCATTTATGGGGTCAACATTATAGTATTACATATTAAGTAAGTTAGCATATTAGAAATGTCATAGAAAAATATTAAAAGAAGATTAGAGAAAACAGGAGTTTTGAGTACAGGGGTGGGTTTGCTAGGATAGGCTACATTAAGGAAGTGATATTTTAGCAAATTCTTAAAGGAGGTTAGTGCATTATCAATATGAAAATCTGGAGGAAGAACATTCCTGATACAGGGAAGAGCTGGTTCAAAGACCCTGAGGCAGTGGCATGACTAGCTACCATGTTTGAATTTTTTTTTAATTTAAATTCAATTTGCCAACATATCGTATAACACCCAGTGCTCATCCAATCAAGTGCCCCCTCCAGTGCCCGTCACCTAGCTAATAACTACCATGGTTGAAGGGTGATGAGGAGGCCAGTGCAGTTGGTCATGCTAAGCAATGGAGAAAGTGGTAGGAGACAAGATCAGAAATGTAATAGCAGCTGGATTATATAGAGCATGCAAAGCTATTGTCAGGATTTTGGATTTTACTTAGGATTAATACAGGAGGCATGGCAGGGTTTTCACAAAAGGAGTAACATGACCTGGCTTACAAAGAATCACTCTGGCTACTGTGTTGAAAATAGACTGTCAGGAACCAAATACAGCAACAGGTTAACCAGAGAGGAAACTGTGGTAGGCAGACTTGTGAGAAAGCCCCCAGTAATTCCTGCCTCCTAGAATTTACATTTTTTTCATGGGATCTCCTACCTTGAAATGTGGGCTGGACCTAATGAATAGACTATGGCAAAATAATGGATGTTGCTTCCAAGATTAGGTTATAAAAGATGATGATTTCTCTCTGGTTCTTAGCATTTACTCTGATGAAGCAAGCTGGCATATTGTGAGCTGCCCTAAAGAAAGGTTCACATGACAGAGAGCTGCATGTGGCCTCTGCTCAGTAGCCACTGAGTTACGGAGGCCCTCAATTCTATAATCCATAGGGAATAATAAATCCTGCCAGCAACCTCAAGAATGAGCTTGGAAGTGGATCCTTCCACATTTGCACCACAGTAGGTAGCCCCAACTGACACCTTGAAGCCTTTGAGAGACTGAAAAGAAGATATTTCAACTAAGCTACACCTGGATTCTCCAACCTACAGACTATGAGATAATCAATGTTGCTGTTTTAGCCACTAAGGTTTTGGGGAAATTTGTTATCCAGCAATAGATAACTAATATAGATGTTGTTGCTGTATTCCAAGTAAGAGGTGATCATGGCTTAGAATAGGGTAGTAGCAGTAGAGGTGGTGAGAAGTGATCAGCAATCAGCTATGGTCTTGAAGGGTGAATCAGGAGAATGTGAGAGAAAGAAAGGGCCAAGAGTGATGTGCAAAGGGCTCAAGTGACATCAGTGACAGAAGGTCATTAGGTATACAGGTTCCTCGCTCCCAAGTTGTCTATGAAGGAATGTGCTTTGGCTGGAAGCAGCTGGATTAGCTCTAAGAGGAGGGATCTGTCCTCCCTTTTATGGGGCTAGGGAGAGAACAGTAATGTCAGTAAGGATAAACAGATTGCTTAGACATCAAGCTGGCTCAGAGGAGGTCATAGATGTTTATAAAAAAATTGCTAGAAAGTCCAGCTGCTAACTCCTGACAACTTTAAGGGAGACTGAGTTTGAGTGCACTCTCTCTAAAGTGTAAGAAAGTGGACCATAAAATTCACTTTTAAGATGGAAGAAGTAACAGATTTTTCCAATGGCAATGATCCAGTGGAGGGAGAATGAGAAAAGAGAGAATTGCTGAAACAAACCACAAGTAAGGGATTTGCTAGATGAGTTTGGTTTTAGATAGACATGCACAGCATTTCATCATTCTGACTACATGGTCTTTCCCGGTAAAGCAGGAGCAATAAAATCAAGCTAAATGCCTCCATTAGACTGTGGCATGCCAGAGAACACCCACCTTGTCCAAAAAAGTCACGTTCTAGACACCCCAAGCTCTAGCCAATTGTTGACAGCTCAGGAATGTGAACCCAGAGCTGCCAGGTCTTTTGATTTGCAAAAGCGGCCTGTAACCCTGCTTTAATGTGAGAGCTTCCAATTTTTAAATGCTCACGACTAATTCAGAATTTAAAAGAAAAGAAAAAGTACTCCGTGGCCCAGAGCACATTAGCAGGTTGAATTGAATTGTGTTCTTTGCCCTAGATAATCACATGCAGGGTCACTATTCTAATTAACATCTCCTTTTCCACACAGTAGCTGGAGTGAGTTTTTAACATACAAATCTGATTGTCTCACTACCCTGCTAAAAATCTTTAAGTGGCTTTCCATTGCACACTGGACAAAGTTTTGCACACCAGACACAGTTTTAACTCTATAAAACAGTTTTTCCCCATGATTGTGCCTAAGCTAATTTCCACAGCCTCAGCTCTTGCCACTCTGCTCTTGGATTTGATGTCTGCCTCATGCCCCTCCCCCCATGCCTACTCTTTGTTATGAACCCTTTCTATGTTCTTGCCATACTTTGTATTTCCTCCAATAGCATGAATATCTTCTAGTACATTTACCTTCATGTACATCCCCCAGATTCTAATACCTTTGGGGGCAGGGGCATTTTCCATCTTATCCACTGGGTCTGGTTTAGTGACCATTATGTGGTAGGCAGTAAGCAAATAAGTGATAGAATTTGGTACTATCTATGTCACCAATTGTTTCTCCTATGCTCTTTACAGTCATTCTTCAATGATCTCTGGATATCTAGAAGTCTACTGGCCCGCCAAGTTCAACCTGCCCTCTCTTATTTTCCTATTGATGATACCAAAATCCATTCAGTTATATGGACTACAGAATTGAAGTCTCTCTGAGTCCCACATCAGACATGACCAGATTCCATTGGATATTTCTTGGCCATCCTTTAATAGGCTGTTGCTTTCTTTCCCACTACTACCATCTTAGGTAAGACTCTCTTATCTCTCAGCTGTGCCAATTCTATATGCTCAGAAACATCTCCCTGTGTCTATTATTCACTCAACTCTGCCTCAATTCACAATCCTGCTGGCAAACCCAGTCCTATTTTCTTCTGTTTCAAATGCTTCACTGACACTTCATAGGCATTTAGGCCTAGTTCAAATGCTGTAAGAGGTTCCTGACATTCAACTCTTACCCATTCATGACCTATTTTAGCTTGCATCTCCTACACTGCCCCATCTTGCACATTATGCTTTAAAAATACCAAGCCTCTTATAGTATCCTAAACAAAATTTCTATACCATGCCTTAAATGCATTTACCCAGACTTTTATTTCTACCAACATTCTGTTTCATCTCTCCAGAGAGACTATTATTCATCTTCTGAATTCAGCTTAAATGTCCTCTTATCCAGGAATCACTTTTTAATATTTCCCTCTAAGAATTACTCACTTCCTATGAGCTGCCTTGGATGTTTATTTATATTTCTATTGTACTTTACTTATAAATTCGTTTCTCCCTCTAGGCTATGAGCTCTTTAAGAACAGAGCCTGGGGTTTACTCATCTCTGTTGTCCTACAGACAAGCACAGAACCTGATGCACAGTGATTGTTTATAGACACTGTTTCTTTGAATGGCGGCCATTCTTTATCACACATAGCTCAAATATACCATTGATTCAAGGAACGTTAAATACTCCCATTTGTATTTAAAGCACTTACCACAGCGTTTAGGTTTCAACATACAAGAAAATAGAAAGGATCCTATTGCCCTGATCTTGAGGTCAATAAACATTTATCTGCTCATGTCTGCTGCAGAGTAACCAGTAAAATCTAAGCAAAATTGTGAGGAAAAGGAGGTTGCCTTTGGTATCTTGCCCACTTCCCTTCCAGTGTTCATTTTAAAATGTTTTACCTTCTAACTTTCTCCCTTTGCCTCCAACATGCTTATTCTCTTTTCTATTCCCAAGGCACTTCATTTTCTGGTTTCCAATAGAATCAGAAATGTTGATCACAATAATCTTTAGAGTATATTGAGAATTGTTTTTGAATTCCTGGTCTAAATGGAATGAATCCACTGGCGAGAACAAAAGGACAGGGTGTGTGAAATTGAGTCTATTCTAGAAAGTGTATGATATATGTTCCATTAACTGAGACAGGAAAACTGAAAGGCTCCATAAAAATCTGCTTTTTGCTTCTTTTCCTGCTTCTATTCTTCCTAGGACTTGCACCCCACCCCACTTTACACATGCCTTGTAATGCAAATAGCATATGTCTTCCTTGTAAAGGACAAAGAGTTAATGACGCTCCAGAATAAATAAGGACTGGGTGAGAGTGACAAAACAAACCTATCATATGTGAATTTCAGACCACCTGCACTAGACATCTCTACACCAAGGCCCTGTGGCTCCAAAGAATAATACCTGGTCCTCATCTTCATTCTAACTGGTTCCTGGAGAACGCCTACACCAGATCACCATCCTCACTAAAAACCCCTAAACCCTGAACAAAGACTAGACCCTTCTTTTCTTTTCTAAGTGTTTCAAATGCTGAGTATCTCTCCTATATATCTTCAATAAACCCTGCTATCACCTCCTGCTGGCTTGCATTTGAATTCTATCCTCTGTGAAGCTAAGGACCATCTTGGCTGGTCCTGCGAGACTCTCGAGACTAGACTCTCGTCTGGGTCCTCAGACGCAGCCTGCAGCATCTTAAACAGAAATGACTTTGCTTCACACTTCATTTTATGGATGAGAAAGGCAAAGCCCTCAGACGCTGCTCAGGGCTGCACTGCTTAGTGGTTCCAGGACAATCTTCCATGCTGCCATTCACAGATTGTCATAAAGAATTAGGCATGTAAGAGCAAATAGTTTTTCTACTACATTTCCAGAAGGAACTCTTGACATTGGAATACTATAGAGGATTCAGAAGAATAAATCTCAACTGACAAAATGCTGAACGTAGGTGGGTAAATAATACATGATATTTAATTATAAGCATAATATTGAATCATGAGTGCCACATGGCACATAGAAGAAAACAACATCCTATAATTTTTCTGTTCAGAATCTCAGACTAAAAGAGTGAGCACATAAACCTAGATCTTGTTTTCAAGTGAATGAATTTGTGATAGCACATTATAGGAAATATCAATTGTCACTGGCATAAATCTGCAAGGTTTTCTTCTTTCTTTGAGATGAACTACAAATATGGTGGGCATCCTTTGGAGAAGATAGCAATGGCATCGTCTTACACAGCCGATGCCTCAGATGCTACCAAATGAGGATTAAAAAGGCTGGCAAGATTTTGGGAGTTGTGACTAATCAATAGGCCTAGCTTTGCTAATTGTAGTGAGTGTCAAACTGCAAATTTTGCTGATTGCAGTCCCTGTCTGGGAGCTGCACACACCATCTCATAATTAGCAGTAACAGCATTAATAATCTTCTGACAAACACCTTCCCCCTGCTCTTTGTTTTTCTGTTTAATTTCTATAGTTCTTTTCCCAAGGTTTTCTCTCTGGAGTTGAAGTTAGGAAGGTAAACGATAAACACTGAATACTAATTAGATGCCAGGCACTGTGAAACACATATTATTTCATTTTGCTATTAAACAAGCTATAAGAAAGCCCACACTCCCATCTACAGATATGGAGACTGAGGCAGAGAGAATTTAGTAATTTTTTAGAGGTCATAACAACTAGTAAGCACATTGCCACATCTTTGACAATTTTTTCTTTTCTTTTTTTTAAAGATTTATTTATTTATTCTAGAGAAAGATTGAGAACTAAGCAGAAGGAGGGGCAGAGGGATCCCTGGGTGGCGCAGCAGTTTAGCCCCTGCTTTTGGTCCAGGGCGCGGGTCCCAAGTCGGGCTTCCGGTGCATGGAGCCTGCTTCTCCCTCTGCCTGTGTCTCTGCCTCTCTCTCTCTGCGTGACTATCATAAATAAATAAAAATTAAAAAAAAATAAAATAAATAAAAATAAAAAAAGAAGGAGGGGCAGATGTAGAGGGAAAATCACAACAGGATCTCCACTGAGAGTGGAGCCCAACATAGGATCATGACCTGAACTGAAATCAAGAGTCAGTGCTTAACTGACTGAGCCACCCAAGTGCCATAAGTACTTTTTTTTTTTTTTTTCTGAATTTGGAGATATAGGTCTGCAGTGGGTAGGAACTTCCTTTCCCAAACTTAGGTGTGCAAGAAGCATAACTTCAGGTTTTGTACAGAACACAATTTCCACTATAAATCCTCCATCTAATCAGTTGGCAGATACTCAGTCAATTCTGGATTCCTCCTCTTTGCCCTTTCTTCAAAGTAATAGAAATTTATTTTGGCCAATTCTTTCTCTCTTGCCTATTTCTTGGAATGGTGCCTAAGTTCTGGTGGGCTTGTATAGCAATGTCGGTGCTCCAAGGGAAGCACAGAGCTGAGGCCATCAGATCTCCATGCTGGCATCCACTATGGTGACTTCATTTCTGCCCATCTTTGGGTGCTGATCCAGGCAAGTCCTTCCTGAGTTGGTCTTATTTTTTTAAAAGATTTTAAAAATTTATGTATTCATGAGAGACACACAGAGAGAGGCAGAGATACAGGCAGAGGGAGAAGCAGGCTCCCTGTGGGGAGCTTGATGTAGAACTCGATCCCAGGACCCTGGGATCACACCCTGAGCCAAAGGCAGACGCTCAACCACTGAGCCACCCAGGTATCCTTGAGCTGGTCTTAATAACCAGCCTCAACTCCAATAGCCAAATTCCTTTGGGTCTAGCACTCTCTCATTTAACTCTCAGAACCTTTTTGGGATTTGGAATCATTATCCAAATTCAGGCTACACTGTGATTAAGAAAGTTGGTTTGATCACCTGTAGCTCTCCCTTTATAGTTTCCATGTTCCTCTTGGGTGTTCTCATACTTTAACTGTGCCTATGTTACACTGGGCAGTGGGCAGCTGCTGAGGCTGTCAGTGCCATGTGCCTGGACAGTCACTTCTATCCAAACATCTTCCTATTACTTTGGGCTTGGTTGTAAAAGAGAGCATAGGTTTCTCCTTTTGGAGATTCCATATTAGAACCTCCAAAATTATCTGAGGCTCCTTACATATATCTGTACTCCAAACTGATGCCAGAAAGAGGCAGGTTCCTGCCTATCCCATATTTCCAAGGTTTGCACTACCTTTCAACCCCTTGTTAACTCTTTCAAACCTCTCCTCCACCTCAGCAGGGTGGTTTTGGTTTGGGGAGGGTAGTGTATCCTGACTCCTATTCTCAGAAAATCCATCCTTTATTCCACTTCTGCTGTGTATTTTACACATATAATTTTTTTTCTCTGGAAAATCTAGACTTTTGAAAGAAAAAAATGTAATATTCGTCTTTATTTTATGTGCTAACATTTCCACCTTTCCTTGAGGCAATGACCATAGAGCTCTCTAAACATATGTATGAAGAAAAGAAGGATCACAAAAGTAATAAGAAATCCATGAGATGGGAAGAATATTGGTTAATTTTTCAAAAACATTATTCCACCACATTCTAACACAGAGGGTCAAGTTTGGGTGGTGGTTGGAAATGGGAGAGAATGCAGGCATTATAGCACAAATGAAATGAAGGTAGATTCTAGAAAATGATCAACAATATAATTTTAACCAAGAGAGGCATCTGTTTGGGGTCAGGCTCATTGCTCCATACTTTTAAAAAAATTCCCTTTGATCCTCTTCACCAATCTACTGGACAGGTTTCATTATGTCCATTTTGCAGATGATGAAAATTGAAGTTTTTTTTTAAAGATTTTATTTATTTATCCATGAGAGACACACACACACACAGAGAGGCAGAGACACAGGCAGAGGGAGAAGCAGGCCCTATGTAGGGAGCCCTACTCAGGACTCGATCCCAGGTCTCCAGGGTCAGGCCCTGGGCTGAAGGTGGTGCTAAACCTCTGAGCTACCCAGGCTGCCCAAAATTGAAGTTTAGAGAGATAAAATGGCTTGTACAAAATCACCCCACATGATACATTCCGGACTTAGAAAGGACTAGAAGCAGATACCTGTCATGTAAACATTTTTCCAAGAAATAAGAATAAAAGGAAATTATCCCTTTCCTCTTAAGATGCTAGAATTCCAAAACTGGATGAGGATTATAAAAGAAAGAAAATTATCAGCTCACTTCACTTATGAAAATAGATCCAAATATTTTAAATAAAATATTAACTGAAGCTAACAAAGTATTAAAAATGGGTCATGATCAATTAGGGCTTATTCAAGGAGTAGAAAGAAAGTTAAGCATTAGAATATCTAATTTTCTTAATCACCTCTGGGGTTGGGACCACAGTGAGAAGTGTGAGTCGAGGGGACTATTTAAGTGGACATACACTCTCAGGCTAAAAGCCTCCTTACATTTTGTGCCTTATGCTCCTAGCTTGCCTTCTTTAGTCCTGGCTCCATTGTCCACATTAGGAATTAAAAAAAAAATTCACATCCGCTATTTAAACAGCATTAAACCTCAACCAATTTATATGATAGACTTTCAGAAAACGATGAAAAAGGAACTGTTATTCATAAAAGCTACACATCCAAAACTTAGACAAACATAAAATATAGGAGAGGAATTTTAGATGTATTTTCTTCTAAAATCCAGAAAAAGATGAAGAACCCTTGTATTCTACATGGTTGGAAAGAGCCTGTCCAATTAAAGTACTAAATGTTGCAAGCACAGGAAGAGGAAAGACAAAACTATTATTTGCAGATGACTTAATCATCTACATAGAACCCTGCAAAATCAAGAATTTATTAGAATTAATAAGAGAGTTAGCAAGGTTGCAGAAAATAAACAGAAACTGATAGTGTTCTTTTCACAGTAATAATCCACAAGAAATAATCAACAACAACAAAAAGAGATACCATTCTCAATGTGCTATAATATTTAGGAACTAAGTTTACAAAGACAATAAAAAACATAGAAAGGAAATTTGTAAGCTCCATTGTAGGACATTGATGAGGAATTTGAATAAATGGAGAGCTATCTATTGTTTATATTTACAAAGACCTAACACTATAAAGATGTCAATTCTCCCAAAATTGGTTTTATAAATTCAATAAAATTTCAGCAAGATATTTTTAGAGAAAATGACAAGCTTATTTTAAAATTCATTTGGAAGAATTGAGGTGTGGGCAATTTGAAAAATATGAACAAGGAATAAGGGCTTGAGTGATCAAAGTGTTTGAGATAGTGTGGTGGGAAAGGATTTTATAAATAAACACCACTCCCTCTTTCACAAGTCATAAGGCAAAGATTAATGAACTTGACCAATCAAAATTACTACTACAGCAAGTTTATGTTTAGTGCAGGACACAATAAACAAAGTTGACAGACAGATGTCATACTGGAAGATGATATTTGAAAAAAATATGGCAATTGCTAGTCCAAACATTTCAAGAATATTCTGATCAACAGAAGGAAAGGAAAGATAAAAAAAGGCTAGGAGAAACATGTGCAAAGGCTCAGGATCAGCAATTGCCCAAAGGGTCAATAAGGATACAATATTGGAAGAGGGCACTGCATTTGGAGCAAAAGCCAAGGATAGAAGGACATAGAGGCATGAATTTAATTTGTCTTGAAACTCTGACATGTAGTTGGCATGTAGATGTTTAATGATTAATGTTTGCAGCTGTTTCCCATGGCATGTGTTGCTGAGACAAGATCTGAAAGCAACCACTACCACAAGGGAGGGTCTAATTTGGAATTCATAGATTGGACAGTGAAGCTCTCAGCACCTCCTCCCACCACAAGGGGTCTATTTATACTTTATTTACAATTGTGTTTCCCATTTGGATAAGGGATTCCATTAAGAGTGAGGACTACCATTTACCATTATAATTCCCCTAGGAATCCAGCATAACATTTGGTACATTGTGTGTATGGCAGCCATTTGTAAAACAACAAAGTTCAGTATTGGCAAAGGTGAAGAAAAGAGCCCTCTAGAATGGACTTTGATTCTGTAATTATTACATATCACTAATTAGCAAAAGAAATATTTTTACAATTTGTCTTTAAGTGGGAACACTCCCTATTCCACTATATTTTTAAATTGACATATACCAGGTTAAAAACTATATGAAATAGGCATGTAACATGTTCTCGGAAGTTATCTAGCAGTACCATCTGCCTGTATTTATTTAGTTTCCAAAGTTGTATGAATACGTTAATGCCATCATGGGTATTTGAAATAAAAATCTAAGTAAGACATACATGTATTTGAGATAGTTTTATATTCTTTATTTCATCAAGTGTATTTATAGTTTGTAAACCTCCTAAAGATAGAGAGGATATCACATGTATGTGTATATGTAAATATATGTAAACAAAGCTAATATATATTATTAAATTATAGTAGTGTATAAATAATATATTACCAAATATCAAAATATATACTTTTTAATTTTTCCTTTCAGCTCCCAATATAGTAATGAACTTTGAATTGGTGAATACATTGAATGATTTCCTTCAGGGGAAATACTAAGAAAGTATGAGCTCCTTTGAGGGTCTATTTTTATTTTGTAGGATTAAATGATTAATGATATCCTCTGCCCATGGGACTAAAGAATGTCTATAGTAAAAGGTGAAGCTATGTTCATAATAAATATCTTTATGCTTGAGTCTAAGCCAACTCATGTAGTAAACAATGTGAGGGAAACATAATTAACATTCTTGGTTTACTGTCAAGGCCTGAGTCATGGGAAGGAAGGCGAGTGTATAGGGCAAGGTCTTTATGAAAGCATTTATGAAAAGTTGAAAAGACTAACAAGTAAAACTAAAGAAAGGAAAAAGCAGTATTTCATTGGGTTTGAAAATAAATTTGCATTCCATACAGTCCCACATGGCTGGCTGAATATTAAACATGCAAAGAACGATACTAACATATATCCCACTTTCCCATACATGTTAGGCAAATAACAAATGCAAAATTAGAGCTAAAGCCATAACAATGTGCAAAGCAAACAAGCATCCCATTTTAAAAGAACTTGGTGATTTTTAGAAATGATGAAAGCTAGTCCTAACACTGCAATCTGAAGAGATGGGAAACACCCTCACCCCCACCCCCACCCCACCACCAGGAGCAGTTTACTCCTTTCCATGTTAAAGAAAACAAAAACTGAAAATAGCATTTTAAATAAATAGACCACCTTTTCTCTTCACATTTATCAACCCTGTTTCATTGTATTTGCAAACGTGTTCACTTTTATTCAAAGACAGGATGTATTTCTTGTCAGTTTCGGACATTAAGAACGAAGCAAGATACATTTCTTAGCAATTTTATATTTTCTGTTCTCCAGATAAATTTTTTCCTTATCCTTTATTTGAAGAAGAGGCACTGTTTTCAGGTAAACTGGGTATAAACTCAGATAGTCTAATTGACATTGATTTAAAACTTCAGTCTGGAAAACGACACTGAGAGTTTGGAAAGATTTCCACAGTCCAAACCCAAAAAAGGGCATTCTGACTCCCCACAAATCCATTCCACTAGAGGACATTTGTCACATGTTATTCAGATATAATTTTAAACCACGTCTCTTTGTATTCACTGAATTATCAAAGCTAAGATGATTGGCTTATTTGCTGTGTCTTTATAATGAATATTTCTGCCAGAATAATCATGAAGAATCCATTACTGAGGAATATTTTTCTATTAGTAGTACAATATTTCAAACCAAGTTTTAAAAGTTTCTTAGCAAATAATGCAAATATATTTTCTGCCTTTATACTCACTGCAAGTAAAAAAGCAATTTGCTCAAATATCAGTGTTAAGAAATAAGACTTTTCTTATTGGGGAAAAGGATAGTAATTTGCATAATTGGACTTAAATTTTACCTTGGTGTGGCCCCTTATTAGCTGTGTGAACTTAACAATCATACTTCACTTCTATATGCCTCAGTTTCCTTCTCTGTACCACGCCCACCTCCCAGGGCATTTGTGAAGAATGAATAAACTCACTTGTGGAAGGCTCAAATTGGCAATTTGTAAACTGAATCCTGCCCATAGATATGGTTTGCTTGTCTTATACAAAGTTTAAGCATTTTTTAATTTGTTTATATCATTTAAAAAATTAGACAAGTCAGATTTTTGACAATTAGTTTTTAAATCTAAACACTGCAAAACCTAGAACTGGCTAGAATTGGGTATACGCTTAGATACATTCCTGTCAAGGCCTCTTGTCTTCATCCATATTGCCCAGTAGATGTTTCCCATTATAAAATATATATATTTAATTGACTGCCCTGATGGCATCCTATTAAAGAAAATTTTTTAGACAAGGTGATCTCAAGCACAGCAGGGAAATAGTGAATATTCCAAAACAGGAGAAGAGAGAGACATGTATCCACATGATAGAATGTTTATATAAGTCACTGGACAGTTATACACAGATACTGGTTTATTTCACAGAGCTTTAAAGCCACCTTCTCTTTTACAACTGATGTGGACTGCTTTTTAGGACATGTGTGACTTGAGTCATTCACAGATATGAATGAACCATTCATCAGAAAAAAAATAAGTAATCTATGTCAGACATAATAAGTAAATTGATCTGTGGCTATTACTAATGTAATAGCAAACAATAAGGATTTATCCCTGATACAGCCAGTAAGGCTGTAGGCTCCAAACAGTGTTTTGTTTTGTTTTTAAAGACTTTATTTACTTATTCATGAGACACACACACACACACAGAGAGAGAGAGAGAGAGAGAGAGGCAGAGACATAGGCAGAGGGAGAAGCAGACTCCATGCAAGGAGCCCGATTCGGAACTCTATCCCAGGACTCGATCCTGGGACTCCAGGATCATGCCCTGGGCTGAAGGCAGGCACTAAACTGCTGAACCACCCAGGGATCCCCTCCAAACGGTGTTAAGTAAAGCTCAGCGGATAAAAGCACAGGGCCCTGATTCTTCTCAACCAGCTATGAAAAAATTTTCCACATTGTGAATTAAATACGTGAATTCAGTTTAATCCTTATCCCAGATACAAATGTATTTTTTCAACATCTATCACCCCAGAGATCAATCTATATTTCTATTTTTTCATATTTTCATTAAAGTATAAAATTATACATTAGAGTGACTGTACAGCTTGCTGGATTTTCACAAAGTGAACACATCTGTGATCAAAACCCAGAATAGTTGTCCTCCAGAAGCTCTGCTACCTGTTTCCCACCAGATACTACCTGCCTACCCCCTGCAAGGGCAACAGCTATCATGACTTTAAATTCTTTTCATTGCTTTTGCTTGCTTTTGAACTTCATTTAAATGGAATCTTAAGATCTTTTTAATGTCTACTTCTCCTCACGTATCATCATATTGATAAGATTCAACCATATTTTCAGGTATACCTGTAAGTTTTCTAGTCACATTGCTGAAAAGTATTTCATAGTATAAAAGTGCCACAATTTATGCATTCTACTGTTAATGGACATTTGGGTAGTTTCTAGTAGAATATTAATAGTGTCCATTATCAATAGTGTTTCTAAGAATATTATTGTATATTGTTTTTGGTACACACATAATGCACATCGACTCAGGTTCCCCAGTGATTTCTAACATCCATTCTCAGAGATTTCCCATATGCTTACTGTAATGAAGTACTCTGGATCCAATCACAGGGGCTGTCTTCATTATCCCTTTTGAGGTAGAAGCTTCTTTGGGTTTCAAGTGTTCTTAAATTGTACTCCTAACCATGGACCCTCTGTCTTTCTGGGGCACTTTTGTTGTCTTCATCTCCGACATCTGACTACTCTCTCCTGCTGTTTGCTAGTTCTGAGGTACTGATGACATTTCTTGGGTCCAGATCACTCCTGCTTTTGCCTTGTCCCTCCTTTGTCTCTCCTGCCCTTATTCATCATCTTTGGCTAAAACACTTTTCTTCAAAAAAAAAAAAAAAAAAACACTTTTCTTCAGCCAATAATCTCAATATAGTTCTTTAGACTTTAGCATGTTAAGAAACCTTGCCCAGTAAAATAACTAGGGAGATGGTAGAGTAGAGAATCTAAGAGCACAGGCTTGAAGCCAGACTTTCTGGGTGAAAATTCTGGTTGCCATTTACCAGTTGTGTAATAGTGAGTTTTCTCTGTGCCTCAGTTTTCATAATGGTACAGTTTGGGAACTTATGTCCAACAATACTTGCAATAAACTTCTCTTTGTTCAAAACTACTTTTATTCTTTTGGGCCCTATCGGATTGTTCTATGTCAATAACTCTTCCTGTATTTTACTTACCTCGTGCTATGTTTACCTCATTTCTCTTTACATGCATATCTCAATTGGCATTATCTTGCATTATGATGATTCCTTCAAAAGCTCATTAACCAGAACATCATCTGTCTTATGGGTATTAATACACCAGACCATGTAGGTCTCAATTTAAGATACATTGGCTGCATTCCTTTTCTGTCACGCTGTAACAAATTGCCACAAATGCAATCCCTTAAAACTACATAGATGTATTATCTCACCAT
This sequence comes from Vulpes lagopus, assembly GCF_018345385.1. Classification (NCBI taxonomy): domain Eukaryota; kingdom Metazoa; phylum Chordata; class Mammalia; order Carnivora; family Canidae; genus Vulpes; species Vulpes lagopus. The sequence goes on from NC_054842.1 coordinate 14,428,136, forward strand.
TCTGGAGATAAGAAGTTGAAAGCAGTCTCATGGGCCTAAATATCAAGGTGTTAGCATTCCTTCTGGAATCTCTTAGAAATCTGTTTCTTTGTCTTCTTCAGCTTCTTAGTCTTCATGCCTTCTTCAGGCATCCTGAATTCCTCAGCTTGTGGCTCATTTCTCCATCTTCAAAGCTAATCACCCCAGCATCTACTTTTGTCATTAGATGTTCTCTTTCTGATCTTAATCTTCTTGACTCTCTCTTAAAAGGACCCCTGTGATTAGACAGGCCCCTCTGGATGATCCAGGGCAATTTCCTATCTTAAAATACCTCATTTATTCGCAACAGCAAACTTCTTGTTGCCGCACAGTCTAACATACAGGTTTTGGGTTCTAGGATGTGGAGATTGTTGAGAGGCCATTCATTATTCAGTCTAGCACAATGGTCAAACCATTTGTTGTAATTACTTTAGCCTTTAACAAAGACTAAGGAAGTCTTTGTTACTTTCTTTCCCTCAGGGCAGTCATACATTCACAGAAAATTATTTCCTTTCTAAATAAATGAGAAAACAAAAAACAAGGTATTATTCTAGTGACTAGTGTGCTTGCTAAATATTAAAAGTTAACTATTGTTACACCCTGGCAGGTAAATAATTAGGAGAATGTAGGTTATGCTCTAGGTCTGGCTGTGCCTCCATTGAATACCAGCTAATCCCCAGATGATAAAGACATCAATGAGCATGTAATTACATATGTAATAAATTCAGCATGTAGAAATTCATCTGCATAAGGATTACATCACAGTGGCTCTAATAGCCTTTATTCACTTAGCTCAAACAAATCCTCGGGGCTAAATGAGATGGGCCTGCATCTTTTTGCTTTAACCTAATTACTATATATAGTCCTATCTCTTAGGAACATTTTTTAGGAAATGTGACTGCCGTAGGAGACCCAGGATGAGATAATCTCCATACATTTTCCATTTGTGGCATCTATTCCTTTTTATATTTTACAGCATCTTTTGGCTGAGGCACCAAAAAAGAAAAATATTATTAACTTCTTCCTAAATTTATCTCTGCTTTATCTAAGATCAAACTTCCGCTTTATTCCCACCATTCAGTAAAGATTCCTTAGTGCACTGATCTGACCCAGACACTAGATGTATATCTGGTGGCCTCCAGAGAATTTACTATCATAACTAAAGTGTCTAACTAATTAAGTTATTAAAATATGGACTGTGGACACAGAATAGACTCTTGTCAGTTTTTAATCCTTGGGGCTTATGTTGCCCAAATGGAAAACCTTTCTCTGAATTTACGGAGATACATTTTTCTTTATTTCAGATTCTTAAATAGGGAAGCCAATTGGGTGGAGTATGATGCTACATTGTGGGTAATAACCTGGTTCTGAGTATGGGATTTGGACATGCAGTTGGGATGTATGAGAACAGCAGGAAATGGCATGTATTGGGAAAGATGTGGGCCTCGTTCCTGAAAGGAACTGTCATTCTGACCCATGACTTAGAAACAAGCCCAAGGTTGGCATAGCAACACTTTGTTTAAGTCAAAAATGACTTTTTAAACTAACTCATGAAAGGAAGCAACAAAATACCTCTTTCTGCCATTGGCCAACCCTTTTGCTTATCTACATGGGGAGAACGAATAGAGGGACTTCAGCAATTACTAAGATAATTCAGCTGCAAAACTTGGTAATCAAACATGCTTTTTAAAATAATCAAACTTATAGATAACAGAGAATATAGATTGGTGGTTGCCAGAAATGGGGTATGGGGTGAGTGAAGCGCACCATAAGGTATACACTTCCAGTTGTAAAACAAATACGGGATGTAATATACAGTGTGGTGACTTTGGTTGGTAAAACTGCCATGTCTATTTGAAAGTTGCTAAGAGAGTAGATCTTAAAAATTATCAACATAAGGAAAAACGTTTGTAACTATCTAGAGTCATGGATTTTTTTTTTTAGAGTCATGGATATTAATCAGACTTACTGTGATTATTTCACTGTATATGCAAATACTGAATTATTTAATACAACTAAATTAATATAATATTATAAGCTAATTATATCTCAACCAAAAATAATAACAAATGAGTTTAAGATTTTTTTCTGACTTTTCTATCCAAAATAATTCCCCTCAAGGTCTGGGCAGCACCTTAATAAGGATAATATGGATACTTGTTAAAAATGCAGATTCCTGGCTCATGATACACCTATCCATTTGGAGGCAGGCTTAGGAATCCTAGTGCAAATTGAAGTTTGAGATTTGTTGATTTAAGGGAAGGTGTAAAATTATAAAGGCAGACAACCAAGTTTGATTTTTTTTTTAATGACAATTTCCTCATTTCTGGTTTCGGTGAAATATTTGTGAAACCCCTACAACAAAGAGAATTGTTAAATAATGCTATTGTTTCCACTTCAGATAAAATCTTAAATGGCCATAATTTATGTCAGCACCCAAAATTGTTTTCCCAGTTTGAAATGACCTCACTAACTATGGACAAACACATCAAATCAATCTGCTTGTGTCTACTGAGCATGCACCCTCTAGGAAGCAATACTAACGTGTTACCACTGTGAGAATTATAAAAAGAAAAAAAAAAGATAATTTTAAAAGCCCTTTTTTATAATTCATTATTGCTTATACAGTGCTACCAATAATGCTAATAATGACATTAATAATGATATCTATTTGCCTATAGGATAATCGTTTTTTATTTTTATCTTGTTTAGTTCTTACAAACCCAGGAGGTAGATACCATCAACATCGACACTTAATGAAGAAATTAAATCTAAAGGATTGTAACTAAGCCTGTAAATGTCACATGATTGGTAATTCATGGAGCTGTTATTTAAATCCAAGTATGTCTGTGTCTATATTCCACAATCTTTATCAAGGCATTATATTGTTTCTGGATAAATTTCCACTTTGGGGGTCCACGTGAGACTCTTAAGGCTCTATGTTTGCTTGAGGCAGTCTTAGGAACAGAAGTCCCTGGGGTCAAATAATGAGTACTCTAAACAGCCTGAGGCCATGAGCTTTGGAACCTAGAACTACAGATTTGATAGTCATTAAACCAAATCTGTACCTATGATTACATTGTAATCAGTCAAGTTGAGAACTTGAGGTAAGGGCAAAAAAAATGGAGCAAAAAATAAGATCAGAAGTCAGGAGGATAAAAACTAAAATTAGAGAGGGGGTGAGAGGGAGAATGTGGTGGGAGTTCAGAGCTCAGATAAAAGACTGTGGTCTGTGAGCAACTATGGAAGAGAGTGTAGAGGAATAACACTGGGCTAGACCATGTGGCCCTCCAAACTGGGCTTTTATCTAGGCCATTACTGATTCTCAGTCTACTTGCTTGGGTGGGGAGACGAAGGAGAAGTATTTTGAAAACTGATTATTTTTTTAGAGTCAAGTTGTATCTTTCCTTCTTATTTAAAACTTTCCTTCTTTTATGATGATCCACAAAGCACTGATGTCTGCAGTTTGGAGGACTGTCTCTGTATAACTGGCATTATGAACAAGCCAGTTTGGAGCATTTTATTAAATATGGCAAAAAGGTAGAGAATCCATTTTTTCTGGAAAACAAAGCCCAGTTCAATCAGGCAGTGCTTGAATAGTGAAGGCAATTAGCAAACTTGCCATTGTTCACATTACTAACAAATGTGTTTGTTATTCAGAAGACTATCCGGAGCTGAAAATTAAAACAGCTTTGTGGCTTTTCTGAGGCAAATACTAAACTGTTAGAAGTGAGAGCTAACTGTTTATGGCATGGGGTCTGCTTCAGGAGTTTGGTTAAAGAAACTGGTAAGTGATGAGCATGATCTAAGGTTGACCTTAAAAACAAACAAACAAACAAACAAAACATCACCTGAAATGAAGAGGGATAAAATGAACTTTTCTTGGGTTGTATAAATAGGGTAAGACAGATAAAAAGGATGTAATATTATAATAGCACATATCCACATGCAGGAAAATAAAGATGTATGGAGCAAATACCCACAGCTGGTTCTAAACTACTTGCCACTTTTGTATAAAGCTTTATGAATTTGTGTCTACCATCTGAAAGCTGTATAGAAACAGGTAGAAAACCCAATAACAGATCAAAAAACAAAAACAGCAATGCTGAGCCTAAAAAGAGGACTTGATCTACTTTGCTTTCTCCCTACTCTCTGCTTCACCCCAACTGTTTCGCATCTAAGTCATTTTTGATCTAGATTTGTTTCCAAGAAGGCTTCTGCACAATTTAAGCATCAATAGATTCTTTCCTTATTTGTTATTCATACAAATATGAATTTGTGTTTGAGTTATACATCTGATACAATATGTACATTATTATATATAAGTATCAGTTGGGTTTATCTCCCAGTAGACAACGTTAGGGCCAATGGCCCCTGGGGCTCTGCCAGGAAGTTTGGGTCTGTCTGTCCACTCTTGCACTTTGTAATACTCAGCACAGAACATGGAACAGAGGAGTTGCTCCAGAAATATCTGATGAATTAAACCAGATTATCTCCCTCTTTTATCATCCGAAGAAAGTGAGACAAGAAGTCAGGTGCTTTATTTGAAGACAGTAGGAAAGACAGAACAAGTAAAGGAACGTCCATACACATGTTTAGAAGAGAGAGGAAAGGAAAATAACAAAAAAACAAAGCTGCTGGTGTGATTAAAGCATTCTCTTTCTCTCTCTTTTTTCTTTAAGGAGGCTACATACCCAGCATGGAGCCTAATACATGGCTCGACTCACGACCCTGAGATCAAGAGTTGGCTTCCTAACTGACTGAGCCACCCAGGCGCCCCCACAATTAGCTTTCTTAAACCTTTATTTCCCATGATATGAAACCAGTCAGCAAGCTCAATGGTATCTGCTGCCTCCAATTGCCACTGCCACACACGTTACCCTGGTTCTAGGGAACAGTCTCCAGGGAGACTCTCTCCTCGCTGAGCCAGCCATTCTTCTACAAGAAGGGACAGAGAGAGAAACTTTCCATGGCCTGTTAAGCTACTGATGTCTGGGACATGCATCCCCCTGCCATCCAGAGATGGTGTTTTCCCTTCCTGGAGCCCTAGGGCTTAAAAATGTGCTCTACATTTCAGGCAGGTCAGCTTGAAATTGTGTTTAAATATAACCACACTCATGTCTAAATATAACATTCATCTAAAGCTGGACAATATTGGAATGAGTGAAAATAAGTAGAAACATGAAAGTCAAGAGCAAATAATGTCTTGGGGACATCAGATTATAGAACTGGTAGCTGGGCCAAGTCTTCCCTATTTGGCTGTGGGTCACTTGATCTCGAAATTGGCATTTGCATTTACAGTTTTAAGCCAATTTCAGCTTTCTTTTCTCATTTTAGAATTTACCTCCAATGAATCGAATTACTAGAAAACTTGGTCTCTCAGAAAAAAAACTAACAACTTTGTGGCAGTTTTTAAAACTGAGAGTCAAGACCCGTGATCTCTCTCTACTCTGGCAAGTTTCAGCTGCCTCCACCAATGGAGCAGAGTTTCTCAAACTCAGTAATGTTGCCACTTTGGGTCACAGATTCTTTGCTGTTGGGGGCCGTCCTATGCATTGTAGACTATTCAGCAGCACTGGGGCTTGAAGCTCTAGTCCGTCCTCCACCATTCCCCAGTTGTATAAACCAAAAGCATGTTCAGATGTTGGAAAACTTTCTGTGGGGAGCAAAACTGCCTCTTATTGAGATCCCCTGTAATAGAGTATGGTGGAAATGAAGTTACAGGACTTCAAAGGTCACTCAGCATTCTAATTTTCTTGGGATTCTTGTTCTGGGAGAAACCAATTGCTATGGAAATCTAACTACCATGAAACTTCCATGCTGGAGAGGTGGTATTCTGGGTGACCATCCCAGATGAGCCCAGACCATAGCCTCCCCTGAGTCTCAGCCAAATTCTCAACCCACAAAACCTGTGAAATAATAAAATTGCTGTGTTACCCCAAGTTAGTGGGGAGGTGTATTAATACAGTAATGGGCACTTGAAACAGAATTACTGGGAAATGAGAAGAATATATAGCCAACTCAAGAGACAGGTTTTACTTGCGTTACACGTGTAGCTTATCAAATGAGGAGCAGATATACAAGTACCCACAGGCATGAAATCTGCACACTCAGTTATCTGGGTGTGTGCTTATGGTATGCTGAGAAAATAAGAATTGGCATCCGAAACTTGTTCTAATCCTTTTTTTTTTTCTCCCTCAAGAGAAAATATTTTAAAGATGTAAGAGTTAAAGAAAACATCTGGTTTATGGGAAAATTATAAGAACATGCTCTTCCCTCCCCCACTTCCTACTACTCCCCCAGTGGAGCATTAGCAGATTCTCAGACCTTAGCAACAAAATCAATAACAACAGGCTAACATAATTACGCTGTAGAGGGCAGATTGTGTCGGCTCTTACTTTATTAAGAAAGAACAACATGTGTGAAAGAACAGCATCCTGCAAGGACGGAAGACTCGAGAGAATGCAGGAAAGAGGGCAAGGCAGTTCACAAATATGCTGAATTGAAGGAATTAGGATCACACCCTGAAATAGCAGGAAAACGAATGTTTGCTTTCTCTGGCTTATTATTTGCTTAGTGATACTTCAGCATTTCTAAAAGATAAATGCCTTGGCTGTTGTTCTATCAGTCGCTCTGCTTTATTTAATTTTACAAAGAGGAATGCTCGGATGTTAAAATATTTGCTCTCTTTTCACTTACGATTTGTTTCATTTTCTACTCAAAATGGAATGACCCTCCAAGGTAAGATTTGAAAGCACAGAGATTACTTCGTGTTCATCTGGCACTGGTTCTGTGATAAGTTCTTGGCATATTTTCATTATTTTACAAAACACCCCTGGGAAGTGTTTTGAAACAAAATGATTTGTCCCCTTTCACCTTACTCGAGAAGGTCAAGATAAAATATTTAGAACTTCAAACCTTCCATACCAGCCCATTTTTCCCTTCACTTGTTTCAAAACGGAAAGTAAAGAAGCCTTTCACGTTGGGAGTGGACTGGGCATTTGCCTGCCTGCCCTGAAACTCCTTTCCTGGCCTTCCCCTGCTTTACTTAGTGCTGCAGGGACTGCTTCAGCCACACCACCTTTCCCAGGCTCCTCTGCCACCTGCTTCCACTGATGCTCAACCAACAGGAGACACAGGAGGGACTGAAGGGTGGGAGAGGGGAGAGGCAGCCCTCCCTGCGTGGTTCTAGTCTCTCCAGGCAACTCTAGCCTTGGATGGATGGGGTTTCAAGCCAGCTGTGCTACAACATCTCCTCCTATTGTCCTTCCAGCCCTAGTGCTGGTAGCAGCTGATATGTCCAATATTAAATTTCATCTGTTGAACACACGATGTATGTTCTGTTTTTTCCTCCCTGGGACCTCACTAGGGAGGGAAATACAGGGAGAATTTTGTTCCATTTCCTCCCTGGGCCCTCACTAATACAGGGAGAATTTTGTTCCAAATGAAGCCCCGCTTGAGACCTAGATATTATATAGTATGATTTCAGAGAGCATAAAAAAAAAAAAAAAAAAAAGGCAAGAAAACCTTTGTATTATCTCTTTAGAGTTTGTTGATTGACTTTACAGTTTAGGTCAAATGCTTTTAGAGTAATATAATATAAAATTCTAGAGAAAGCCAAACGAATGTATAGCAACAGAGAACAGATCAGTGATTGTTTTGACCCAGGGATGGGACAGATTAACTGCAAGGGGCATGCTAGGAACTTTTTCTCATGAGAGAGGTATTCTGAATCATGATTTTTGTGATGGCTACATAAGTGTTTATATTTGTCAAAAGTCACCAAGCCATAAAGATAAAACGGAGCATTTTATTGCATGCAAATTATACCAGAGTAAGTAGTAATGGATATTCCCCAAATCTTGTCTGCATCATTTATTTTTACGGTGTTTCTGTAATAATGATTCCTTCTTTCTCCATTTATTAACTTGAAAACTATTGTGAGGAAGAACTATCTGTTCTCCTGCATTTATTTATTTCATTATCTACCTATATCATTATGGACTCATGGATGTTTATTCATGGATTAAAATCCAGATTTGTTGCTAAAACTTTGTTGCTAACATTTTTCCAGTTTTGGCCATTAATGCCTCCTTCAGGTGTGTTCCCGTGTTCTTTTACCAAGACTACCCCCAACTTTTTGAGCATTTTCTTACTTTGGACATCACATGATGTTCCTAGGATCACTTTATTTTATCTATCTATCTATCTATCTATCTATCATCTATCTATTTATTTATATCTCCCCCACCCCTGTTCACTTTATATTTGGGATGTTCCAGCCCTAGAATTATTCACTTCTCAAAGGAACCTTGGTTCCTTTTATTTGAATGTAGTGTTTAGAGCCAGTATCTGGGTGTTAGGTATTCTCATTGCTATTGGGATATCATTGCTCTGACCTTCAAGCAAGCAGAACTAGTTATTTTATGTATGTACACTAATCCATATGTACATATATTTTTGTGTTTATATGGACACATTAAAATTATGAGTCAATACTAAGAAAATATCATGACTTAATACTGCTATCTCTGATTCTAATCTTATACCATGGAGTTTATTTTAGGCTTCTTTTTTTCCTTATTTATAAATTCTATCTGGTGAGAGTGGTGAGAGTGCTCTCATTATCTATGACCTATTCATTATCTATCATTATCTATGACCTATTCACTTTTTTCACAATAAACATAACTTCAGAACTACTAGACCTTACCCTTGTTTAAAAACAAAAGCAAAAAATTAGTTACTAACTAGATTATAATTTTTAGGTACAGTTATTTTTGTCTTTAGCCTTATAGTATCAAGTCAAGGTACAGGTTACCAGAGCTACTTTGGAGAGTTCTTTTCCCATGCCCTTAGGTGTGGATATATTATTTACCTGTAATAGAGTCAGGTTCATTTGCTAGTGTTTGTATTCCATTTTGAGTTACTGTCATGTCCTGATTGCTTTTAACTATTTGTTTAATCTTGGGGTATGTAAGGGATGTATGAAACATTACTATGGTTCTAGGAGTCAGAATTATATCAAAAGCTATATTCAAGGAAGTATCACTCCTCCTTCAACTCTGATACCCTATTCCCTCATCTCTCTATTCCCAAACTTTCCCCCATAAACCCCTGCAGCTAATCATCTCCTTAGTCTCTGGCTTGTCTCTCCAGAATTCCTTCTTCAGGAATGTCATTGTTAGATAAATGAGCAGATATGGATGTATGCTCTTATATTTCTTTCTTACATTAAGTGTAACATACTATAGAAAATTTTTGAGGGCTTAGCATTTTTTCACTTAAAGCTGTGTCATGAAAAACACTCCATAATTTTTTCAAAGAGATTCTCATCTTTAAATTTTTTCACAGCTGCATAGTGCTCCCCATAGTGTTATGGTTGGTAATTTTTTATTGACCTTCCACTGCTGTAAAATTTGTGTTGTTAGACCTGGACAGTTTTGTATTCCTATAAATATCCTTAAGCTTGGCACTAGGGTTGCAGTGAAGTTGCCTGGAAACAGTTTGATCTTTCAGATTCCTGTTTTCAAGTTTTGTTGGGCACTAATGGGACAAGACCCATTGGCCATCTACCTCCTGCCCCGACGAATCAAGAGGGTTTCCACTCCCGCAGGTGGGAACTGGCATGGTTTCTAGACCTGTGCAAGCGCTGGGAACTATTACTTCGAATTCTTTCTGTGGCTCTCTCCTGGGTTTGGTAGTTTCCTCACACTCATGCACTGAGCAGTATTCAGTTATATACCCTGCAGGAATCCCACGTTATCTCCTCTTCAGTAGGCTGTCTAGTAAATTCAGTCTGCCATGGTCCTTGTAGATGCCTAATTCCATCTCCTCAACTCAGAGAGTCCTTTCCTTGCCCCACCCCACCCCACCCATCCTTCCTCCTCCCTTCACCACAGCCTGGAAACTATCTCGTGACACTAAGATGAAGCAATCAGATGATTCATCTCATTTGCTTTCTGTCTCTCAGGAATCACTGGCCTTCTTTATCTGATGTCTAGTATCTTAAAAACTTTTGTTTCATGTATTTTGTCCTTTAAAAAAAAAAAAAAAACTGTTTCAGCCAGAAGGGTACATCTGGTCCCTGTTATCCCATCTTGGCTAAAAGTGGATGTCTTTGCTGTTGTAAACAAAATTGTTTTATTTTTCAATTTCAATTTCCAGTTGTTCATTGCTAATATATTAAAAATTCAATAGATTTTTGCAAGTTGGCTTTTTATTTTGCAAAATAGCTAAACACAGTTATTAGTTATAGTAGCTTTTATTTTTTGTAGATTATATTAGGGCTTTTTCTATAGACCATCATGTTGTCAGTGAATAAAGACAGTTTTACTCTGTGCTTTTATTTATTTTTCTTGCCTTATCTATGATCTCCAGCACAATGATGAATAGAAATGGTGAGAGTGGATATCCTTGCCTTGTTCCTGATCTTAGGAAGAAAGCATTCAGCATTTCACCTTCAAGGATGATGTTATCTATAGTTTGCTTTCTTAGATTTTCTTTATCAGATTGGGCTTCTAATTGTAGCTTTCCCTGAGTTTTTATCATGAATGGAAGATGAATTTTGCTAAATACTTCTTATTCACCTTTTAAGATAATCATGAGTTTTCTTTCTTTTTTTTTTGTTAATTTGATGATTTACAATAATTGAAAGTTTTATAATAGGTTTATTGGGGTATAACTCATATACCATTAAAGTTCATCATTTTCAAGTATACAATTCAGTGATTTTTAGTATGTTCATTAGGTTTTGCAACCATTACTAAAATCTAATTTCAGAACATTTTCCATTAATTGATTTTTAAGTGATAATCCAATTTTGTATTCCTGGGAAAAAATTCACTTGGTCATGATGCATTATTTTATTTATAAATAGATTCAATTTGCTAATATTTTCTTAAGGGTATTTGAATTTATGTTCATGAGGAATATTAGTCTGTGGCTTTCTTTCCCTTAATGTCTTTCCTGGATGTGGTAGCTGAGTTATGCTGGCCTTGAAGAATGAATTTCAATATGTTTTTTTTTTTTTTTTTTTTTTTTTTTTGTCCTCTATTTTCTGGAAGAGTTTGGGGGAATTCATATAATTTTATTTCCTCTTAACACTTTGATAGAATTCAATAGTAAAGTGAGTCATCAGAGCCTGTAATTTCTTTGTGGGAACATTTTAATTACAAATTCTGCTTCTTTAATAGATATCAAGCTCCTCATATATTCTATTTTTCTTGTGTCAGTTGTGATAATTTGTATGTTTGGAGAAATTTGAATTTTTTCATTTGGGTTGGCAAATTTATTGTCATTAAATAATTCCTAGTCACCTTAGTTATCTTGTCTTCAAACATGGTGGCTTAAAACATCAAGGATATATTTTTTATACCTCTAATGGTGTCTGCAATCCAGGAATTCAGGAGTGGCTTGACTAGTTCTGGTTCAGAGATTTTCATCAGGCTGTGGTTAGAAGTCCCTGATGCTGCAGTTGTCTGATGGTGTGAGAGGGATCAGATGATTGGTTTCCAACATAGCTCCCCCACATGGCTGGCAAGTTGGTGTGGCTTTTGGGGTGGGGATTTCAGTTTCCCCACCATGGTAGATGGCTTTTCTTAACTAACGATGTTTAAGAGACTAAGATGGAAGCTCCAATGCCTTTCTGATCTAGCCTTAGAGGCCAAACACTATTACTTCTATAGTGTCCTATTTGTCACACAGTTGAGTCCGATCAAATATTTTTTTCTTTTTCTTTTTCTTTTTTTTTCCTTTTCTTTTTTCTCCTTTTTCTCTTTTATTTTCTTTTTCCCTTTTCTTTTCTTTTCTTTGCTTTTTTCCTTTTCTTTCTTTTTGCTATGTATGCTCTACACCCAGCATGGAGCCCAACGTGGAGTTTGAACTCACAACCCTGAGACTGAGATCTGAGCTGAGGTCAAGAGTCATGAGTATGCTTAACTGACTAAGCCACCTAGATACCCCTTGTTTTCTTTTTTAAGAGTGTTAGACTTTATTCTCAAAGGCAGTTAAGGACTTTAGAACCAGCTTGATCTTTCTGGGGCTTGTTTTCAAGTTTTTTAATGTTGCTATAGTGAGTCTAAAGTTGTGGCTAACATGTAGCCCTTAGCCAATGTGGCTATTTAAATTTGCAAGTAAATGCTAAAGACAATTAGAAGTTAATTTCCTTAGTCACACTAGCCATGTTTTCAGTACTCAGAAGCCACATGTGTCTTGTAGCAAGTGTCTTGCACAACACAAATACAATCCATTTCCATAAGTGTAGCAAGTTCTGTAAGACAGAGCAGACTTCAAGTAGCTTTTACTGTAGGACTGCTCTGGTCCTATTACCATACTGTTTACTATTCTGTGTCTCTACTGACTGCCTTGCATTTGCTGAGAAGGAGTCAGAGTCTCCCCACTGGCTTTCCAGAATGCAAACTTCTTCTAGTTCTGTGAGATGTCTGGAAAATGGTCAGTTTACAGATCTCCAATCAGTTTTCCCCAGCCTCATGGATTTTCATCCTGTATTATTATGTGGCTCAGAATTCAGCAACACACTCAAGACCGTAATGTAGACCTCTGGAGCTATTTCTCTACGTAGCTTCCTCCTTTCCATTCTGTTTCACAAATTCTAGTTGCCCCAAACTCTAGGGGCTCTGATCTCTGATTCCTTAGCTAAATTTAAATGCCATGCTATACATGGTCTCCCTTCCTGCCCTCTCTTGAATATGCATTGAGAAAGAAAGCTGGAGTGATTCTAGGGTAACTTTCATTAGTTTCCTTATCTCAAGGAAAATACCCTACTTTGCTCTGTAGCCCAATGTTTAAAAGATGCTAAATGTATTTTTTCCAGTTTTCTAGTTTTTATGGTGCTCAGTCTAGTCCTATTTGTTCCATAGTGGCCAGCAGCAAATTTGTCCCCTTCCCTTTGAAGATCACAGTAAAATTTATACATATATATATATATATGTATACATACATATACATGCATATATAGATAAATTTACTCTACTATTAGATTTTTGGCATGTTGGTGTAATTGCACTTGATTTACTTCTCAACCCTCACTACCATTACTATATAAAAAACACTGTTTATGATAATTGTCTTCGTTTTATTGGGGTAGAGTCACTCTTGTTTTGAAAACTTTTTCATGTATGATTTTTTTGTTTGTTTATTTAAGTTCTTGATTTTGTAACATGTCAACCTGTGCCAAAATTCAACAAATACAAAATCAATGAAATATTTCACCTTTATCTGTTTTTCCATTCACTCCATTACCAACCTCCAAAGAGGTAACCTCTGTTAACCTCTGTTCCTTATGTATCTTCCTAAAAATACTTTATGCTTATTCAAGGCAATAAAAATACAGGGTCTTATTTTTCTTTTTAAATAGAATATCTTAAAGATCTTTCTGTATCAGACAACAATATGGAGTGATAGGCAGAAACATTAAAATGTTTCCAGAAAAATTGCTTCTCAGTAATTTTTCTCCTAAGTTATCAAGTAATCCCTAAAAGGGGGAAAAATGGAATTTTAAAACTTGAAAGATTGTGATAAATTCAGGAAATAATTATAGCATCTTTTAAACCCAAAAGACCATGATAAATTTGACAGATAGAATATGGCTTTTCCATTACTCACATGTGTGGCCTGATCAAAATGGTGGAGCTCTAAATCACAAAAGCAGTCAGTAACGAAACCAGTAACAGAGACAATTCATGTGTTAGTAACTATATACTCTACTTTGTTTCAGATATTATTTCAGGTAACAATGCCACATAATATTGTAAGTTAAAAATTAGGCAAAAGAAAATAAATTGGACAAAAGAAGAGAGATAAGACATAAAATTTAAGTTAAGATGTAGGCAGGGATAAGATGGAAAATGCACCATTGAGTCACAAATCTGGCTTTGCATAATCTGAAAACCATATTTATATATCTTTGAGCTCTTTAAGATAAAAACAGACTAATTCTGAGAGGAAAAGCTAAAACAACATGAAATCAGAGAAGGAGGCAAACCATGAAAGACTCTTAATTATTGGAAACAAACTGAGGGTTGCTGGAGGTGGGGAAGTGGGGAAACGGGGGAACTGGGTGATGGGCATTAAGGAGGGCATGTGATGTGATGAGCACTGGATATTACATACGACTGAGGAATCACTGACCTCTACCTCTGAAACCAATAATACATTACATGTTAATTAATTGAATTTAAACAAAATTTTAAAAAGAAGTATAGCATGTCTGCCCTTTGGTTCACAGTGATTGTAAAGTGACATCAATCCTGTATTAAAGTGTTGTGTGTGTGTGTGTGTGTGTGTGAGAGAGAGAGAGAGAGAGAGAGAGAGAGAAAGAGAGAGATCTGATATTATGATATTACATGTGTGTATTAAATTCAAATTAAAAAACAGACTAGTCTCTCAGGGAAAGTATAGCTGATTTTGGAACAAAGCTCTGACAGGGACTTCTCCTTCAGGGTGCTTCATAAAGAGGCAATGACCTTTGTCAAGGTCTCAGAAATCCACTCCCGTGGCCTTGGCAGGCATGGCTGACTAATGACTATCCAGTGTTTAATCATTAGCCTGTTGAGGTGAATTTTGGTTTTTTTCTTTTTTACCTTCTGCTGAGTGCTGACCAGGCAAAAATTCATCTAACAAAAGATGATCTGTAGATGGTAACATTATGAAAACAGAACACGTGTGGAATATTAGTGATTGGCCACCCGACAAGAGCAAGAGGTCTTTAAAAGAAAGGAGGAGAATCAATGACATCTAGAAACCACAAATGGGACCCCTTTTCAGGTGGAAGCATATTTCAAATCAATTTGAGTACTTACTTGGCATGGGACTAGGCCTTTGAGAAGTATAAGATGTGGTGATGAAGAAAATTTACTATATTTAAGAAAAATAATTGGTAAAGTATCTTATCTAGGGGTAGTCAGCATACATTTGCGCACACTATTTTCATGAATTCATCCTGGCATGGAGGTATAGTTGACAGTCTAGAGTCTTTGACTAAAGTAATCAAGAGATTAGAATATGAACAAAATAATGAAAGTGGGTCTTCATGTAGATTTTGAGTTTGAAAGAGGAATTCTCTATAATTAAGCATTAGGGTGAAGCAGAAAATTTCATTAAGAGTAGAACAGGTAAATCAATTGTGGTATATTCACACAATGGCATACAACCACATACCATAATATGAATGAATCTCACAAATATCATGTTGAGTCAAAGAAAGAAGCCAGACATGTAAGAATACATATTTTTAAATTCCATTTAAATGGAGTTCAAAATTAAGTAAAATTTAACAAGAGTATTACAAGTTAGGATCATGGTTAACTTTGGGGGGAAGGGTAGGTGTTTTGACTGATAAAAGACAAGCAATATTTCTGTGGATGTTGGTAATATTCGCTTTCTACATCTGAGTGGTGGTAACATGGATATTTGCTCTGAGAAATTCATTATTGGATTCACTGAACTTCACAATCATGTTCTGTATACCTTTCTGTATATGTGTTTTATTAAAAAAACTAACATGAAAACTTTAATTTAAAAGTTTTAAGTGAAAAATATTCTAAAACTCAGTTTAGAATCAAAATATTAAAATATTTTGTAATTAAAAGTATATGAATTATCCTACAAATGATGGAAAGGAATGTTAACTATTCAACTAGAACTTTGTAGAACATTCTAGAAACACCCTCTTTGCCTAATATAAATATATATATGTATTTATACACACATATATAAATATGCATATATAAAATATATGTATGTAAATATACACAAGTATATATGTATATGAATATGAAGAGACAATATGAAGAGAATGCCAACTATAAATAGTTTCTGGCTATTAGAATAATTTCAGGTTAATTGTGTAACTTTATGTACTTTTTTTGAGTTATAATCGGGAACCAAATGTATTTCTGAGAGTAAAACGGTTGAGATTTCTTTGGGATCCTTCATGAATGAAGGGGTTTTAGTTTGTGTTTACTGCTGTATGTCTGGTACTCAGAACAATGTCTAGGGCATAATAGGTGCCAGGTAAATAGCTGTTGAGAAAGGGTAAATATATATTTGAATATTTTGCTCTCTGAGAGGAGAGGATGGTGATCTTACTAGGGTGTGGCCGACACTCTTACTTCATGTCTATTAAATGCAGTGTTGCAATTGTAAATAAGTCTTAGCCTACTGGACATTTTTGTCATTCCTGTTGCCTTGGGAACAGAGATGAGGTAGAAAAAACAACACAGCCAAAGGCAAGGGTGTGGAATAGCCTGGCTATGTGTGGAGAAGAGTGAGTAAGGAGTTCCTTTTGACTGAAGGGCTGGGGTGGGGGGAAGGGAGTGAGTTAATGGTGGAGGACGGTAGAAATCATAAAGTTAGCATAAGATGAATGAGTGACATTAAACATCAAACAGTGACTCTAGAGTTTTCATTTGAGCTCACACATGCCTGTGTGTTCTAGTTCCTAATGTCACAGTGAAGGCCAATGAAATGAACTGGCCCCATGGTAGTGCGTGTACAGTTTTCCCCAAATCTGCAAAATTTTCTCTAAGATGTTATCTGGGTGTCTAGAGAACATCAAGTTATCTGCGGAAAAAAGTATCTGATTGCTGTAATGTGGTACTGAACGCTTGAAAGTACACTTCAATCATTCACTCATTCAAAATGGATTTACTGTTCATTGGGTAAATGTCTGAAGGTTGCAGGCATCTTAGAGACTGCACCTTTGCCTGGTCATCGCTCCAAATTGCAAGACTTTTGAGTCAGCCCCAGGGGTGTTGTGACTGGTTCGGTGCAGTCTTTTCCACGTGTCTTAACAACTATCAAAAACAACCCATAATCACAGAGTGCCTCCTGGAATGCCTTGATTTTATGCATCATAATAAAATGAATCATATACACTTAAGTAAAAGATTTTAAAAATGTAAAGCAAGCAGGACAAGCCCACATGGTTCTGATTCCATTGAGCAGTGCTGAATGTGCAATTACATGGCAAACAATAGGTACTCATAAATCAGGCGTAATGCTCATGAGAAAACCATCCTCTAATTAAATAAAAGGAGAATCAGTGTTTCTTGTTGCAGGGATTGTTGGTAGGATTAAAGGATTGTTCTGGAGCCCCGCACACAGAATGAGAGACCTGGCTGCCTGCCTTGGAGTTCTGCAGCCCCCACCTGTTGAGGCGCCCCATGCCCTGAGACCAACTTGGTTTCACAAAGCGGGAGGATTAAAAGAGATCTTGACCATCCCTCTCCCTTGGATGTGGCTTTCCTCATCTGGGCCACTCTGTTGCACAGTCTGAGCACCATACAAAAGTCGTGGGCAGGAGTGAAGAGGTGGGGCAGGAGTTCAGTCCACAGGCCAGTACTAAGTCATGTGCCCTGGGGCAGGGCTGCCGGCCATATGAGTACCTTGTTCTGATTCACTTAAGGGTGTTCTGTGGAGCCATGGGGCCTGCACATCTCTTATACTTACAGTTCTCTGGGGTTAGGGACTTTCCTTCTCACTCTCTCTCTTTTTTTTTTAAAGGTTTATTTATTTATTCATGAGAGACACACAGAGAGAGGCAGAGACACAAGTAGAGGGAGAAGCAGGCTCCATGCAGGGAGCCTGATGTGGGGCTCGATCCCTGGACCCCAGGATCATGCCCTGAGCCAAAGGCAGGTGCTAAACCGCTAAGCCACCCAGGCATCTGAGGACCCTCCTTCTCTTACCCCAGGCTCAGTGTCACGGCTTCTTACATCCAGTACCAGACCTTCCGAAGCAGTGTCCTATACTCTCTCAAATTATGAGCCCAGCACCCATCATTGATTATCTCCTGCCTCAGCAACCTCTTTCTCCAACTCTTGGAACCTACCATACTGTGAAGTTTCTGTCTACTCTCAGGGTGCCCTGTACGCATTTCCTCCCAGTTGATTCTGTGTACTGATCCTGGTTAGGCTGGATGTTGGGTTTCCCATTAAGTACACGGGAGTGCCGTAATATGAACATCTAACACAAAACCCCAACTATTAGAGATCAACAAAGAAAAAGAAAATGTTCTCATTCATTTGGGGAATATAAATAATAGTGAAAGGGAATAAAAGGGAAGGGAGAAGAAATGGGTAGGAAATATCAGAAAAGGAGACAGAACATAAAGACTCCTGATTCTGGGAAACGAACTAGGGGTGGTGGAAGGGGAGGAGGGCGGGGGGTGGGGGTGAATGGGTGACAGGCACTGAGGGGGGCACTTGATGGGATGAGCACCGGGTGTTATTCTGTATGTTGGCAAATTGAACACCAATAAAAAATAAATTTATTATTAAAAAAAGAAAAAGAAAATGAGGAAAACAGCTAATTTTTCATTCACCATTCCACTAAATAAGTGTAAAACCATCCTATACGTAGTGTGAACATATTGTTGTACTAATTATGACTCCACTTCTTAAAATAATATATATATTTATATATCACCCAGCCCCTAAATGCAAGCCAATTGTCTCCTCTGGCATTCAACTGAAGACAGAATTATTTTTTTTTCAGTGCTGGGGAAGAAACAGCTGGGATGGAGGGCATCTGTTGAATTTATATGACACTAGAAGCTATGAGAAATCTTGGGTACGTTCTACTGTTATTTTGACTACACATAGTTTTTGTCTTATTTTTTTTTTGACATTTTTTAAAAGATTTTATTTATTTATTCATGGGAGACACACACACACACACACACACACACACACACACACACACACACAGAGGCAGAGACACAGGCAGAGGGAGAAGCAGGCTCCTCACAGGGAGGCTGACGTGGGACTTGATCCCTGAACTGGAATCATGACCTGAGCCAAAGGCAGATGCTCAACTGCTGAACCACTCAGGCATCCCAGTTTTTGTCTTATTGTTTAGAGCACTTGGTATAAAATATGAATCTGTTATGAATATTTTAGGCTTTTACTTACACACACTCATGGCATGGTGTGGGAAAGAATGATGATTCCCCCTTTCTCCTTTCAGGGTCTTCGTGGTCTCAGGGGTTTGTGTGCTAAAGCTTCACTCAGCAGGATGCAGAATATGTGTAGAATCCTTATAAAACACCAGGAAATGTTTTCTTCAAAATGTTTTCTTCAGGCTCAAGACTGTGGCCTTGTCTGAAATTCTGCATCTGGGATGGGTCATAAGCCTGGTGAGCTGGGACTGCAGCAAACCACAGAGCAAGTAAGACAGAGATACAAAAAGACAAGCGTTGAGTCTAGCAGGCGAGCTGCACACAATGGTCAACTGAGAGAACAATCTAGCTTAGTTTCAATTTTTCTGGACTCAAATAAAGACCAGTCATAGAAGATTAGAACTGGATTAAGTTCAATAAACTCAATTAACAATAAGTCAACTTTAATAGTTTAATGCTTTCTATACACCAGACACTCTTCTAGCTTTCAAAAATTCATAGACAAGTAGCCTTGTCCTACCTTGTCATTTTAGAAATAAAAACCCTGAAGCCCAAGTTGGCCAAAACTTGTCCAGTTATACACAGGATACCAATGCACACCTGAAGATTTTGTTTTCTAGAAGGATTTTGTTTTTATATTTCTACGTGGAGTCATCTGTTTACATTTCTTCAATATCATCAAGTGTTCTCTGTTATCACCATTTTTAAAAGACTTTTTAAATTTTTATTTTTTAAATTTTTATATGTTAAGATTTTATTTATTTGACAGAGAGAGAGAGCGAATGAGAAAGAATGGGAGAGAGAGAGAGAGCACAAGCAGGGGGAGTGGCAAGTAAAGGGAGAGGGAAAAGCAGACTCCCTGCTGGGCAGAGAGCCCAATGTGAGGCTCCGTCCCCGGACCCTGGGATCATCACCTGAGCGGAAGGCAGACACTTAACCATCTGTACCATCCAGGTGCCCTGATTTTTTTTTTTTTAGAGCAGTTTTAGGTTCATAGCATAATTGAGAAGGTGTATGGAGATTTTCCCATGTACTCCCTACCCCCACATGTGCACAGCCTCCTCCACTTCCCCCTCCTGGTGGTGCATTTGTTATAATTGTTGACCTCACACTGAGACATCATCATCCCCTGAAGTCCAAAGTTTCATGAAAATTCACCCCTGGTGTACATCCTGTGGGTTTGGACAAACCCATATAATGACATCTATCCACCATTACACTATCCTGCAGATTTTTTTCACTGTCTTAAAACTCCTCTGTGCTTTGCCTCTGCATCCACACCTTCTCCCTAACCCCTGGCCACCACTGATGCTTTTACCATCTCCATAGTTTTGCCTTTTCCAGAAGATCACTACCGTAACTTTTTTAAGGTTATGAAATAACAAGATAAACTGCTTTCAGTGCATTCAAGCAACAGAATTCTTACTCTAGTTCCTCCTACAGCTTTCCTACACCTTTATGGCAGAGCGGTATGAAGACGTAGGTGTAATGGCCACAAATGGTGGAAAGTAATCAAAGAGCATGTATGTTCTTCTACCCCATGCTACCTCATACTGAACTACTTTTTAAAAACTCTGTTTCCTAGGAGTCAGTACTGAGAACATTTTGTCATATACACAGAGTGGGGTCAAGTGGCTGTTTCAAAGAACCCCCTCCCCATGCCTAGTCAGTGCTATTCGAAAGGAAGAAGCTCAGTGCTTCTGAAGCACATAAATAAGTCAAGCCCAGCTTTATATTCCAAGATCCTCTAGGTCTCCCAAGGAAAACCCACATTTAAACAGATCAGAAGAATGCTTGGTTATCCTCAACTAGGCCGGCTTCTGAGGGGCAGACCATGCAGAGGAGGCTTCCTGGAGCCCAGACCCTGCAGAAGTTTGGCTTGAGGATACATGTCCTGGGAGAGGCTTGCATGACTCTAGCCACTCATGCTCTTGAGCTGCCATGAAAGGTCAGGCTCGTCTTGGGAAGAGGAGCCAAGAATAGTTAGATGCTGTTCCACTGGGAGCTCAGGTCCCTGGAGAGGGCTATTCTGGGAGGGAATGCATAGTTTACAGCATCCAGGTCATGGGGGCTGGAGCGTCGGTTGATCATATCCCAAGTACCAGGACAAGAACTGTGTCCTGTTTGTGCAAGTATCCTTAGCATTGCACCTAGCACTTAGTGCATAATAGGCTCTTAGCAGATGCTTTTCGAGTGAATAAATAAATAGCATTTAGTTAATCCCCAAATAAAAGATACCCTCTAAATGCTCAAAATCTTACTTTGTCCAGAGTTCTTAATATAGTCAGTCACACAGACTGCTTCTATGGTTCTAGCTGTCAGCAAAATTGGTGCTATTAATAGTGTGGCTGCATATCCTTTCACCTGGCACAGAATTGGCAAACTGGAGACCTTCAACTCATCTCAAATGATAACCCCAGGAAATCGTGTGCCTGTTAGTGTACACAGAAGGATGTGCTCAGGGCTGTCACTTCTCTAGGTGTGCATTTTTTCTAAGTAGGATTTTTAAATTCAGAACATGCAACTCGAATTAGAAACTTAATTAATAATACTACTTGTCTTTCCTGCTCTCCTGTATGTCAAAATAATGCTCCGAGATTATTTTCATCTGGAATAGAGTTACTATGTTGCTATTTGGGTTAAAACCAAAAAAAAGTTATTTTGTCTTTTTGTAGGTGATTCCATAAATAGATCATGGGACATTAACCATGGATTTGGACTGCACATGGGAGTGCAATTACACTCACAGTTATGAGAACATAAGTAGGTGTGTGTAAATTGTAGTAGCTTTTAAGGTAATTTTTGAGCAATTATAGCCCTATTGCATTTTGCTGAGAATGTTTCATTTTGCCTCTTGATTCCGATACACTAAATGGGCTTCCTTAGACCAGAGATTGGCAAACATTTTTGGAAAAGCCTTTTGGTAAATATTTTATGGTTTGCAGGCTGTGCAGTGTCTGTTTCGAGAGAGCAGGCATAGACAATCCATAATGATTGACCGTGGCTGTGCTTTAATAAAACTTTATTTATAGTCCCTGATGTTGTGATTTTATATACTTTGTATGTGTTCCAAAATATTATTCTTCCTTTGATTTTTTTTAACCACCTAGAAAATGTAAAATCATTTTTAGCTCATGAGTTATACAAAAACAAGTGGCAGACCAGTGCAGGCCATAGTGGCCTGACGCCTGCCTTAGACTCCTTCAACGTCATTACCAATGCCTCTCATTCACTTGCTTTTCCTCAGTACTCACTGATTCCATTCACACCTGTCCATGGCAAGTTCTACTGATGCCAGGGGTTGAGCACCTACTTGCACTGCCCTTCACTTCCATTGTACAGCTAGTCTCACCAGTCACACGCTTGGAACTTTTGTCTCCTCCTCCCATTTTGAGAATAACGTAAAAACCCTGCACTTTAGAGTGTAAGTCTGACATCATGGAAGCCATGGAAGGGACTCGATCATGCAACCTAGAAGCAAGGAGAGCTTAACTTCCAAAGGGGCAAACTTGGTCCAATGGAAACCAGCCGACCAATCTGTCCATGGTAACACAGTTTCTTTTACAAACTGTCTTGAGACATCCTACTTGGCTGAGTGTTTGCTCTTGCCAAGTACAGTGCTATACTCAGCAACATACATCTCCTAGCAATTGATTCCTCTGATTTCCTCTCACTTACCTCTTCTTGCACTCTTGTTGCCCTAGGTTTGCAACTCCCAAATAAAGCACCAGCACTTAATCCTTGCCTCAGGCTCTAATCTCTAGAGAACTCAGCTAACGCCTGCTTAAGAATACATATAAACATTTACTAAAAGTTTCCTAGTTAAAAAAAAAAAAATGTCTAGCAGTTAGTGTGCTCAGAATACATGGTGAGGATTGCAAATTCAGCACGGGGCAGGTAGCTAACATAAATGCAGGAGACAATGAAACATGGTGGCAAACTGGAGACCTAGGTTTCATCTTAAGAGGGGAAATAAAATTTAGCTTCGGTCATAAAAATGCCATGCAGGAAAGAGGGGCTCAGTAGTACCAGATCTTTCTATTTTTCAAGACCAGTTGTCAGTCTGGCATTTCGTATGAAATTTCCTTGTTTTTACGAGTTGGAAACTAATTTTAAAATTTAAACTCCACATAGGGTTAAACATGTCTATCTGTCGACTGGAACTGGTTCCTGTAATCTCTGGTTTATAATCTCAGAAGGGAAGAGATTGGAAAGATTATAAAATGTAGAAGCAGCACTCAAGGAGGATGGAGAGGGTATCACTGAGTAATAGATGTGTTTCAGGTATGGCTATTTTTCACTTGTCAGCTCCCCAGGAGAATGAACAAAGCACCCAAGTATTCACATTTTAGGGCTCTGTTCTATTTCTTATGCTGCAAGGACTTGACCTTTGATTTTTGGAAAAAGCACGTACCACCAGTCCTGGGATGGTGTTTATGATATGGATTAAGACGGGAAATGACTGTTGACATCATCTCTTTCCAGCCTCACGCCCAGTGTTTGCCTCTTCTGGGTGACATCCCCAACAAGGAGGAGCCTTACTTCCTTGAAGACCTTGGCTCAAAACCACTCAAAACACATTATTTCATATTTACATTTGTATGGATATGAATATTACACTCAGTTTACATTTATTTCCTCTACCTTTAACTCTTGACTTTATATTTATCCCCAGGCAATATATTTCAAATGTGTCCTATTCAACGTAGGAGTTCTTTATATTGAAAACAGTTATTCTGTCTCATAAAATCTTTCTTCTTTAGGTTAAAATTGTTCAGCTCCTTCAACCATTCTTCCCAAGGCATTATTTTAAGTCTTTTCACTATTTTGTTAATCTTGACTGAAGGTTTTCCTGATTGTCTAAATCTTTTAGGTCATGGAACCATAAATTGAATAAATATTATAGAAAGGACCTGATTAGTATAGGGTAAAATTAAATGATCAGTTTCCATATACAGAATACTAGATCTTGATTAATTTGGTTTAACACTACATTAGTTTTTCAGGTCTTCATGCTGCTGTTACCTGTTACACTCAACTGCACAGGAATTACTTGCTTGTATTCTTTTAAATTTGTATGTTTTCCTGAATTCGCTTCAGACTAGCTCTGTTTTATATTTTGAGTCCTATTTTTCTTCTTGGTTCCACTTTCATTATCTGCCCAATTTATTTTATTTATTTTATTTTATTTATTTTATTTTATTTTATTTTATTTTATTTTATTTTATTTTATTTTAATGTACATATTTTGCAAGCTGCCTCAAACACTTTTGGAAATGAGTTGAAGTGTAAAGAAGTAATATATGAAACACTATAGCCAATCATTTTTATTTCTCATAAAGAGCAATATTATTTTCTCCAAACCAACCTAGATTAAAGGTTCACATTTCAGTATTCCTTTGGCAGCCTATCAATTCATATTTACAGAAATGGAGGTGTTTGCTAGTTAACATGTTATTTTTCTAATTTTCTATGTATATACACACTCATGCATATATATAAATATATACAGGTCTATGCATATAAAATGAACATACATACATGCCTTGAAATATTATCTGATCCAGGGATCCCTGAGTGGCGCAGCGGTTTGGCGCCTGCCTTTGGCCCAGGGCGCGATCTGGAGACCCGGGATCGAATCCCACATCAGGCTCCCGGTGCATGGAGCCTGCTTCTCCCTCTGCCTGTGTCTCTGCCTCTCTCTCTCCTTCTCTCTGTGTGTGTGACTATCATAAATAAATAAAAAATTAAAAAAAAAATATTATCTGATCCAGAATTCTCAAGGTTTTCAGCTGTCAGTTTCATTGCTTTAGGATGGTATTTACTACCATCTGTTCCTATCCCATTCTTCAACTCTACAATGATATTTTCATGAGTTAATTTTGTCAGACATCTCAAGAGGTCCATCCTGTCTTATATCAAATCAGCTGGTAGATAACTGTGTAGACCTCAGCACCAAGAACGCTGGCAAATTTTCTTCTGGAATTTAGATGGAATCAATCAGGCAGTTTGACCAGGGAAAGAGAACCACCAGAACTGATACAGAATAAACTGTCTGTTTACAGACATTTTACCTTTCACAGTCATGGGAGCTGGTTAAGGGGTTTATGCATGGCTGTTGTCTCTAAAACTAAAGCTGGAGTGTGAAGTCAGTAGGGCGGGTGGTCAAGAAGGAAAGCAGATGTGAAGCAAGAGAGAGAGTGAGAGAGAAAGAAACAAACAAATACAGGAAGATGATCTGAACCCACGTGGACAAACTGGAAGGCCCAGCAGCCTGGGTCTTAAACCCTCCAACTTCAGTGATGTGAGTGACCTGCAGAAGAAATGTGTGCTTTATCATGGTGCCAAGTGGGCATGTGCTGGCTTGGGACCTAGGACCCCATGAGGGCACCATCTGTGGGGAGCCGAAGAACCTGTGTTGCCTAGCTTTTGCCCATGCCCACGTGTGCATCCACTAACCTTCAGAGCTTTAAAGTAATATGATTTATGCTTAATTTCTACATGCCACCACCATGTATGTTTCTCATGGCCCATGCTAACGTGGAATGATGCAGCGAAAGGAACCCTGAAAAACCCAGTTTCTGCTTAGCTGAATTGACACAGCATCAATGTGACATGTAGATTATCCACCCAAACTCATTTTTCCCTAAAGACAGTCTGAAGTAAGAGTCTTATGGTTCTTCTTCCCATCCTAAATCCTTGTCAGCTTCCTCTGGCTCTATTCCCAGTTCTGTCTTGGAGAGGGCAGGCATGGTCGCTTCTTCTTTGGCACTGCAGTCCCAGGTTTAAAAACAGATCACACTGCAGAGGATGGGAGAAGAATGCTCTGTCAGGATCACAGCATTTCCCAGATTGGCCTGGTTCTCCCCTTCCCCCCTTGGGGTGGGGGCTGCAGCCTGGTTCTCATGGCAGTTCCCAAGTAAACAGCCCTTACTTCCTGGCTTTCTCTAATCAGGGTGGCAGGGGGATGTGTCCACCTCTGCAGCAGTCTTCCTGTGTTGACAACACTGTTTGTTCTTCCCATCTCCCCAGGGAGAAGGCGCCTTATCTTTTCTGTGCAACATATTTGGGAAAAACACATTTTTCTCTCTTAAAGGAATTGATTATTGTGTTCCTTGAGACTGAAAAGAAAAGCCTTTCTGGATCCAAACAGTGACTTAAAAAAATAATCTAAATTCCTCTTACACAGCAAGAGAAAGAACTATATTGGTGGTGATTGGTGGTGCAATTTGGATCACGATGTGCACTCAAAATATAGTGTGTGTGTGTATGTGTGTGTGTGTGTGTGAGGGGGGGGGGGAATGAGGGGAAGAATTTGAAATATTTTTCAAATACCAGACATACATTTCTTGTTTTAAGTAACCTGGGAATTTGTAGGTATGGTTAAGGTGCTCAGGGTTTTGATAAGAAACTCTAATGGGTACTTAAATGCAATTTAATTAAAAATTATCTCTCAAAGAGACTTAAATACAGAGAACAAATTGGTGGTTGCCAGAGGGAAAGTGGGAGGTGGGGTGGACAAATAGATGAAGGGGATTAAGGGGCGAAACTTCCAGTTATAAATAAGTCACAGGATTGAAAAGTACGGCATAGAGAATATTGTAATAATGTGGCATGGTGACAGATGGTGACTGCTTATCATGGTGAGTACTGAGTAATGTGCAATATTGCTGAATCACTCTGTTGTACACCTGAAACTAATTAACCTTTATGTTAACCATGCTTCAATAATGGAAATAATAAATAAATAAATAAATAAATAAATAAATAAATATCTCTGTATAGGAATTATTTATATGGGGTGGGGGCTAGACTCAGGCCTACTGGAGAAAGGAGTTTAAAAAATATATACATATCTACATTTGATATTTAATATAACTATATGTGTTAAAAATGTATATGTATTTGCAATTACAAGGAAATCTGTCACTAACTCTGCATTCCAACTGTCTTTCTCAGATGGGTTTCCATCTTTCTTTCATTCATTACAGAAAGCAACAAAAAGCTACACAATTTTTTCTCTCAATAGTACATTTCTATGTGCAGGACTATTGGTCTGTTTTCCTTCCTTGATCTTTTCTGTGGGGTTAATTAAAGCTACGAAGCTGAGAAAAGGGTGGAGTTGCCTCTGGATCTTTCATTGATTAGAATAATGCATTGTTCCCCTCCAAATATTGCATTGTCCAGTGAGGCTATGTGTACATTTTCACTTTTCAGACAATATTGGTGAATTATAATAAGTTATGTGAGTGTGTGTGTGTGTGTGTGTGTGTGTTCAGTGTCTTAATTGTCCCTGAAAATATTTTCTGGTCTCAATATCAATTAAATAGGCATTGATGGCATTATCTATCATGAAAGCATTAGGCTTTATTTGGAATCAAAGATGAGTCCTCAAGAATTTCCTAAATTAGTTGGTGAGACAGTCATTCACCACAATACAAAGCAGAAAGAACTAACTGATGCAGCAGGGATAGACACAGTGCACTTAGGAATTTTGAGAAAGGAGAAATGATCTCTCTGATTTGGGGAATTGGAGCTTTGTTAAGGTCAAGTTGAATTGAGTTGAGTCTTGAAGGATAAGTAGAAAGGAGATAAGAGATGGATAAACTGGTTTAAAGGAACACATTGCATTGGCTGGACTGAGAACTCTTGTTTCATTTTTTATAGGTATTTTGTTATCATCTTTTTCTTGTTTTTGAAGATGTTGGAATACTGCCTAAGGTGGTTTTTGTAAGCCAAGCTATAGATCAGAGCAAAGGATGAGAGTTATGTCCAAGATCTAATAATCAGAGCTGAGAAATTGAGTACCTACTCTTTGCCAGGCACTGTGCATGGACTTTCCCATTTAACCTCTGCAATCAACCTACAAGCAAGGTAATATTAATGTATCTATTTGAGGCTTCGATGGGTCAGGTAACTTGCAAAAGACATAGTAGGTGATGGGACAAAGACTCAAGTCCTGACAGTCTAAATCTGGAGACTGAACTCTTTTATGTGCTAATATGCCACCATAACAGAAAGCTTGATAGCCTATTATTCTAATGCAGATAGATCTGACATGTGCACTGGCCCAAGCAATGACTGCTAATTTGTCACCCAGCACACTCACATCCTGGGTGTGGTTATGGACTAGAGTGAGTCACCATCTCTCTTCTCCCTTCCATGCTCTCCTCATTATCTCTGGAGCCCTTTTCTTCCCTTTGGCTACTAAGCCCTAAGAACTTAATTTTTGCCCCAGGTTTTTCCCTCAAAGCCACCTGGTTTTTTTTTTTTTTTTTTTCTGACTCACTTTAGGAATCACCTGAGATTAGTATCCCAGCAATTTTTATTTCAAGTTTTGTTTTCTGACTAACAGAAACATACAACTTCAACAATCCACAAATCATAATAAACATGCTTTATGTTGCATCTGAGAATGATGTCTTAGTGCATCATAATCCCAGAAAGATCTTTTAAGAAATTATTTCAAAATAACTTAACCTGCCATTATAAACTTGTGTTTTCTGAATGGTTAATTGAAACTGACCAAGGCCTTAGTTATTAATTTCCTAGGACATGACATTTACTCATTTCATTTTGTGTCCTGGATCCTGCGTATTTGTTTTAAGAAAAAGCTAGACTAGCATGAAGCAATCCATTTCAAAATCTGCTTCTGTTACTCATCAGTA